>NC_047106.1:125098547-125453547 GCF_902500255.1 Thalassophryne amazonica
CCAGTGACCATCTGGATGATCCAGAGGAGGCATGGGAGAAGGTCATGTGGTCAGATGAGACCAAAATAGAGCTTTTTGGTAACTTCACTCGCGGTTTTTGGAGGATGAGAACACCACCAACAACACCATCCCAACCGTGACGCATGGGGGTGGAAACATCATACTCTGGGGGTGCTCTTCTGTAAACGGGACAGGACGACTGCACCGTACTGAAGGGAGGGTTAGGGTTAGGGTTACGTTAGGATGGGGTTACGTATTGCGAGACTTTGGCAAGCAACTTCCTTCTCTCAGTAAGAAAGTTGAAGATGGGTTGTGGCTGGGTCTTCCAGCATGACAATGACCCCAAACAGAGCCAGGGCAACTAAGGAGGGGCTCAATAAGAAGCATTTCAAGGTCCTGGAGTGGCCAAGCCAGTCTCCAGACCTGAACTCAATAGAAAATCTCTGGAGAGAGCTGAAACTCCAAACCTGAAAAATCTGGAGAAAATCTGTACGGAGGAGGGAACCAAAATCCCTGTTGCAGTGTGTGAAAACGTGGTCAAGAACGACAGGAAACATCTGACCTCTGTAATGGCAAACAAATGTTTCTGTACCAATTGTTAAATTATGTTTTTTCTAGGGGATCGAATACTTATTTCATGCAATAAAATGCAAATTAATTATTTTAAAATCATATAATAGTTTATATATATACAACCCCTGGCAAAAATTATGGAATCACCGGCCTCGGAGGATGTTCATTCAGTTGTTTAATTTTGTAGAAAAAAAGCAGATCACAGACATGACACAAAACTAAAGTCATTTCAAATGGCAACTTTCTGGTTTTAAGAAACACTATAAGAACTCAAGAAAACAAATTGTGGCAGTCAGTAACAGTTACTTTTTTAGACCAAGCAGAGGGAAAAAAATATGGACTCACTCAATTCTGAGGAATAAATTATGGAATCACCCTGTAAATTTTCATCCCCAAAACGAACACCTGCATCAAATCAGATCTGCTCGTTAGTCTGCATCTAAAAAGGAGTGATCACACCTTGGAGAGCTGTTGCACCAAGTGGACTGACATGAATCATGGCTCCAACACGAGAGATGTCAATTGAAACAAATGAGAGGATTATCAAACTCTTAAAAGAGGGTAAATCATCACGCAATGTTGCAAAAGATGTTGGTTGTTCACAGTCAGCTGTGTCTAAACTCTGGACCAAATACAAACAACATGAGAAGGTTGTTAAAGGCAACCATACTGGTAGACCAAGGAAGACATCAAAGCGTCAAGACAGAAAACTTAAAGCAATATGTCTCAAAAATTGAAAATGCCCAACAAAACAAATGAGGAACCTGGAGTCAACGTCTGTGACCGAACTGTAAGAAACCGCCTAAAGGAAATGGGATTTACATACAGAAAAGCTAAACGAAAGCCATCAACACCTAAACAGAAAAAAACAAGGTTACAATGGGCTAAGGAAAAGCAATCGTGGACTGTGGATGACTGGATGAAAGTCATATTCAGTGATGAATCTCGAATCTGCATTGGGCAAGGTGATGATGCTGGAACTTTTGTTTGGTGCCATTCCAATGAGATTTATAAAGATGACTGCCTGAAGAGAACATGTAAATTTCCACAGTCATTGATGATATGGGGCTGCATGTCAGGTAAAGGCACTGGGGAGATGGCTGTCATTACATCATCAATAAATGCACAGGTTTACGTTGATATTTTGGACACTTTTCTTATCCCATCAATTGAAAGGATGTATGGGGATGATGAAATCATTTTTCAAGATGATAATGCATCTTGCCATAGAGCAAAAACTGTGAAAACATTCCTTGATAAGACACATAGGGTCAATGTCATGGCCTGCAAATAGTCCAGATCTTAATCCAATTGAAACCCTTTGGTGGAAGTTGAAGAAAATGGTCCATGACAAGGCTCCAACCTGCAAAGCTGATCTGGCAACAGCAATCAGAGAAAGTTGGAGCCAGATTGATGAAGAGTACTGTTTGTCACTCATTAAGTCCATGCCTCAGAGACTGCAAGCTGTTATAAAAGCCAGAGGTGGTGCAACAAAATACTAGTGATGTGTTGGAGCGTTCTTTTGTTTTTCATGATTCCATAATTTTTTCCTCAGAATTGAGTGATTCCATATTTTTTCCCTCTGCTTGGTCTAAAAAAGTAACCTTTACTGACTGCCACAATTTTTTTTTTCCTGATTTCTTATAGTGTTTCTTAAAACCAGAAAGTTGCCATTTGAAATGACTTTACTTTTGTGTCATGTCTGTGATCTGCTTTTTTTCTACAAAATTAAACAACTGAATGAACATCCTCTGAGGCCGGTGATTCCATAATTTTTGCCAGGGGTTGTGTGTGTATATATATATATATATAGTACCTTAAGTCTCTGGATGTTGTGGGACTGTCTTGGTTGACATGCCTCTGCAGCATCGCGTGGTGGTTGGGGACAGTGCCTCTGGATTGGCAGACCATGGTGGTGGTCCCTCTGATTAAGAAGGGGGCCGGAGGGTGTGTTCCAACTACAGGGGGATCACACTCCTCAGCCTCCCCAGTAAGGTCTATTCCAGATTACTGGAGAGGAGAATTCGACCGATAGTCGGACCTCGGATTCAGGAGGAGCAGTGTGGTTTTCGTCCTGGTCGTGGCACACTGGACCAGCTCTACACCCTCCATCGGGTGCTCGAGGGTTCACGGGAGTTCGCCCGACAGACGGATTGGTGCAGCGCCTGCAGTGATGCGGTTGCTGTATCGGACCGTCGTGGTGAAGAGAGAGCTGAGCAGAAGGGCAAAGTTCTCGATTTACCGATTGATCTACGTTCTGACCCTCACCTATGGTCATGAGATTTGGCTCATGACTGAAAGAACAAGATCGCGAGTACAAGCGGCCGAGATGAGTTTCCTCCGCAGGGTGGCTGGGCGCTCCCTTGGAGATAGGGTGAGGAGCTCAGTCACAGGAGCTCGGAGTCGAGCCGCTGCTCCTCCACGTCGAAAGGAGCCAGCTGAGGTGGCTCGGGCATCTTTTTCAGATGCCCCCTGAACGACTCACTGGAGAGGTGTTCCGGACATGTCTCATTTGGAGGAGGCCCCGGGGAAGACCCAGGACACGCTAGAGGGACTATGTCTCTCCGCTAGCTTGGGAACGCCTCGTGGTTCCCATGGAGGAGCTGGGGGAGGTGTGTGTGGATCAGGAGGTCTGGGCGGCTTTGCTTGAGCTGCTGCTCCCGCGACCTGACCCCAAATGAAGTGGAAGAAAATAGATGGATGGATGGAAATCATATAATGTTATTTTCTGGATTTTTTTTTTTTTTTTTTTAGATTCTGTCTCTCACAGTTGAAATGTACCTATATTAAAAAATACAGACCTCTCCATCCTTTGTAGGTGGAAAAACCTGCAAAATTGACAGTAGATCAAATACTTATTTCAACCACTGTATATCTCAAATATTTGTAATAAAAAGCTCAGCATGGACAGAGTCTGGGTACAACAGCTAGCAGCCACTGGTCTCTGCTAGGGCAGCTCTGGACATCTCTTTCTGGCACACACCGGATGTCACTCAAAGTGACCATGCCCTTAATTTGCCCTCATCACAGGGACATAATTGAATAAAATATTTTCAGTGAATATGAAAACTGTATTCCGTAAAGTATCAAAGTTATAGCCAATGTCAAAGTTTGTTGTCAAAAATCAGGCTTTTACCCCCAAAATAAGCATGGGTATAGGATAATAATGCATCATCTAGTAATCATCCAGACAAAAGATGCTGCCACATATACAATCTCTACGGCCACACTTCACGCTCATAACGACGACAATGACGATAATGGCAGATGGATCATTCATTACATAGACTAACACTGCATTGCATGTGAGTCAATAATAACAACAACAGTCTTTGTTTCTAAATACAGTCTGGTACACAAGTATTTGGACACTGACCGATTCTGTAATTTTATCTGTAGTTGCCAAGTGGTTACTGCACTCAAATCAGAAGGCTTCCAGTCTAAGACGACCACCCGTGTCCACTCTCTAATGTGGAGTTGCGCCAGAAAGGACATGCGGCATGAAACCTGTGACAAATCAACATGCAGATCCATATCGGATCCACTGCCCCCCCACTACACACACTTTCCCAGGTGTCATGGAAGGGGAAAAAAATAGATTTTTGCATCAGGGTGGAAACTTGTTTACAGTAGTGTTCAGAATAATAGCAGTGCTATGTGACTAAAAAGATTAATCTAGGTTTTGAGTATATTTCTTATTGTTACATGGGAAACAAGGTACCAGTAGATACTCACAAATCCAACAAGACAAAGCATTCATGATATACACACTGTTAAGGCTATGAAATTGGGCTATTAGTAAAAAAAAAAAAAAGTAGAAAAGGGGGTGTTCACAATAATAGTAGTGTGGCATTCAGTCAATGAGTTCATCAATTTTGTGGAACAAACAGGTGTGAATCAGGTGTCTCCTATTTAAGGATGAAGCCAGCACCTGTTGAACATGCTTTTCTCTTTGAAAGCCTGAGGAAAATGAGACGTTCAAGACATTGTTCAAAAGAACAGCATAGTTTGATTAAAAAGTCGATTGGAGAGGGGAAAACTTATACGCAGGTGCAAAAAATTACAGGCTGTTCATCTACAATGATCTCCAATGCTTTAAAATGGACAAAAAAAAAAAAAACAAAAAAAAAAGACACGTGGAAGAAAATAGAAAACAACCATCAAAATGGATAGAAGAATAACCAGAATAGCAAAGGCTCACCCATTGATCAGCTCCAGGATGATCAAAGAGTCTGGAGTTACCCTGTAAGTGCTGTGACAGTTAGAAGATGCCTGTGTGAAGCTAATTTATTTGCAAGAATCCCCCGCAAAGTCCCTCTGTTAAATAAAAGACATGTGCAGAAGAGGTTACAATCTGCCAAAGAAAGAGAAATGGAGGAATATTTTGTGGACTGATGAGAGTAAAATTGTTCTTTTGTGTCCAAGGGCCGCAGGCAGTTTGTGAGACGACCCCCAAAATCTGAATTCAAGCCACAGCTCACAGTGAAGACAGTGAAGCATGGTGGTGCAAGCATCATGATATGGGAATGTTTCTCCTACTATGGTGTTGGGCCTATATATCGCATACCAGGTATCATAGATCAGTTTGGATATGTCAAAATACTTGAAGAGGTCATGTTGCCTTATGCTGAAGAGGACATGCCCTTGAAATGGGTGTTTCAACAAGACAATGACCCCAAGCACACTAATAAACAGCAAAATCTTGGTTCCAAACCAACAAAATTAATGCCTCGCAGATGTGAAGAAATCATGAAAAACTGTGGTTATACAACTAAATACTAGTTTAGTGATTCACAGGATTGCTAAAAAAAACAGTTTGAACATAATAGTTTTGAGTGTGTAGCGTCAACAGCAGATGCTACTATTATTGTGAACATCCCCTTTTCTACTTTTTTTTTTTTACTAATAGCCCAATTTCATAGCCTTAAGAGTGTGCATATCATGAATGCTTGGTCTTGTTGGATTTGTGAGAATCTACTGAATCTACTGGTAGCTTGTTTCCCATGTAACTATAAGAAATATACTCAAAACCTGGATTAATGTTTTTAGTCACATAGCACTACTATTATTCTGAACACTACTGTAACTGTATAAGGGACAAAGGTTGCTTCCTGCAGTTTCTGCAGTTAAAGCCACAGAAACATAACTACTTCAGAGCTGTCACAGGTGTCTTCCCTCATGAGCCTTTTTGCAGTCAGTTTTTGAGAACTGCCCACTCCAGACAGATTTACCATACAGAAACATGGAGTTTGCATTTGCTAACAAGCAACAAAAATCAATCCAGTTGACTTGTTGTAACTATAAGAAATATACTCAAAACCTGGATTAATCTTTTTAGTCATATAGCACTACTATTAGTCTGAACACTACTGTATTTCTGCTCTCATGTTGGACATAGGCTTGAAAGAGAACCTGCTTTCTATTGGAGCCAGCCTCGTGTGGCCACTCAAGGAACTGCAACTTTTTCTTGTTCTGGGTGGGCTTCATCTGAACCCATCAAAACTTACCTCTTGTCCAACACTCAAGCCCTTGCAAGCAGAGACTATGCGGTATATGGCCCATTAAAGAAAGAACTTCTTAAATGTGTTTCATTTTGGCAGTTAATGTATTATCCTAACAAGTTGGCGACATCTGCGATTTAGTTCAGTGTCTTTTCTCACACAGTCTGTCCAGGTTTTGCGGCAGAGATCTGAAGTACAGAGCCCAGTTAGTTGCATTTCATTTTGAATGTACTTTTGTTTGTCTGCAGGGAGAAATTAGAACACAGTGAATAAAACAGGAATGGTGAGAGACTGAAGGAGTGTGAGAGAGCGTGTGGGGATGTGGAGGGGGGAGGCCAGACGGAGCCAGAGGAGATTTCCATTCAAAAGATCCACCCTCTCTTCCATTCTTTCCCTCTTTCAGCCTGTTGGTCTTTGTGTTGCAACCACACCTGTCCTGAGCATGTCAAGGTGTGTTCTCACCACCCCCCACCCCCCCAAAGGCCACATTACTCTCACAAAGTACTATTAAGATAGTCTGTAGTTATATTGCTCATGTGACTATGCAAATCAATACCGCACTCAAATTCAAATCAGACACTTTACACAAAACCACATGAACACAAATGTTTACTGAGACACTCACAAATGGGAATGTTTCCCACCCACTCTACTACTTTACTAACAATCTCTCAAGGCTTACCAAATATTCACAAGCTCATGACCCGCCTCCCCGCCAGAAGGCCCTGACAGTTTCTCAACTGAGATACGTCACTGGAAGCGCAGGCAAAGCACGACTATCAAAAGCCGGGGAAATTTTGACGCTTCACAGAAAGGTCAGGGTATTTCAGCAAAAGAAAACAAGTTCTTCTGACCTCTCAGTCCCTGCATTCATTTCCTGCTGTGGAGGAGGTGAATGCACGGAATCTGCTATTTCGGGTCAAGATTTGTCTGACAGGAGCTTGAAGGAAGTGCACTTCTGCTTACACTGAACAGAAACACTCCGTCTGTACGTCCCAGATCCCAACACTCTGTGTGTGTGTGTGTTTGTGTGTTTTACCTCCTTTGGCATCTGTCTCCAGACTGGACGCAATGGCATTTCTTGTTTCACTCAAGTCGAGAGAGACACTTCGCTCCCTCTTGGATTTCGTTTTCATCATCACTCCAACACTGCTTCCTGATTGGCTAACAGCTTTCACGCTGGGGTTGTTTGGAGAAATCTGGTTGGTTTTGACTCCATGGCTCCCGGCACCAACACCCTTTGGACCCAGGTGGCCCGCAGCTCCCTGCTGCTGCGGAGCCTGTTGGTTTACAGTGGGGATTTGGGAGCTGCAGTCACTGATGACATGCTTGTCATGATTGGCCAGTTTATTGTCAGGGTGCATTTGACTGGCTGGTGATTGAGGTGGAGGTCAGGTATGTAGAATAACGTTTGCCCGTCTGTCAATAGCACTCACATTGCTTACAGGTAACTCTGATGGAAAGAAAGGGGGGGGGGGGGGGACTCATGAGTGTGTCAATATAAAACTTCTAAGACTTCATCTTGATGGAATTTAAACCCAACATCAGTGTAAATAAAGCCTCTGAAATACAAACAAAGTGCAGCTTATACAACACAGATGCATAGTACAGACAATCTCCCACGAAAAATTAACCTACATGATGTGCACAGCACTCTGGTTCTGGATTAGGTCTCAACAACAAACTCTTCAGCATGTTGACTCACCTCATCTCACACAGACCGTCAACTGATATAGTACCATTCTGCTTGACAGGAGACCTCACTGCCCAAACATGGACCTGTGGGACAACAGCAGAGAGAGATCATCAGTGGAGCAACATGACAAAGTTTACTGTTAATTCCATCTATCAGCGTGTGCGTCCTAAGCCTGTGCGTCAGCGTCATCATCAGCAGAGATTGTAAAGTAGACGAAAAACTACAGTACTGATAAAACATCAAGGCCGCAGAGACACCAGCATGACTGTCCCTTTAAGGGAAAGAGAGCAAAAGAGTTTGAGCTGGGGGAGGGACCTGCAACTCAGAAGCAGCTCTCAAGCGTTTTAGGTCCTCCCCCTACGAACACTTTGCAAACCACAAAAACATCACCACACATTCCACAACACTGTCTGTAGCAATATATGCCTTTGCTTCCCACACACACACACTTCTAGTCTCACACTTAGGCAAAACCATAAGCAACACATTTTCTAATGAATGTGACCTGATCATTATACAATTCAGTTCCAACAAAATATTTACTGAAGGGTAAATCGAAACTGCCAACTTTGGCTTTCAGTGTACCAGGAAGCCTAGAGGCAGCCTATAACTATCACCTCTCAGCTTCTTACAACTAGCCAAATTATGAAAACAAACAGCCTTGACAGATGCGCTCACCATTAAAGGGCAACTTCTCTATTTTCCCTGTTAGACACTAACCTTTGTGTAACAACTGGACAAGTGCGGAGTTTTAATGACTGATATGTGACTGGTGTATCGCCTTCCTCCCTGTAGGATCTCTCAGTGGACAGTTGAATAAATATACATTATAGACAAAGAATACCAATGACTAATTGAGCTCCTCTCCTTTTATAGTATATTTGAGCGAAACATACAGGAGACACGTAGATATAATGTAAGGATGGGCGATATAAACGATTTAACCATTTCACGGTATAAATTTGGCCGACGGTAGAGATTTCAACTCCACCGACCAATCACGGTAATGCTTGTTGATGACGTCATCGTGTCTTCCTCAGTGACTGAACGAACTGGAAAAGGCTGCAGTCAGTGCTTTGATCACAGGCTCCATCTCCACCTCAGCAGATTAAAAACTTGTCCTTGTAAGAGTGTAAAATTATAAGCTGTTTTAACCCTCTGGAGTCGCCTGACTGAATTTGGTCAAGTAAAAGTCACATGACCGAATTAAGCAATTGTCCCATTAAATTCACCAGACTCAGTCTCCGTTTCAATGAGTTTTAAAAGTGCGAGCATCAAGCTTTATACGAGTTTTAAAATTATGTTAATAGACCTGGTCTGAAGAAGGGCAGCGCCCGAAATGTCACTACTGCTTCTCTGTATCTAAATAAAACTTTTTGCACGGGAGCGTACAGGCAGTGTGCGTTTTATTTTTTTTTTTTATATCTGTCTCTTTCTTGATCCAGCACACCTTTTATTTTTTTTTTTATACATATTGGATGTGTGTGTCTTTTCTAATATACCTGCTATAACCTGAATTATGATTAATAATTTTCCCAATTTTTTTTTTTTAATTTTGTGAAATTTATGGTCATATTTGGTCCGCGTATTTGCAGAAAGCCGCAGTAAACAGTCTCACATTTCCTCATTCAATTGCGTTGAGTGCTCCTTCTCACCAAGGAGAGCAGAGAAAAATAAAACCACACCTTCTGCTCTATCATTGGTGGAATCCCCAAGACAGGATCATCAACCCACGTGGTAGCATCTGAGGACTTTCTGAACAAAACGCATCAAAAGCACACAAACCAACACTGCCTCCTGCTGGACAGAAGCAGGAATGGCAAAATGAGATTATTCCAATGCACAAAAATACATGTCTAACAAGTCAGAGAATCAGGTGCTCAAAATTTATATATATATATATATATATATATATATATATATATATATATAATTTATTTTAATCAATTTAGCTTTGCAAAGGGACTACATATTCGGAAGCACTTTTTATAGTTACGTTTATATCGTGTTATACACCATTACCATGAAGGGATTCAATTTATATCGTGATATGAATTTTAAGTCATATCGCCCAGCCCTAATATAACATGTATTGCACAAATGTGTGGATCTCAGGAAATAGGCTGGAGAGTAAGTCGCACCTCTCAAAAAAATGCATCTTGGGAAGGGGTGAAATATGCAACTCCCTTTTTAACATGGCAATTCCCTGGGGATGAGTTTAACAACAGACCGGGGCTCAGTGTAGCACATGTGCAGAATTCAGCATTTGTGGTTACTTAACATAAGAACTTTTAAATTTCAAAAATAAGCAAGAAGGACAAATACATGTGTGATGGGCAACATATCCAGACTGTATCAGATAACATGCAATACGAAAAAATGTCACATGGACACAGATACAGAAGTCAACAGTGGATTTTTGCAGAAAGCCCTCAGCATGCGGTGTGTTCCAAAAGCACTTACTAAAGTGCAAAAATATGCAAGATGGACAAATAAACATGGATTGGACAACATACTGAATGCTTTTTGACACAGATGACCATTGATTACTGATGCACAGCATTGGAAATACTACAATAACAAATTGAGGCAATTATATATTTTTTTAATCAGCTCTTTAAGTTGGGATTTTTATGCATTGCTGCACTGTATTTTTGTTATTGGAGTTTCTTCTGTCTATTGTGCCGATTACTGGGAAAGATCATGTGAACGTGTTTGGTATTAAAGTTATGTTGCAGAACCTCCCAAAGTAATTTAAAGAAAAATCTGTGACTTAATCTCAGGAAAATACACTTAATATGACAAAAATAGTTAATGGAGCCCAGCTTCAAACATGGCCAAGTTCTCAATCTCTCTCAATCTCTCTCTCTCTCTCTCACGAGGGGGAAAAAACAAAACAACTTGACTTTCCCTTTATCATTTGGTAGAAAATGCAAGTCATAGACCAAATAAAAATGATCACAGACCCATGTATTTGTTTGTGGAGGCCCCCTTTGGCCAGGGTGGGGAGTGGGAGGAGTCTTCCCTATTTTCCATCAGTGGAAAAACATGACGTAAACCAATCAAAATGACCGACCCCATGTGGTATTGGAAAAAAAACTGCGAAGATTGAGGTGCCAATGCTGCTTCCAGAAGGACAACAAGAGGAAAGTGTCAGGTCTGTGACATGTCCAAAACAAGACCTCTCTTTCTTGTTTTGGGCAGAAATTGTTTTTCTGAGTGGCACAAGTAAGTTGTGTGACATCTTATTTTATTATAAATAGTTGTACAAAAAAAACAAAAAAAAAAAAACCAAACCTGAAGCATTTCCTGCATTGTAATGTAAATAGTCGCATACAACTGTTGCTTGCTACATTTGTACATATGTTTTTGAAACTGAAAAGAATAAGCAATATACCGTAATTTTTGTTATTTACAGAAATAATTTTTTTTATTTACACAAATTACAGAAGTATGGTATCAGGGGACTGGCGTGATTGGATAATGAGCTACTTACACAATAGGTATCAGTGTGTCATTGGTGGGACAAATTCTGACTTCTTGAAGAATACATGTGGGGTGCCCTAGCATTCAGTCCTTGGGCCATTTCTGTTTATGTACATTAATAATACATGTTTGGTTTCAAAGTCCACAAGTTGTATTTTGTTTGCTGATGATACAACTGTATGTACGACTGTTTTGTAGTGGGGATCATTTGGGACAGCTCCCGAACACAATGGAGAATGAATTACAGAAATTTAAACAATGATTCGATTCAAACAAATTATCGCGCAATTTCGGTAAAACTAAGTGTATCATATTTGGGAATAAGTCCAGGAACTTATTATTACATGATACTGACATTGTAAGACATACAAAATTACTTGGTGTTTATATTGATGACAAATTAAGCTGGAAAACACAATTATGTTAAACCTAAAATGTCAAAAGTCATTGCAATTCTGCATAAAGCACAAGACTTCCTCTCCCAACATTATTTAGCCATTATAAATCATACATTACTTGTTCCATATATGACATATTCTGTTGAGGTGTGGGGAAATACATATATAACTAATACTAATCCAATATTTCTGTTGCAAAAGAAAGCTATAAGAATTATCAGTAATAAACCATATCATGAGCCACTGAATCAGTTATTTGCTTGTTTACAAATTTTAAAAGTCTGGGACTTGGCTGATTACATCACAAATCAAATTATGTATAAAGTCAAAAACCTTTGCCTCAGTATGTCCAGAATCTGTTTAAAATGAGGGACTTCGGCTACAATTTGAGAGGGACATTAGTATTTGAGAAATTAAAGATCCGAAATACTGTAAAAAGCCATTGTGTTTCCGTCAAAGGTGTTATATTTGGAATAACTGTCCTGATAATATTAAATTACTTGGTACCTTAGTTGGATTTGAAAGGCTTTCCAAGAATATATTTACCCATTATAGTTAGAAGAATTAGGTTTACCATTTTTGTGCACTGTTTGGTTGCGTTTTGAAATTCTGGAGCATTAACTGAGCTGTATTGTTTGTGCACATTTCTTTTGTGTTGTTATTATGAGTATGTATATATACACACATACACACACACACACACACATATACACACACACACACACACACACATATACACACATACACATATACATATACACACATACACATATACACACACACACACACACATACACATATACACACACACACACACACATACACATATACACACACACACACACACATACAACATACACACACATCTCCACACACACACACATCTACACACACACACACACACATCTACACACACACACACACACTACACACACACACACACACATCTACACACACACCCACACACACACACACACCACACACACACACACACACACACAACACCCCACACACACCACACACACACACACATCTACACACACACACACCACCTACACACACACACACACACCTACACACACACACCTACACACACACACACACACCTACACACACACACCTACACACACACACCTACACACACACACACACACCTACACACACACACACACACACCTACACACCTACACACACCTACACACACACACACACACCTACACACACACACACACACACCTACACACACACACACCTACACACACACACACACACACACCTACACACACACACACCTACACACACACCACAACCCACACTACACACACACACACACACACACCTACACAACACACACACACACACACACACCCACACACACACCCACACACACACACACACACACACACACTACACACACACACACACCTACACACACACACACACACACACACACACACACACACACACCTACACACACACACACACACCTACACACCTACACACACACACCTACACACCTACACACACACACACACACACACACACACACACACACACACAGTGAGGAAAATAAGTATTTGAACAATGTCCACTGTGAGAGACATAAGCTAAACAATAAAAAAAGAAAAAAAAAGAAAAAGAAAAAAAATCCGGAAATCACAATGTATGATGTTTTTTTTAAATATTTTATTTGTATATTACTGCTGCAAATAAGTATTTGGCCCCAACCAACCAGCAAGAATCCTGGCTCACAAAGACCTCTTAATTTTTCTTTAAGAAGCCCTTTATTCTGCACTCTTTACCTGTATTAATTGCACCTGTTTGAACTTGTTACCTGTATAAAAGACACCTGTTCACACACTCAATCACACTCCAACCTGTCCACCATAGCCAAGACCAAAGAGCTGTCTATGGACACAGGGACAAAACTGTAGACCTGCACAAGGCTGGGATGGGGTACAGGACATCAGGTAAGCAGCTTGGTAGAAGACAACAACTGTTATGATTATTTATTAGAAATTGAAAGAAACACAAGATGACTGTCAATCTCCCTCAATCTGGGATTCCATGCAAGATCTCACTTTGTGGGGTAAGGATGATTCTGAGAAAGCTCAGAACTACACTGGAGGACCTGGTCAATGACCTGAAGAGAGCTGGGACCACAGTCACAAAGATTACATTAATAACATGATGCTGTCATGGTTTAAAATCCTGCAGGGCAGCAAGATCTCCCTGCTCAAGCCAGCACATGTCTAGGCCCGTTTGAAGTTCACCAGTGATCATCTGGATGATCCAAAGGAAGCATGGGAGAAGGTCATGTGGTCAGATGAGACCAGAATAGAGCTTTTTGGAATAAACTCCACTTACCATGTTTAGAGGATGAGAACAACCCCAAGAAAACCATCCCAACCGTGAAGCATGGGGGTGGAAACATCATACTCTGGGGGGTGCTCTTCTGCAAAGGGGACAGGATGACTGCACCGTATTGAAGGGAGGATGGATGGCGTCATGTATTGCGAGATTTTGGCAAACAACCTCCTTCCCTCAGTAAGAGCATTGAAGCTGGGTCATGGCTGGGTCTTACTGCATGACAACGACCCCAAACACACAGCCAGGGCAACTAAGGAGGGGCTCCGCAAGAAGCATTTCAAGGTCCTGGAGTGGCCTGGCCAGTCTCCAGAACTGAACTCAATTGAAAATCTTTGGAGGGAGCTGAAACACCAAACCTGAAATTTTTGAAGATCTGTATGGAGG
This sequence comes from Thalassophryne amazonica, assembly GCF_902500255.1. Lineage (NCBI taxonomy): Eukaryota > Metazoa > Chordata > Actinopteri > Batrachoidiformes > Batrachoididae > Thalassophryne > Thalassophryne amazonica. Next base: position 125,112,956 of record NC_047106.1, read on the forward strand.
AGTGGACCAAAATCCCTGCTGCAGTGTGTGCAAACCTGGTGAAAAACTAGGGATACGTTTGACCTCTGTAATTGCAAACAAAGGCTACTGTACCAAATATTAACATTGATTTCCACAGGTGTTGAAATACTTATTTGCAGCAGTAACATACAAATAAAAAAAAGAAAAAAAATCATACATTGTGATTTCCAGATGTTTTTTATTTTTTAGATTATGTCTCTCACAGTGGACATGCACCTAAGATGAAAATTTCAGACCCCTCCATGATATTTAAGTGGGAGAACTTGCAAAATCACAGGGTGTTCAAATACTTATTTTCCTCAAATAAATATATATATATATATATATATATATATATATATATATATATGCACACACACACACAATCATTTTTTATGGTATAAGGGTATTTACAAGCTTTGCTTCTGCCTTTACCCTTTGTACGTTCTTTTTTTTATGAGGTTTGTTACTGTCTGTGTTATTCATCTGTATGCTGAATAAATAAATTCATTCATTCATTCAACTCAAGGTAAATTATGAAGGTAGAACCAAAAGTAGTCAAAAACGGCCAAATATACCCTGGGCTCCAGAAGGTTATCATTAATAATAAAATCAACAACAGTAACAGGGTTTTCATTCAACTAATAATATTAGCTGAATGAAAAATACCTTTAATTATGGAAACTTTAAGAAAAATGGAGAATTATCATTACACTTCAAGTCCTGGACTGCAAACTGAAATCTTCACCTGCCTGTGTCCATGCCCCATAAATTTCATTGTAATATTTGGTCTGTCGGTGCGCTTCAGTGTGCGGGTGAAAGCCTACACCTAATTATACACAGGTGGCACAATGTCATCAGTTTACAGAGAAAGCTTTTGAAAGAGTTCTTCCGCATTTGTAAGTCAACACACTCCTTCCACAAATGTTGCTTAGGGAGATTAGCTGGTCAACACATTTAAGGCAGGCTGTCAAAAACCTGAAGCAGTCATATTCGGCTTACAGATCACTAATCTATGCAGTTATGGCTAATGACAACACCAGTGGGCCAGCTGCCACAAAAAAACAAACAAAAAAAAACCACCATCTGTAGCACCTACCTTGGCAGATAATGGTCAACACAAGAGTGTCATTAGTAAACATCAGCTTATGTCAGCACGGAAAAGTATCTTGCTCACTAGCTGAGGACCTTCATTACTCATTAACTTTGGTAGCCAGTCTTAGGTTGTCCTGATGACAGAACATGACTTATCTGCATCACATAACAGAGAAGGAAAGCAGATTATAAGGTGAGTTCACAGACAGTGCAGAAAAGACCTATGGGTAACAAGGATACCCTCAGTAGCACGTTGTAGCTGACATGAACAATCCTACAAAATATTAATGCAATACAGTAAAACTTGCCTAAAGAGTCATTGTATAAACTGAGTATTTGCACTCACCAGACAAAAGCAAAAGTCCCAATGCTTTTACATGGTTTTCCATGTAATAAACACTGCATGTAACAGATTTTGTATAACAGATTTTCGCTTACATCAGTCAAAACGTCCCGTCCGATCACAATCCATTTCCATTACAAATTCAGGAAAAGCTATGAAATGAAGTTCAGCACCGACACTTGCCGATAAGCGGGTACCGTATCTCCGTGATTAAAAGATTGAGCATTACTTGCTTCAAACCGTGCTCAGACACGGCACCTAAAAGAGGCAGGCCTTTATTCAAGTCCGGTTATTAACAAAATGCTGCTTGCTGTCTGCACTGTAATATGGTGTTTCACACATATTCCTGGGTGTGGCAAACCAAAGACAACCGTTTTAGATCAGAGCCTTCTGCGAGGCTGTGAACCATCCTTGTAGCCTGACGCGCACCTGCTAAATGACTGAGACCGCAAGGCTGTGATTTGTCACTTTTACATTTTCACTCCTTCCTCTCCCGTCATATTTTAAAAGTTTTTTTTCCAGTGCGCACGTAGATTACATTTCAATCATGGATCAAATACGTTTGGTGGAAAAGTCCGCAAAATGTCACAACACTGAGTCAGAAAAAAAACGCTCAAATGACCTGCAATTCATGGTGTAAGTTGTATGTACTCGCACGTCAACGTCATTGCATAGCAACAGCATTATGGAGATGGAGAAGCATAAATCAGGCTTTAGGATTTTAAAGAGTGACTCAACCAAATGTAACCTTTTTTTATTGCACATAATGCTTGGTGCTTATTTAAGGCAGGTGTTTATTTTTTCAGACAAAGTTTTGGCCCGGTCATTTAATGAGGATGAGGCAGGCCCCTATCCAAGGTCAGGCTTTAAATCAAGGAAATACATAAGCATAATTGGTGCTGGGGATTCCTCCTTAATCGTTCGGCGCCTCCTCACTCTAACTAATCTGTTACATACATAAAACAGATTTATCCATTTTATACATATAACGGATTTTGTCCATTTTATACATTTTTTCATTTCACTTAATTTCATTTATATAGCACCAAATCACAACAGAGTTGCCTCGAGGCATTTCACACAAGTAAGGTCTAACCTTACTAACCCCCAGAGCAGCAGTGGTAAGGAAAAACTCCCTCTGAGGAAGAAACCTCAAGCAGACCAGACTCAAAGGGGTGACCCTCTGCTTGGGCCATGCTACAAACATAAATTACAGAACAATTCACAAAACGAATATACAGGAAATGCTGTTGGTGCACAGGACAGGAGGGTCTCCAGCATAAATACCACCCCCATCTCTGGATGGATCCAAACCTTAAACAGAGAGAAAAAAACAATCAGGCATCAGAAAGACAAGAAATACAGTATAATTTGCCAGCATTAAATAACAAGAAAAACAGGAAATACTAAGATGATCGCCGGCCACTAGCCCTAAGCTTCACTAAAAGACAGCATTTAGGTAAAGTTGAGGCCGCGGCATGCTCTGTTTCCTAATAAAATGAATTAAAAGAGTAAAAAGCGTAAAACTATACTATGCCAGTATGCTAGCCATATGAAAGGGAAAATAAGTGAGTCTTAAGTCTGGACTTGAAAGTCTCATAACAGATTTTGTCTGTTTTATACTCGTACATAACTGATTTCGATTACAACGGTCAAAATTCATTGGTCTACTTGAATCTATTATATGAGATCATAAAACTCACAGTTCGGATCAGATCATAGTTTTTTGCCACACAACAGATCACAAACAAGGGTGGGGGACAAATATCACTGATTTCTTCATAATTTTTGGTTTTGTTTTTTAACAATGGAAACAAGAAACCTTTGTAAATGGTCCTGGAAGAAAACAAGTTGTCCAAGGTTGAAATAATATTGACATATAATACTTTATGGTGGCATTCTTTTTCAAAAAGGCAAAGATGTCTACATTATCTGGAGAGAAGGTAACAACAATAACCATTTATGTAGATCACATCCTTCACATTAATGCATTTTCACTTGAAAACATGTCACTTTTGTCTCAATTTAATATCTGATCTGATGAACTGGCCACTTTTCATGGCTAACATGAGTGCTCTGAGAGCACAATGTCCCCTGCTGGCAAATGCTGCTTTGGTACAAGTGCTTGCTACATTCTGATAGCATTTCAAGGTATGTGAGAGTTGATTTCAAAATGTAGACATGAACTCATAAAACTGGCAGTGTCTAGGTTTGTTAATCAAGGGCCATAACGCTGCCAAAATGTGGTCATCTCATACAATGTACAATAGGTGTATTACCAACTTCTAACAAGCAATTCTACCCACGTTTCCCAAATTCCTTCTAAAAATATGAGGAGTTCACTTCGAAACGCAGGCACACACACATGAAACTGACAAAGTCTAGTTTTGCTAATCAAGGGCCATAACTCTGATAAAATGGCCCAACTTGAACAATATGATAATATGCATATAACCAACCTATAACAAGGACGTGTACTAAGTTTCACAAAGTTCATCCTAAAAATGTGAGAGGCTAATTCAGAATGCTTATACTTTTTTTTTTTTGGAGAGAGGGAGGGAAGGAGAGACGGACAGAGGGAAATCGCCATGACATAATCCCTCTTTGGGCCTTCAGCCAGCGGGGGATAAAACACAAAACACTCATGTCTGAGCCTGATGGTGGAGTAAGAGAACATACCAGGCATGTTTCCGGCGCTGAATTACAGCGGTACAAGAAGTAAATTGCCGTTTTGGGCGATTGTGACCCATACACAGCACTGGGTGTATTGTTTTCTTTGTTGACTGCACCTGGAGAGATATTGCAGGCCTTTGAAGCTCAGTGACATCATGGTGTACCTCATGGAGAATCTGGGGAGCTTCAATTTCCTCAGAGCAGGCTGGGTGAATGATGCAAAAGTATGGAACATTCTATCCAAGAAGCTGCATGTTATCCATGGTTCTCAATAGGATTTTTTTTCCCCTCACCGTAATGGGAGGGAAAAATCACCTTAAGAAGCTGGGGTTCGGGGAATGCTTAGGCTTATACCTCGCTGAAGATTTTGCTTTATGGTCTTGTAAGGGGCCTTCTTTGGTATTTTTTGTTGTTATTGTTGAGTATTCGCAAATTAACCTTGAAGTAAAAAAAAAAAAAAAAAAATTTGTAAGGATTTTCTATAGTAAACGGCTGTGTATAAATTAGCTCCTGTGCAGTGACACATTTCTACACTCTTCCATGTTTTGGTCTGATGCCTCTTTCTTTTGGCTTTAAATTAAGGCTGTAAAAAAGAAAAAAAAATTGATGGCTTTACTTAAAATTTGGCCCTCAAAATGCAGGCAACAGTGTTTCAAAGGGATATAAATGTAAAATGTTACTTTGGTCCCAGTCTCCCCTACAATACACACGCCTGGAGCACTGCTGCGCTCAGACTGGACCGCTGAGACTCACTGGGAGAAGTTCTCCCCGATGGAATGGAGGATGTTTCATTTTGGGGAAAAACAGCTTTGGTTGGTTGTAGTTTGTCTGTTTTACAACAATTGGAAACAGGTGTCATTTGATTTAAAATGGTGATGCGCTTTGAAGTGATTGATTCCGGAATGATCAGTCCTTCAGTCCTTTGCTGAGTAAAATATACTCTGCGAGATAACATTTGGTCCCAGTCTAAATAGAGTAAAATCCACATTTATAAAGTGAAAGCAGGTCTACCATTGTCACAGACCAAACAGTCCGCCCCTAAAAACTGGCCCGCTCTTCCTCCACTGCGCATGCATCATTTGCGACCACAGCAGTTTATCTGAGACGGACTCTATTCACCCAAAGCGATCAAATGGATTAATGGGATTATTAACTATCAGATGACAAGGTAAAACCTCTTAAATCATTCTAAAGTCAGTTTTAAGCAAAAACAAGCCAATAATCGGTGACGCTTTGAAATGATGGATGCGCAGTGAGCGCAACAGCTAGCAACCCATGTAGCTGCATCGCTCTGATGGCCTAGTTCAAAAATAATGAAGCCAATGTGTGACATAACCATCAACATTTAAAAGTGGTCTTTTTTGTGAAATGTTATTTTAGGTATGGTTATATATCAGAGTTTCAATATTTCTATTGTTCTCGGTTCAGTCATTGCTAGAAATTATCAGTGCATATATACTATAATGTGCTAGAGCGTAACGCTTGCAACAACAGTTGCAGGTATCTTCTTTCGTCTGCAGAAGCCTGAAACCAAGAAATTATGTCCATTAGTTCTTGGTATTATTGAACAAGTAATATAATTATTCTATTGAAGCAGAGTGGGAGATATAGCTAAGGTTTTGACACAAATAAATCAAGGACTTATTCTCAGTGTTACGCTTGCAACAGTTTTACCTTGCTTTAGAAACATGTTTTTTCTAGGAAATGATATTTCCACCTTTACAAAAATGTATTACTATGTGTTAGTATGAAGCACAAACAAATAAACAGACAAAATACAAGGTTATTTCTTATCATTCAACTTTAAATGATAATGCTAAATATCAATGTCACACAAAATTGATGAAAAAAGTGCTATTATTGGGGTAAATTTCGTGCATATCTCTGGAACCGTGTGGAATTTTTCCATGAAATTTTCAGTACCTGTCAAAGAGACTATAGGCAACTCGCAGATAAATCTGGATGGTGCTAAATAAAATAATGGCTTGTTCATGACAAATGCAATGCAAATCAGCAGTCAGGCTTCATTATTTTTGAACTAGGCCTGATCGCTTCCTCCGTGTTTTATGACGAAATAATGCTGAATTTATGTGGAAATGATTGTTGTACAAAAGCGTCAGATGTCTGTCGCCGAGATAGAGGATGACTGGAGTGCAATTTGAAGCAGAAATGAGGCGATAATTGATGAACCGTGGCTGATGACGCATGTGCAATGAAGGCAGGGCAGATCGAGTTTTGGGGGGACCTTTCGGTCGCAGACATAGTCTAGTCAATCTACACCAATAAGAGTTGATTTTACATTGTGCTGAGTTGATTTAGCACTGTGATAGAGTATATTTAACTCTAGACTGGGACCAAATGTTATCCCAGCAGAGTAAATTTTTCTAAGTAAAATTTACTGTGTATATGAATTTCTAACATCCACCATGGAAGGGTACAAGAGGAGGGTCAGTAGCTACCCTCTAGCTACTGACCTAGTAGAAGGTCAGTAGCTAGGTTTGGGGAAACCTAACCACCTAGTAGAAGGTGGTTAGGTTTCCCCAAAAGTCTGAGTAGCATTGCTCTCTGTGGCTATACAAACAGACTGGCGGTCCCCATCAGCAACCTCTGCAAAGAGTTCAAGGTTACCCGAACAAGGGAGGTGCTCCAGTACAAGGAATCCAGTGATACAAAAGTTTCCCAAGCTGACATTGAGGTGAAGCCCGGAAGAAAATGGAGGGCACAGGAGGCAGTGGACCAGGCAGAGTCGAGGCTCTGTCACAAGGCACTGTTGGGAACTGTGGCAGTAGGACATGCAGAATTGGGCAGCATTTCAACAGCCAACTACAACTGTCTAAAAGGCAAAGAAAGGCTAGACCTGGTCCAAAAGGAGAGGAGAGCTAGAGTTTAGGTGGAGCATGCAAGCCAGATGGCAGGTCTGAGGGAGCAGGGTGCTTGGACCAGATGGGAACAAGCCATGGAGAGAAAGATCTCATGGGCTGAGCTGTGGAAAGTTAAGCCTTACCACATCAGGTTTCTCATCCAGTTGGTAAAAGATGTGCTGCGAAGCCCATCTAACCTCTTCTGTATGGGCAAGAGAGACACCAGCATGCACCTTGTTCCAAGCAAATGGAACCCTGGAATATATACTCAGCAGCTGCTCCAAAGCACTTGGAGTACGTCACTGCCGTTGGCGCCATAACCAGATGCTGAAGACTATTGGTGAAACCATCTGCAGCACCATCTACCAGAATAAATGCCTCCAACCAGCAAGACAATGGGTAACATTCATCCAAGCAGGAGAACCACCCAAGTCACAAGTAAAAGCCCAAGTAGGCCTCCTGGGAACAGCTCGTGACAGGCAGATAAGAGTGGACCTTGGAAAACAACTGAAATTCCCAGAAATTATCAGTAAGTAAAGCTGCAGACCAGATATTGTGTTGTTGTCCAAGACATCTGAACTGGCGGCCATGTTTGGGCTTACAGTGCCCTGGGAAGAGGATGGAGGAGGCCAGCAGAAGTAAGATGGAGAAATATACAGGTTTGGTGAAGAACTGCCACAGAACTGTCTCGGGTGGTGTGCAGTGTATGCCCATCAAAGTGGGAAGCAGGGGCTTGGCGGAAAGATCATTATGCAAGGCCTATAGCCTCCTTGGCATCACAGGTGCACACAAAAGGAAAGCCATCATCGAGGCCTCAGAAGCTGCAGAAAAGGCCTCAAGTGTACCAATGCGACAGACTGGAACTGATCACTCCCGGTCGGGTCACCTGGGCGATGGGGTCTGAAGTTGAAAGACCCTGAAGCCCCTATGACTCCAAGTATTTCACTGATGATGTGTTCAAGAGCATCAAAAGATACATCACTCAATCATATTGTATAACCCTTTCAAAAAGGTATGAACTGAGTGCCCCTCTTGTTATATATCAAATAACTTAAAAAAAAAAAATCCTAACTTAAGTACAACTTCAAAATGGCAAACATCACTTAGTCACTGGCCACTAGTATACAGTTCTAGCAGATATTTTGTGGCAACCAGGACAAGAGAATAATGACAGAAATATGTAGAGTGATTTAAGAATTGTAGACAATCTTCTGTTCCCACATAATCCAGCACACTGCAAGAGAAAATAAGGTTTCCAGTGCACGTGGAAAACTTCACTGTGCAGGTCAAAGCACCTGTGCCATTAAAAGAGGGCTCATAAAGTCACTGGCATATATGTTATAGCCATTACCATCCAACTTCAGCACTTGAAGATGAGCCTTCTGAAATTAATATTTAATTATGGAGACATTTGAATAATATATCAAATCAACCTGGATGCTATGCAATTAATCTGAAATAAAGTCATGGCTGTAAAATTAAACATAATGTCTCTTAAGGGGGCTGTGAACTCATTCCCTCCACTTTCAAATCAAGCAGTTGCTGCCAAAGTGATTTTGAACAATAATTTTCATTGCAGTTTTATGTAAGCATTGACATGCCTGCAGTTCTACCATCCGGCTTCACAGATAGTAGCATCGTCTGTTACGTCAGCTGTCCTGTAGTGCTCAGGTGATCAGAGCCAGCCCAAAACTTTAAGGGGTACTAGGCAAAATTTGATTTGGGGGCACCCAACAACTTCAGCACTTCCAGCATTGTTAACTGTTGCCAAGGCTTGATTGTCTACACACTAAATTTAACAATTCCTCCATCAGTTCTGTTAGCTGTAGTTGTGTCTTATATTCCCCTGGTCATCAAATCTTAATGAACAAAAGCACATGGCACTGCCACGTTGACATGCAACAATTTTCGTATCTTTTTTTCTGGGATGTTCTAACTGTGATAGTTCTGGAACACTGAGTGGGGGTGGGGGGTTAGTCATCTGAGGTGCAATTAGGGTTGGGTATCGAGAACCGGTTCTTTTTGGGTATCGTTAAGAAATGATTGGATCCACCAATATCAATAGTCTTTTTGCTTAACGATTCCCTTATTGCTCCTTCAGAGCGGCCGTTGTTTTTGAGGGTGTTTGTCAGGAAAATGATAACTTCGCTACATTGATTACAGAACCTGCAGCGGCTCTAATCAACGGTTTCTGCAGCGCAACTCCACTTTGAACCGTGACCCAGTGAAGCACTGTGATTCCCTGGCTCATTGGTTCTTTGATTCGCTGCTCTTCAGAAGTGGCAAGTCCACTTCTTAACCCCTCTCAAAGCCATTAAAATGTCAATCGGGAGTCACTTTTGTGTGGATTAAAGTCACTAACTGGGACTCTTGTCTTGTTGCTGTCAACGAGAACCGTCCTTTGTTCCATTGGCACAGCTCCAAACGCTGCGCCCCTCTCTGTCGAGACAGAGCCCAGTCGGAATTAATAACTTCAAAATGAATTGCCGCTTTAAATAAAATGACACTTCTTTCCAAACGCTGTAATACAGACAATAAACTACAATCGACTAAAATGTTTTTTTCCTCCCAAAATGAGACGTGCTGTATTCTTTCTGAATTACATCCTGACGTGCAGCACAGCCGGTTGCAAGAGCTCAGCTCAGATGTATGGAAAGACATTCATGGAAATAATGCGCCAATAACGTGCCTGAAGACAATCCTGTCTCGGAGGTCTGTAGACAATTCCTTTGACTTCATGCTTGGTTTGTGCTTTGATATGCACTGTTAACTGTGGGGCCTTATATATAGACTCCAAAAGATTATTATATATATTAGGGGTGGCGGGAAAAAAAAAAAAAAAAAAAAGATTCACGTCCGAATCGCGATTCTTATTTATTAAGATACTGAATCGATCCAAAATGTCCAAGAATCGATTTTTAAAAAGCATTTTTTAAAACATTTTCTTGCTTACTCGCTGTGTGTACTGTTTGTCAGGCAACGGCCTCCGAACTACAGCGTCCCCACGAAGGGAGGGTCCGGCGTGCTTCAAACATTCGTGAGCTGCAGCTTAGCATGACGGACGAACAGCTAATTCAGCCAGCACCGTCTTTGCTGAAGGCAAATGTTTGGGCGCATTTTGGGTTTTATTATTTGCTGCGTAAGGAGGAGCTTGACATGACTTATGCAGTGTGCAAAATCTGCAAAATGAAAGTCAAGCACTTCGGAAACACTTCAAATCCGCAAGCCCACATGCTATGCCATTACCTGGAGCTAAAAGAAGCGGAGCAGCAGTATCTACCGACTACTGACCAGCGCTTCGCTAAACTGCCAGCCAACTCTGGACGAGCAAAACTCATCTAAACAGACATCATTTAAACCGGACACTCGCACTGACTGGACAAAAGCCCCAATGTTTTAGTATAATTTTCCATGAAATAAACAATGTATGTACCGGAATTTGTATACCAGAATTTTGCTCACATCAGACAAAATGCCTCGTCCCATCATGATACATTTCCATTAAAAACCCCTCCAATGTATCGAACAGAGCAGTCTGGATGTGCCCAGATGTAAAAAAAAAAAGAAAAAAAAAAAAAAAAAAGAAGTTCAGCACTGACACTAGGCGATTTGCAGAAAGTGGGACTCCGTATTTCCTTGATTAAAAAGCCTGGCGTTTATTTCTTTCAAACCGTGCTCAGACCCGGTGCCTCAACAGGGTAGGCCTTTATTCAAGTCCAGTGATGAACAAAATGCTGCTTGCTGCCTGCACTGGGTGTGATGATCCAAAGACAATCGCTTTTGATCAGAGCCACCCTGTGTGTGGCTGCGAACCCTCTCTGTTGCCTGGTTGAAATGGTGAAAACAATAAGGGCTGTGATTGGTTACTTTTTCCATGTTCATTCCTTCCACTCCTGTAGTTTTTGCAGCGCACAAGCCAGTTACAATTCGATCACAGAACAAATAGAGGAACATTTGGCAAAAAAGCCCACAAATATGACCAACTCTACAACACTACAAAAACTCAAATGACCTGCAGTTCATCGAGAGAAATTGCACATACCATAATGATGGTTTGCAGGTTGATGATCGTATAAAGACGTGGACCTCATTGAGGGACAAACTGATCCAGAAAAAGCCACTGTTCCTGTGGTAAATTGCATTGCAACACCCACCAACGTGACGGAGAACTTTAAAAAGGTCACGAGCACGTTGATGTCACTGCATGGCCAAGGAGGTATTGCGTAGAAGCATAGCTAAACCAGGCTTTAGGATTTTAAAGCACCACTCCACAGTGGACTTAGAAAAAAATAGTGACTCACCCAAATGTAACTTTTTTAATGCACATAATGCCCAGCACTTATTTAAAGCAGACACTTATTAAATGAGGCAGGCCCCTATTCAAGGTCAGGCATTTAATCAAGGAAATATATAAGCCTAATTGGTACTGGGGATTCCCTGTAGATCGTTCGGTGCCTCCGGACTGTAACTAATCCTTTACATATAACAGATTTCGTCCATTTTATACACACAGCGGATTTTAATTATAACGGACAAAATTCGCTCCCTGAATCCATTTTATGCGAGTTTCACTGTATTTATGAACTGCTATTTATGAACTCTGCAACTCTTGTTACATATTCATTCACAGCTCTGCCAGCTGTTACTCAATATTTTAATAAACTTGAAGTCTGAAGAGTTGACAGGATTATTCAGACTTCATTAATCCCCTTAATAAAACTGCATTTCTGTATTTAACCCATCCTAATCGCAGACGTTTCTCGAAACAATCATACTTGGCGCAGCAGGCAACCACTGAGCTGACCAACTGCAGGTCTTCACACACTGGTCACTGGCTTTATAAGGGCACAAACCTAATTAAGAACCTTTTTTTCTTCCTTAAATGATGGGAGGAAATCCGTGAAGACATGGAGAAAACACGCAACCTCAACTGGGTACAGGTGGATTTGAACCCTAGACCTTCTTGTTGTGAGGAAAGAGTGCAGACCAAACCTAATTAAGAACCTTTTTTTCTTCCTTAAATGATGGGAGGAAATCCGTGAAGACATGGAGAAAACACGCAACCTCAACTGGGTACAGGTGGATTTGAACCCTAGACCTTCTTGTTGTGAGGAAAGAGTGCAGACCACTATGCCACTTTTATTTCTAAGGGTTCAAAGGTTGCTCAAGTGCTGTACACATGCACAATCATGTGTTAACTGCTGTGCACATTTGTGCATAAATGTCCAAGGTTCTCTCTCACACACACACACGCTTCTCAAATTATAATGTGGTTTACACAGTGCAATATTTAGATACACCTCACACTTGTATCCAATATACACGGCAGGTAGATCAGCGAGATCAGGAGTTTGGCTCCCAATATGTAGACTTGGGTTCAACATTTTAAACGATCTTTCCATTTCTGCCTTCACATCCATGTACTGTTTGCACTCATAAGCAGACTTTCCGCTTATGAAAAGCAGCAAAGCAAAGAAGCGGGTCAGAGCACTGCTTCGTTGGTTCAAGCTTCAAAGCAGAGCCACGCTGCAGAAGCGGTTGATTACAGACCCACTGCAGGGTCCATAATCAATGTAGAGAAGTGATCATTCTCCCGACAAACACCCTCAAAAACAATGGCCGCTCAAAGTTTGATCCGGATCAAACTTTGTCAGATACGATTCTACATAACGCCTTCAAATATGAAAGAAATTTGGTCTTTTTTGATAGTCATGGATTTTTTAAAATTCATATTCATTCATTAAAGATAGGGATTTTTCCAGTTTCTTTTCTTGACTGACTTTTGACCTTGAAAACTGAATTAATTCTTCCCTATGAGGATATGAATCTTCGGGAAAAATGTCCTTACAATATATGAAAAATAGTGGGCTCCAGGCTGTTCGTTCGAAAAGCATCCATGGTTTTATATATATATATATATATATATATATATATATATATATATATATATATATATATATATATATATATATATATATATATATATATATATATATATATATATATATATATATATATGTGTGTGTCATGGTGTATTATTTGAAATAAATCCTCCACAAAAATCCATTCAAAGAAATTGTAATTCTGCACAGAATCAGTAATCCGCCATATCCAAAATACTGTGCCTCCCTTTTTTTTTTTGACATTTTCAAGTTTTCTGGAAACCTAATTCTATTTGCCCATTAAACTTTAGCAGTTGTGTCCAATAGCTGTTCACAACAAATTCTGAAAGTAATTAAACAAGATTCAAATCCACAGCACATGATCTTTCCATACAAATCTAATTTTGTTTCAGCTATAAAGTAGCTATAAAGTAGCCACACAAACTAGGTCAACACACAACTTCATCTTTATTCTTTCTCCAGCAATGGAAACAAATCTCAGTGCACCCTCAAGATTTTAAATCTCATTTCAATTCGCCAAATATTTTTTTTCTTATTTTTCAGTTACTTATTCATAAAAGCCATTTTCAATTCACAAATTAACGTGCAATTTCCAGGTTTCAATATCAACCCCAGACAAGGTAGACTATACAAGGGCTGTCCAAATATGTGCAGGGTAAGAGGCCACGGTCCTATTTATTTCCACAGAGGCCACCGAGTACAAAGTATTTTTAGAGCAATGCTGGTATTAATAGACTCAGAGTTCTGAGATACAGTGGTGTGAAAAAGTGTTTGCGCCCTTGAGCTTTTACATGTTACTAATTTTTTAGGACATCAAAAACAAAACAAAAATTCAGGCTTTGTATATTAGAATTTCTAAAATTATGCCCTTTAAACTCACAGTGAAAGGTAATCTCTACATCATGAATTTAAATAAATGAAAATCTAAAAGCCAAAATGATGGTGTGAATAAGTAAGTGCCCCCTTTAGTACAGCACATGTAAATCATCATTTTTACATCTAGTTTTCTTCGGACAAGTCAGGGGATGGATACATGAACATTTCCAAGTCACTGAATATGTCCTGAACTTTATTTACATCAGTTATGAAGAAATATAAACAGTATGGCACTCTAGGGTAAATCTGTGTGGAGTAGACCGTTCTCAAAAACTGAGTGACTGTATAAGAAACGCCTGTATCATAATCAAGTTGACCAACTTGCAAGTGTTGATGTTATAGCCCAATCTACAATAAACTGTGTGTTCAAAAGTACGGAGTTTGTTGTCATTTCCACTGTTGCCAAAAGATGCCCTTAACTTCCAAATCTGATAGAGATCGGATGAAAACTGAGTGACAGCGTGCTTCTAATTTGGGGAATTTTACCGTTATGCTGGTGCATGCAAAATATTCAATTCAACTGATACAGCATTACTTGACATTTCATTTTTGTAATTACTTTTTTCAGGTTCAGGAAGGCACAGCAACCAATCTGAACCATGATGACATAGCTATATGAACATAGAACAATATTTAATTTCAGACTTTGTTTTTTTTTCAGATAAACCTGCGGTGTTACAATTTTTCGTGTTGTAAGCACTTGTAAAGGTAAAGGCCTTGAAATAATAAAATATGTTCAAATAAACTGGTTATTGTTAATTTATATTGAGGAGTTACAGTTGTATTAACAGTATGTTGAATATCATTGAATTTGGATTGTTTTCCCAAAAATTAGAGTTTTGTGACCACACCTTTTGTTCATCAAAAGCCTGTAGTGTCCGTACATAGCCGTGGAGAATCCTCCACCCAAAGGATGTCAGTGGATCAAATGGTATGTAACAGTAGTCCAGCTTAGTCTTTATTCATAACAGAAAAATTGTTTTTCAATTCGCATTTGAAGTGAACATTTGGGCACAAACAGCTGGAAACCGTAGTGTCCGTACATAGTGTAGTGTCCGTACATAGTATCATGTATTGTGCTAAAATCAGGATAGTAAACAGCAAACCATTTATATTTCAGCAAATAAATTTTAGCAATACACATTAAAAAAAAAAAAAAAAAAGCATGGTTTTGAATAATTAGATTTTTTTGTGTAGGCTCTGTACATAGATAACTTCAGTTCTGTTATATGGTAGCAGAGGTCGCATTAAACAATTTTGACAGAAGTTCTTTTGATATATGTATTACTATGTGTATTCCCACTTTGGGGATGGATGTTTCAAGTTAAGCAGTAAAGTTACTTTTTTCAGAAATGATGTGTTCTATTTTTGATCATATCAAAAATAAATTGAGCCATTTCCATGCGAAATCATGAATAATTCCTTATATGCATTCCATACCAAGAACTATGGTCACATATATCTCTGACAATACAAACAAAGAACGCTACAATCACAACCTAAAAACTGATAATATAATCACGTACAAGAGAGCATTACAATAGCATGTAGTGTCCATACATAGCCAATTTCAGAATTTAATGTTTAGTTCAATGTGCTGTAATTTTGGAATGAAGACAGTTACTTCAAAAATATTTTCAGGCATTGAGCTCTGGATATCATAGATTATTTTAGAAGTATTTTGATCTTCATCTGAGGAAATTCATTTTTCACCTCTTGTGCACCACAGTTGGTCAACCTGATTGTGATTCAGCCAGAAAGAGATTAGAAAGGAAAGCCACCAAGACACCCAGACAACCCTGAAGAAGTTATAGACCTCTGTGGCTGTGATTGAAGAAATTGTGCATAGTGCAAGTATTCACAGCCTTTACCATTCCCTTTGATCAATTTGAGTGTAGAGAGTCAGACTCTGAGTGAAGTGTCTTCAATATTTATTTCATTCATTTAAAAGAAAAAAAAACCCCCAAAAAACAGAAAAGCAGAAATAAAGCATCTCAATTACCAGAATGAAAAGGAGCAGAGAGAAGAACAAGTCTTATATTTTCTGCCCCTTTTTACAATATAATCTTTCAATATCTAGCGTCATTATTCAACATTATTTAACAGATTGTATTTCTTTAACTTGTCACATACCACTGACTTATTTCCTAACTATGACCATTATTTAATAGATTACATCTCTGACAGGTTACATTTTTAAACTTAAAACATTTTAAACATTATTAACAAATTACCTTTTTGACTTCCTTACAGCCCACTGACTTATTTCATAGTTTCATACTTACTTAATACATCTAGTTTAATATGTTTTTTTAAATAATTTAAGCGACCTTAATTCTTTAATTTCTTTGTTGAGATTGTTCCATAATTTTATACCATTTACTGCAATACTCTGTTCTTTTACTTTGGTTCTGTATCTTGGTTTTCTAAAGACTTCTATTCCTTTCAGTTTATAACTACTTACTCTTTTCTCAAACATATTTTGAATGTTTGTTGGTAAAGCATTTTTATTAGCTTGGTACATTGTTTTATTATTTTCATTATTTTCAAATCGACCAAATCACGAAATTTAAGTACCCTATACTTAATGAACAATGGATTAGATGGATCTCTAAAACCACTGTTGCTAATCACCCTTAAAGCCCTTTTCTGCAGAATAAACAAAGGTTGTATATAAGTTGTATATGTTGATCCCCAGATTTCTACACAATAAGTTAAATATGGGAAAATCAATGAATTGTACAATGTTAATAAACCATAACTATTGAATGAATATTTTACTTTATGCAAAACAGCAATGGCTTTTGCTATTTTTCCTTTTATGTAATTCATGTGTGACTTCCATGTAAGCTCTTCATCAATCATGACTTCTAAAAATTTTGTTTCTTTTACCCTTTGTATATCCATTCCATCAAAAAAAGTCATGACAAGAAAAACTGCCTGCTTCACTGGATTAAAAAGGTACAGTGTGTCATTTTTGAATAAGAAAGCAAATGCTATGTCCATCAAATATTAGTGTTTTTAACCTGTTCAACATTTATGACCTTTTCACCATTATTTATTTTTTATTAACAGACTGACAAACATGCAAAAAAAATTACAACATAAATGGCATTTTTGTCTATTATTCTTGCTTTTGCATCTAAAACCACTCAAAATGAATGAAAATAGGGCTTGCCAATATCGTTTTAACAGTATAAAACCCGACAGCTTCAGGGGGCTCCTCCCCTCGACCCACACGGGGGGCCCCGTGTTCACATAAATTACTAAAATGGTCCTAGCTAGAACCTGATAGATATATATATATACATATATATATATATATATATATATAGATATATATACAGATATATATACATATATACACACACACACACACACACACACACACACACACACACACACACACACACACACACACACATTCAGAGTGGCCTTTTATTGTGGACAGTCTAAGGCACACCTGTGCACTAATTATGGTGTCTAATCAGCATCTTGATATTGCACACCTGTGAGGTGGGATGGATTATCTCAGCAAAGGAGAAGTGCTCACTATCACAGATTTAGACTGGTTTGTGAACAATATTTGAGGGAAACGGTGATATTGTGTATGTGGAAAAAGTTTTAGATCTTTGAGTTCATCTCATACAAAATGGGAGCAAAACCAAAAGTGTTGCATTTATATTTTTGTTGAGTATATATATATATATATATATATATATATATATATATATACACACTAAGAAATCACGTAAGTATAAGTTCATAAATATTCACAGCCTTTGCCACAAAGCTCAAAATTGCATGCAGTTTCCACTGATCATACATGAGATGTTTCTACAGTTTAATTAGAGTCCATCGGGGTAAATTTAGTTGATTTGGAAAAGCACACACCTATCTACATATAAGGTCCCACAGTTGATAGTGTACAGTAGTGCTCAGAATAATAGTAGTGCTATGTGACTAAAAAGATTAATCCAGGCTTTGAGGATATTTCTTATTGTTACATAGGAAACAAGGTACCAGTAGATTCAGTAGATTCTCACAAATCCAACAAGACCAAGCATTCATGATATGCACACTCTTAAGGCTTTGAAATTGGGCTATTAGTAAAAAAAAAAAAGTAGAAAAGGGGGTGTTCACAATAATAGTAGTGTGGCATTCAGTCAGTGAGTTCGTCAATTTTGTGGAACAAACAGGTATGAATCAGATGTCCCCTATGTGAGGATGAAGCCAGCACCTGTTGAACATGCTTTTCTCTTTGAAAGCCTGAGGAAAATGGGACGTTCAAGACATTGTTCAGAAGAACAGCGTAGTTTGATTAAAAAGTTGATTGGAGAGGGGAAAACCTATACGCAGGTGCAAAAAATTATAGGCTGTTCATCTACAATGATCTCCAATGCTTTAAAATGGACAAAAAAACACAGACGCGTGGAAGAAAACAGAAAACAACCATTAAAATGGATAGAAGAATAACCAGAATGGCAAAGGCTCACCCACTGATCAGCTCCAGGATGATCAAAGACAGTCTGGAGTTACCTGTAAGTACTGTGACAGTTAGAAGACGCCTGTGTGAAGCTAATTTATTTGCAGGAATCCCCTGCAAAGTCCCTCTGTTAAATAAAAGACGTGCAGAAGAGGTTACAATTTGCCAAAGAACACATCAACTGGCCTAAAGAGAAATGTAGGAATATTTTGTGGCCTGATGAGAGTAAAACTGTTCTTTTTGGGTCCAAGGGCCACAGACAGTTTGTGAGACGACCCCCAAACTCTGAATTCAAGCCACAGTTCACAGCGAAGACAGTGAAGCATGGTGGTGCAAGCATCATGATATGGGCATGTTTCTCCTACTATGGTGTTGGGCCTATATATCACACACCAGGTATCATGGATCAGTTTGGATATGTCAAAATACTTGAAGAGGTCATGTTACCTTATGCTGAAGAGGACATGCCCTTGAAATGGGTGTTTCAACAAGACAATGACCCCAAGCACACTAGTAAACGAGCAAAATCTTGGTTCCAAACAAAATTAATGCCTCGCAGATGTGAAGAAATCATGAAAAACTGTGGTTATACAACTAAATACTAGTTTAGTGATTCACAGGATTGCTAAAAAAGCAGTTTGAACATAATAGTTTTGAGTTTCTAGCGTCAACAGCAGATGCTACTATTATTGTGAACACCCCCTTTTCTACTTTTTTTTTTACTAATAGCCCAATTTCATAGCCTTAAGAGTGTGCATATCATGAATGCTTGGTCTTGTTGGATTTGTGAGAATCTACTGAATCTACTGGTACCTTGTTTCCCATGTAACAATAAGAAATATACTCAAAACCTGGATTAATCTTTTTAGTCACATAGCACTACTATTATTCTGAACACTACTGTATGTCAGAGTAAACCAAGAATGAAGTCAAAGGAATTGTCTGCACACCTCTGAGACAGGATTATCTTTATTCACAAGTCTGGGAAGGGTATAGAAATATCTCTGCTGCTTTGAAGGTCCCTTGAGCCCAGTGGCCTCCATCATCCGTAAATGGAAGAAGTCTGGATCCACCAGGACTCTTCCAGGAGCTGGACACCAATCTAAACTGAGCAATCGGGGTAAAGGGTCTTCGTCAGGGAGGTGACCAAGAACCTGATGGTCACTCTGTTAGAGTTCCAGCATTCCTCTGTGGAGAGAGGAGAACCTTCCAGAAGGACAACTACCTCTGCAGCAACCCACCAATCAGGCCTGTATGGTAGAGTGGCCAGATGAAAGGCATGTACAGAGACATTCCAGATGAAAACCTGATAGAGAGCACTCTGGAAGTCGGATTGTGGTGACAGTTCATCTTTCAGCAGGACCGCCAAGGACGTAATAAAATCAGCAGCATTTATTTATTTATTTGTCTGTCTGATTGTTAGCAGGATTACATCAAAACTACTGCACAGAATTTGATGAAATTTTCACCACAGGTGCATATTAGGCCATGGAAGAGTCCATTAATTTTCACAGATGATATGGATTCTAGATCAAGATTTCACTTTATATAGGCTTTGAAGGATTATATCAAAACTACTTCACGGATTCTCACCAAATTTGCACCATAGACAGATATTGGTGCATGGAAGATTCTACTGAATTTTGGGGGAAATCCTGCACTTGACTCAACGGGCGTCGGGTGGCAGCCTGCTCTGGGTGAAGCAGAAAACCGAACATGTAGTTCCTTTTACTCTTCACAAAACTGCTTGATTGCCACTGCCGAAGTAATAGTCTGACAATTTCCACAGCCAAAGGATGCTGCCAACAAAACAAATGTTTAATATGCACACACATAAATGTGACCAGGTGTACTCCCAAAAGAAAAATATCTAAAAACAGGTGGACAGCTCCCCAATAGGGGTGCATACCTGCTCCTGCAAAAAATGGGTTTAACATTTGTGGGTCATCAGTTATCAAAGGGACCTGTGTTTCTCCTCAGTTTGAAATATTCAGCTTTTAAAACTAAAGTTAAGGTGAACAGCCGGGTCTGGTCCGAGCAATTTCTATGTATTGTACATTTCCATCTTTTTTCTTTGAAAAACTCACTTGTGACAGACTAAGTCGAGTTTCCTTTCCTTCTACAAAGAAGGAGCTTAAAAGTAGTTAATGAAATCTTCCATCTCTTTTAATCATTCAACAACAACACAAACATCACTGGTAAAAAAAAAAAAAAAGATCATTAAAGTAAAATCAGTAGTTCCAAATCCAGTACATACACAGTGAAATGAAGAATATAGTTATTTTCATTGCATGTACTGTGGACTGGCTGGTGTTATGAGATCCTTCATATCCACACACGCAAGCCAAAATATGCCACCCTTATCACAATTTACCATGCCAATGACTTAGCAAAGCTGCATTTTCACTCAGTTTCATAAAACCAATTTGCTTCTGTGGGCCTCCACTGGAAATATATCTGAAGCTCATGCGCTAGCTGCATCACATTTATTGAACTTTACTGCAAAGTCCAAATTAATTACTGTATTTTCGGGAGTGTAAGTCGCATTGACCCAAAAATACCTCTTTAAGAAGAAAAAGAAAAATGTACGAGGTCTATTAGATAAGAAACCGACACTTTTTTTTTTTTTAACTATATGGATTTGAATGACGTGCGATTACACCAATCATGCTTGAACCCTCGTGCGCATGCGTGAGTTTTTTCACGCATGTCGGTGACGTCATTTCCCTGTGGGCAGGCCTTGAGTGAGATGTAGTCCCGCCCTCTCGGCTGAATTCCTTTGTTTCACACGCTGCTTGAGACGGCGCGCGTTGCTTTATCAAAACTTTTTCTGGACCTGTGAGGAATATCCGAGTGGACACTATTCGAGAAATTAAGCTGGTTTTCAGTGAAAAGTTTAACGGCTGATGAGAGATTATGGGGTGTTTCTGTCGCTGTAAGGACTTCCCATGGAGCGGGACGTCGCGCAGCGCTTCCAGGCGCCGTCGTCGGCCTGTTTCGAGCTGAAAACATCCTAATTTAAGGCTTAATTCACCCAGGACGTCGTGAGAGAACAGAGAAGATTCAGAAGAGGCCGGCATGAGGACTTTATGCGGACATTCCACTGTTTAAGGACATTTTTTAATGAAAGACGTGCGCACAAATTCGCCGAGTTGTTTCCGTGACGACTCGGCGAATCTGTGTGCACCGCGACAGGAAAAACACCTCCATGTTGAAAACCATTTGTAAAATTCAGGCGGCTTTTGATGGCTTTCAACAAGTGAGTAACTGAGAAATTGTTTAACAGCTTGGGCATGTTCCAACTTGCCCGTTAAGGTTTCCAACGGAGGTGTTTTTCCTGTCGCGACCCCCCGCGGTCGGGTCCGGCCCGACATGCGACTCTACCCGCACGTTCTTTCATTACAAAATGTCCGTTAACAATGGAATGTCCGAATAAACTCCTCATGCCGACTTCTTCTGCAAGTTCTCTGTTCTCTGACGACTTCCTGGGTCAACAGAGTCTGAAATGTGGAAGTTTTCAACTTGAAACAGCGAGACGCTGCTGCCTCGAAGCGCAGATCGCCGTCAGGCGCCGTGGGCCGTCCTTAAAGCGACACTACCAGACCAAAATCTCTCAGCCGTTAACATTTTTACCGAAAACCAGCTGAATTTATCGAATGATGTCCACTCAGTTGTGCCTTACAGTTTTGAAAAAATTTTGATCAAACAAAGCAGCAGTATCTGAGCCATTCTTAAACAATGAAAAAAAAAGAAAAAAAAGAAGAGGGTGGGCGACTCGTCACTCAAAGACTGCCCACAGGCGAATGACGTAACCGACAGGCGTGGAAAAAACTCTTGCATGCCCACGAGAGTTCAAGCATGTCTGATGTAATCACACATGATTCAAATCCATATGGTTTGAAAAAAATAATAAGGTCGGATACTTTTCTAACAGACCTCGTATACAAGTCACACTGGAGTACAACTTATATTTATCACTCCATGCAAGAAGCAGCAAAATGGACTAAATAATTTTATTATTCATCTATAAAAGCACTTCTCAAATATCAGTGTGTCTGTCTGCTATATGATATATTTAACTGAAACTGCTGATCCAAGCAACCAATGATTTATAAAGGAAAATCATGGAAATCATCAGGGGTGCCAAAACTTTTACATACAGCCGTGTTATACACACACACACACACTTTATTATTATTTCTGGGACGCGTGACATCTTCAGGGGAATTGTCGAAATACAGAGCTTGGCAATGATTTAAGGAAGTATTATATGGATGAAAAAGAAATGGGAATGCTCCATCAATGACTATTATGACACTGATTCACCCATTGAAGTCCATTTTCTGAAACATTTGGATGCCCTCTGAGCTATCAGGCACTGCAACTGCTGGATTCTGCACAGTCTTAACTAGAATGTGAGAAAACAGTGTCATATGACCATCGTATGAAATCAATTCACAGAGGGTCAGTTGACTGAATGAAGTCATTTAATCTTTGGACCTTGGCACGCTGAAGCAAACTGACATTTGTTTCGTGGTGTTTTCTGATTTAAGGTCATGTCAGGCTGATGCACAATAAAATAAACCTGCATTCAGTTTAGTTCCCAAAAAAACAGTTTTATTTGAAAATTTTGTAAAGCTCTGCACTATGTTCGGAAGAATGGGCCAAAATCACGCCTGAGCATGCAACTAGTTTTTCCATGCAGGAGGAGTCTTGAAGCGGTCATTATCAAACAAGGCTTTAGTACAAATTCTTAAATTTCATCAAGTGTGTTCAATATTTTTCCCTGCATCATTCCATATTGTTACACACAGTGTTGCCACAGTTACTTTGAAAAAGTAATCCAATTACTGATTACTGATTACTCCTTGAAAAAGTAACTTAGTTACTTTACTGATTACTCAATTGTAAAAGTAACTAAGTTAGATTACTAGTTACTTTTTTAGTTACTTTTCCCAGCTGCCGACAACAACCCTCTGCCACCTCAACATGACAATGATACCTGTTTTGCCAAAACTCACTTTATAGTCACCCTTTCTTGACTTCAATGAAAATAAATACTTGTTTTATAAAAAGTAAAATAAAGACCTCTTTCTTGACCTCATATTTAACTGTTGACAGCACTGTAACAGTAAAACTTGCAATTTTGAACCTACATTGTTTATAAATGTAACTATTAAATTCTAACATTTTTCTAACATTTAAATTCTCTCTAAACATTTTACTTGTCGAAATTATTATTATTTTAAGCAATATTAGTAGTTGTAGTAAAAAACGGCTTCAAAACTGGACCTTTAATCTAGGGATGTTGTGGGGGAGGGGGCACATCCTTGCCCCACGCCCCCATTCCATCTGGATTCGCCCCTGCTTTGGCGTTTGAGCACAAAGAATGGATAACATTTATTTATGCAGAAAACTTGACCAGATTTACAGGTAAGGATCATGTGGTCCTCAGAAAGTGTGTTTAGGTGCATTTGAGTGGAAAATAGTGTTAGTTGTTGACGCGTCGCGGAGGATCAGCTGTTTTTAACGACCAGATACAGAGCGGCTCAACTCAGAATTCTAAATAAAGGAGGAAAAAAAGTATAAAAATGTCTTTGTAAAGCTCAGTGCAGGTGTGCTGATCACCACGCTTTAAGAGGTGAGGACGAGTCGAGCAGCTGCAAAAAACCGCGGATGAAAAGCTCACAGCTCACTGAAAGTGGGCAGTTCAGTCGAACCCCGACCTCCTGCCCACAGACCAAGTTTAATGCTGCTATTGACCCACAATGAAAAATAATAGTAACGCACAGTGACATGGAGAAGTAACTTTAATCTGATTACTGATTTGGAAAGATTAACGCGTTAGATTACTCGTTACTAAAAAAAAGTGGTCAGATTAGAGTAACGCGTTACTAAGTAACGCGTTACCGGCATCACTGGTTACACATACTTGATTTCTGTACAGGGTTTTGGTTTCTTTGTATATGTAGGTCACTTGGGTCATTACTGACATCTATTTAAACTTTCATGTCGGGAGGACCTTTAGAAATATTATTTACTGAGACAAATGGTGACGTGTTCAATACTTATTTTACCCACTGTCAGTCACAACGTTCGTTTCGTATGCCACCAGAGGAAAGAGCAGCACACAACTCAAATTGTGAAACTTGTTCAATGTCCTGCACAATAGGATAGCACACAATCCTTGCTGTTGAGAGCATAGAAGATAGTGGATACTTCTTCCAGGTTTACGACCCACATTTTACAGCATAGCCACATCAATGTGTGCTTTTAGCAGCCCTTGGTTACCAATTTTATCCTTCCCCCATCTTTCCTTGAAATCAAAAGATCTTTTCTGTGAGTATGCAGTTTGTTTTTAGCTGCCTGTTGTGGAAATGTGCTCTACAAGCATATGAGGTTACTCCAGGTCAGCATCCATGTGTGCACACATTAAAAACAAAACTTCGAAATTGAAAACTGAATTTTTCAGATACCTGGTTGCATTTCACAAATTGGGCCAAAAAAGTGTAACAGGGTCAAAATGGTCATTTTTTCAAAATTCATTATGTAAAGTATACACGTGCATCCCTTTCAAATGCAACCTTCTAGATTTAATTATTCCATTTTGTTTTAGAGGAAAAAGCCACTTTAGGCATGGGTGCTGGTGAACATTTTTTGGCTGTGGACGGCTTGTGCGGTGACACACAATACGAGTGCCGCAGGCGAGAAGTGTACTAGGGGTAGGGATGGGTATTGATAAGATTTTATCGATAGACGACATTATCGATTCTGCTTATCGATCCGATTCCTTATCGATTCCCTTAACAATACCTCTTGTGAATTTTGTACTAAAAGTAGGCTTTACAGTTTTTCTATGCATTTCATTAAGTCTTAAAGTAAATAAATATGAAATTGGTCACTGTATCCTTGATCTTTGGACATAAATAAAAATAAACAAAACAGTGTATCACTTTGAAGTTATTAATCCCGACTGGACTATCATTCTAACTTGACTTGGCAGAGAGCCACGCAACGTTTGGAGCTGTGTGAACAGAATGGAGGACGATTCTCGTTTCTTTCTCACAACAAGACAGGAGTCCCAGTTAGTGACTTTAATCAGCACAAAAGTGACTCACGATTGACACATTCAGGGATGTAAGTGCTGAAAAACAAAAAAAGCTGAAACCCAAAATTACCCCCCAACACCACCCGCATGAAAATGTTTGAATTCTAGAAGCTGTGACTGGGACTATTCTCAGTCACAGTCCCAGTCTGGGACTATTCCAGACAATAAACTGCAGTGAGTGCAGCATCCATTTAGTGAGAAAAAAACCCAACTTTCCTTATTCAAATTCATTCCAGTAGTATTCTGCTCTTACTAGGATGCAGCAGTTTTCTAGGTTTGCAGATAGTTCTGGAGAAAATCACTGAAGAAACTAACAAAGTGAAAATATGGTTTGACCGAAACAAACTGTCATTAAACTTAAATAAGACAGCGATGAAATGGAGACGTAAGAGTCACTAGGTGTTCACAGGAAACATTTATTTATGTATGTTCATTGTTGGTTTTATATTTTCTGTTGTGTTTCCATTAAGGTTCTTTTTGTCTCTTTCTCTAAAATTGTATATAATAAGTATATAATAATCATTAGTTTGATATATAAAAAATAAATTTAAAAAAATATTACAACTTGAAAACAAATGCACCTGAACGTGATGACAGCTGCAACTGCTTAATGCTAACTTTTAGCATTGAAAATGCCATAGACATGCTAATGTGTTAGCATCGCTCCCGTTTTTAAGTTATAAAATAAATCTGTCAACTGTTTCAGAAGACCATAACAGGTCAGTTTAACATAAAAAAGGTAAATAATACTCACAGACATATGCTCTTTAGGGTTTTAGCAGGGGAAAATTAAGCGAAACAAAGAGACTAAATGAAGCAATAGATCGAAGCATTGCTTCAATCTGCGAACCACTGCTTCGATTGGTTCAAGGTTCAAAGCAAAGCCGCGCTGCAGGAAGGTTGATTACAGACCCTGCAGCGGGTCTGTAATCAATATAGAGAAATTATCATTTTCCTGACAAACACCCCCCAAAACAACGGCCACTCTGAAGGACTGATAACAGAATCATTAAGCAAAAAGCTTGTTGATGTCAGTGGATCGAATAATTTCTTAACGATACCCGCAAGGAACTGGTTCTCGATACCCATCCCTAACTAGGGGGGTCCTGGGGCATGTCCCCCCCGCCCCCCAACTTTTTTTTTTTTTTTTTTTTTTGAAATGGTGCATTTTGGTGCATTCTTGACAAACAATTCTTAATTAGAAAAATCATTTTTTCTCAGTGATTTTTCTAAATAAAAAAGTGTATCTTTGACTGTAAAAAAAGTTGTACAATGTGATACTTACCAATTTTTCACTGGCACTATAACCCAATATATAATACCAAAATAAGACATCCAAATAAATCTGCTTAGAAAATTTTATATGTAATAATAAAACCTCAGATCAACCATCATTCTCGTCAAAACATGAGATCAAGGAAAAGTTAAGTATATGTACATATTTTCTTTTTTCTGCCAATGATGAATTCTTGGAATACTAGTAACTTCTGTTAGCATTGTTCCAGATGATTCAGTTTCTTGTGATTTTTAATATCTAATTAATTTAAATTAAAATACATTAGCAACATGAATACTACAGGATTAAACTGACAGTCATTAACACTTATGATCATCTGACTTCAGTTCTCTTTGATATCATATTCAATGTTTATTCACAGTTTTCAGTTTTTGTATATTCTGGTGAATTTTAATAGGTATGAAGCCCTTTGAAACAAAGAAAACTCACTTCAAACTGTTAAGTAAAAACACAGTACTGAGTAAGTAAAAATTTTTTTAAAAGAGCAAGTCAAATTTTGTGTATTCTGGTGAATTTTAATGGGTACGAAGCCCTCTGAAAAAGAAAACTCACTTCCAACATGTGAAGTAAAAACACATTATTGATTATGGGGTGTCTGGGGGTGCTCCCCTAGAAATTTTTTAAAAGAGCAAGTCAAATTTGGTATATTCTCGTGAATTTTAATGGGTATGAAGCCCTCTTAAAACAAAGAAAACTTATTTCAAACTGTCAAGTAAAAATTCTTTGTCTTCTGTAGTATTTTGATCGGTTCTAATCCGGTAAATGCGCAAAAAAAAAAAAAAAAAAAAAAAAAAAAAAAAGGTGCTGTGTTGCTGGCTGTACAGTCAATAAAATACAAAATTAGGGCCTAAAGCAATTGACAACATTGTTCTGCTGTGCACAAAGTAACACTGTCACCAGTTTTGAAAATGCATGCACACTGAGAAACTCAAAACTGGATTATTCACATTTAATCGGTAAAATGCTCTCACTCGTAAAACAAACTGGGGCTGCAACTAATGGTTTTAGTAATCCATTATTTGATTAATCTTTTTTTGTTTTTTACTTACATGTGAGTTTTGCCATTGTTTCCATTGCCATTATTTCTTTAATTGAGTTATTATTAAAAGGCCTTTATCATGCAACATCAATGTTTGAGCTTGCAACAAAGTTATGATGTTATATTCTTGTCAAAAACATACCTGGAGTAGTGTTTTGTTTTATTTTGCATACATACATACATCACCGACACACCACAAAGAGATTTCCATCAGGTTTCACCCGATTATGAGCATTTTTAGATGCCTACAGTAACTATCTCAACCACTGACAACATATTACAGCAAGAGTCCACAAAAGTATTTTAAAGGCCTGACTAAAGTGTAATATGTGATCTTTAATAAGATATTTTCATGCAAAAACACACAAATGTGCAGTTTACTGCATTTTATTTTTTCTTGTGTAAAAACACAGCTTAGATGTGATTTGACAGAAACAAAATATGTCATTAAACTTAAATAAAACAGGGATGAAGTGGAGGTTTAAGAGTTACTAGGTTTTCACAGGAAACAGTTATTTATTTCTATATTTATGCTCATTGTTAGTTGGTTTTATCTTTTCTGTTGTGTTTTGTTTTATCAGGGTCTTTTTGTCTGTTTCTACAAGACCTGTTGTATAGGACTTGATGTTGATATCCCTTAATGAATACTTGAGGCACCGACGAGACTCCATGGGATGGTCAATTGAGTGATGGCATCCTTTGGGTTGTCAAGTGGGCGCCCTCCTTCTTGGGTGTTTCGCTGATAAGCCCACGACACCTCCAGAGGGTTTAGCAGTGAGTCCCAGCGTCCCAGGTTCACTCCCTGGATGCCATCACCTCACTTGAAGGCCCAGACGGAGTCTTTCCTCTTCATCCACAGCCACTGGCTTCCCTTTTCAGCAGCGGCGGAGAGGTCTTTAACTGCCTGCCGATGGGCCTTCCCTCACACTCCCATCTCCCTGAGCAGCCTGGATGTTGAGGTGACTACAAATCCTCTGCAGCCTACTTCCACTGGGCGTACCTTCACATTACAGCCTTGTTGTTTCGTATCAGCTGCGAGTTCAGCGCACCTCAACCTTTTCCGCTCATAGGCTTCCTCCACTGTGCCCTCCCAGGGCACAGTGAGCTCCATGATGTCGATGAGCTTGAACGAGGATGACGGTTGTTGGCTGTGATTTCCACTGGGAAGCACAGTTTCTTGTACAAGTCTCCCAGCAGCTTCCAGTCCCGCACTCTGCCCAGCTGGCCAGTTTCTGATTTACAGTGCTGAGGTTGGTTTGCCACTCGCCCTCCCGAACAAATGATGTTGGCTGCCACTGGGATGAAGGGGGAGGGCATTCACACTTGTACGCTGACTTTCCAACACTGCCGCAAGACACTTTAGCACTTGGTTATGCCGCCAGGTGTAACGGCCTTGGGTGAGGCTGGCCTTGCATCCCATTAAGATGTGCTTCAGTGTTGCTGGACTTGGGCATAGAGGGCACGTGGAGTCTTCAGCATACCACTGGCTTAGGTTTGCAGGGGAAGGCAGGACATCATAGGCAGCCCTGATGGTAAAGCTCGCACTGAATGCCTGCATCTCCATCAGCTCTTTCCAGGAGATCTTCCTCTTCTCCGGTCCTTCCCATGCCATCCACTGCCCTTGTTTCACCTGCGCCACAGCCCCGGTGCACCTTCCTGCTTCCTCCTCCTGACGTACCTCCTGGACCACCAGCTTGCATCTCTTAGATGGAGAAGCCTTGCTCCACACTGGTCTACTGGCCCCAAGTCCAAAACCACTCCTCCCCTCCTGCACACAATATTTTTGTGTCCGAGTGCCGCCTTTGCCTGCTCAGTTGCAGCCAGCGGGGTCCACCTCCTCCCAGTGGCCAGGATGGGGGCAGTTTGGGCTACAACTGGATGTCTGGAATCCAGTATCATCATCTCCAGCCTGACTTTGGGGCACTTGTACTCCTCTGTCAGACTGGAAATGGGCAGTTGTAACGTCCCTTTGCCGTAAAGTCCAATACTGCTGAGGCACCTAGGAAGGCCAAGCCACCTCCTTACATATGAGCTGACCAGTCTCTCCAGCTTTTCCACCTTTGAGAGCGGGACTTCATAGAGGGTTAGTGACCATAGGAGACGTGGAAGTAGCCCATACTGCATGCACCAGAGCTTCAGCTTGCCAGGAAGCAAGGTTCTGTCGATGTTCTCCAGACCGCTGGCTACCTCCTTCCTGAGCTGCTCCACTTGCTCTTTGTTTTTAAGGGAGGCATCATACCAACGACCTAGGCTTTTCACTGGCTTCTCGGAAACAGTTGAAATGGGTTCCTCGCCAATGTGAAAGCGGTGGTCTGACAACTTTCCCTTGATGATGGAGATGCTTCTTGACTTGCTAGGCTTGATCTTCATGCGAGCCCGCTCGCTGTTTTCCTGGAGCTTTCCTAAATTATTTCAACAGACCAGAAGTTCCTTGATTTATGTCCAAGTGTTATGAAATGCATATCACTGGGAAGAGAACGTCCTAAGCTTTAAAATGACAGGAATATTGTTTTGATAGGTCTTCTCTTGTCCAAGAAATTACATCTGATGTTAATAAAATTAACCAGAGGGTTACAAGTCCACCCTTTTTGATACACCAGTATATGAAATGCGACTGTCTACAAATCAGAGATTTCTTCAGAAAATAAAAGATAAAACCATATATATCCTCAGAGGGTAATGAAGTAATAGCTATCCTAACTGAAGGATATACCAAACCTAAAAAGAAAATTATATCTAAACGATATCAGGGACTTCAGAAACAAAGAGGTGATAACACTGGATGTGTTAAACACAAGTGGGAACAAGAACTGGGAATGGAAATGTCACAAGAGGATTCGTGTTCAATGTGGGGCACTCAACAACATGGAGAGAATTTGGCTGGAAAAACTCAATTCGTTTACTACACCACACATCAAAAGTAAATAGGTTCAGTTACCGCAGCTGTGCTGGAGATTGCGTGGACACATGGATGCCAATCACTCCCACATGTTTTGAACTTGTCCAAACATCCAACTATTTTGGGGGAAAATTTGTTCAGAGATTCAAAAGATTCAAGGATATCCCATTCTTAATGATGTAACAATCTTTTATCATATACCTATAAATGATACGCCAATATGATGGGCTAAAACACTAAAGAATAAATAGCAATACACCCTTTTCGCGGACGAGTAATATTTTTCATACCACCCGAGTAAAACCCACAAAATGAATGTCGCCTTGGTAATCAGCCAAGCCAGACAGCGGAGCGGCGCCACAACGAAGAGGCGCTGTCAGAGGAACTGTGAAATACTGGTGAGTCACTATTAATAATTTCTTTCGTGTCCAACCTCGTAGGTTGATCGTTCAAATTAAATTCGTTAGTTCTAAAAACCATCATAATTATTTATAGGAAAATGTTCTTTTTCTACTAAGGTTTGAACTTTGAGTGTTTACACAGGAGAGAAAAGTGAGAAAATGTTAATGCCTGTTTGAGACAAGTGTATAAAGCGTGCAGTGAGGGGTTTTACAGCCTTAAAACATCTATAATAATTGTAAAAAAATAACGCTGACTACTTCGCGGATTTCGCCTATTGTGGGTTATTTTTAGAACGTAACTCCCGTGATAAACGAGGGACCACTTTATATGATAAAATCGTTATCAAGTTATTCACCAATGAATATGGCTTTTTTACACCCTTCAGAAAACCATACAACATTTATCATTCATAGGTATATGATTAAAATCGTTATCAAGTTGTTCACCAATGAATATGGCTTTTTACACCGTTCAGAAAACCATACACCCTGAGGCCTTCAGGTTTTCTTCTCGGTGTGATAAAAGAATATGTAATTATTCCAGAAGACCGGTATTTGTGTAAAATACTACTTGTTGCTTGTAAAAAGGTGCTCACCAAGAACTGGTACAAACCGGACACTCCAAGCCTTAAACAATGGAAAAACATAAATAAAGCGTGATAAAAAAAAAAAAACTTCAATCCATCATTTAGCTACTTCTCATATCCAACATAAAGGCTGGCTCAGTTTTTCATCATGCCATTATAAGTTTTAGGAAATCTATAGCCACACATTCTGCTTAACACGGTTTGATCAGCGAAGGTGTGGTCTGTGCTGGAAGCTGTCTGCTCACCAACAAGTCTCAGGTCTGACCATAGTCCTTTTTGGGGGGGGGGGGGGGGGGGGGGGGGGGGGTGCAGTGCATTCTGAGACTGTAAAAAAAAAGAAGCCATATCTTTATTTATTTATTTTTTTAAGGCGGTTTTGAAAGGTTGCTATGGCAACAGAATGTGACGGTGCAGAGTAAATATCAGCTATTCAGGAGACAACACCAAGAAAAAAAAGGGCATGCAACAGAGGACAGGCCACAGAAAAATAAGAAATCAGGCATCTGTTAATATTTTAACAAGCAACAGACATGCTAATATTGCAATGACTATAGCCGTTCATTCACATGTTTTACGTTTCAACTTCAGAGGATGCAAATCGAGAAGAACATTTTAAAAGATTTGGTTCACAACAGCTGATGACATAATTCAGCCCAATTCAGTATGTGATGTCTTTCTTTTGTTGCAGATGTTCCAAAACACTGGTGTTGCAAAGGTTTGGAAACGTTTTGACATAGTTTCAAGTTCCCCATCACTAATTAGAAGTACACACTTTAAATCAAATTTTGCTTTCGTGTTCTGTATGTTGTGAGAACTATGTTGTTACGCTATGTTATGTTGTTATGACACAGGTCACAGATCAGAATTATGTATGAAAATGATAAAACAATGAATAATAATTAAAAGACAAAAAAGCTGAAAAATAATAATTAGTGTAAAAAAAAAAAAAAAAAAGAAAAAAGGATGAAATATTCCATATTCCCTGTACTGGCAAGAATATAGACAGATCATTCTCTGAAAGTGGGCACATAAAGTGTGATGAGGCTGAAAGCAACACTGATATAACTGCTGCTTCAGACATAAAGTAGACAGGGTGAATACGAGAAATACAATCAATTCAGTGACTCAAGATGGTGGGTGTTCACATCTTTTGGCCATCAAAAACCATGCTGTTCCATGTTGTCAAACCAACACTGACTGCAGAAGTGGAACTACATTCTCGAAGTACCCAGGTGAATTTTGGAGACGATAATACTCTGAACATCTATTAACTACTGCTTTTCCAGGTCCAAGTTGTGGTGTCAGCACACCAAGCAGCTCATTCCACACTTCCCTATCCTCAGCCATGTGGACAACATATGGGCATGTTTCTCCTACTATGGTGTTGGGCCTATATATCGCATACCAGGTATCATGGATCAGTTTGGATATGTCAAAATACTTGAAGAGGTCATGTTGCCTTATGCTGAAGAGGACATGCCCTTTGAAATGTGTGTTTCAACAAGACAATGACCCCAAGCACACTAGTAAATAAGCAAAATCTTGGTTCCAAACCAACAAAATTAATGCCTCCCAGATGTGAAGAAATCATGAAAAATTGTGGTTATACAACTAAATACTAGCTTAGTGATTCACAGGATTGCTGAAAAAGCAGTTTGAACATAATAGCTTTGAGTTTGTAGCATCAACAGCAGATGCTACTATTATTGTGAACACCCACTTTTCTACTTTTTTTTTTTATTAACAGCCCAATTTCATAGCCTTAAGAGTGTGCATATCATGAATGCTTGGTCTTGTTGGATTTGTGAGACTCTACTGAATCTACTGGTACCTTGTTCCCCATATAACAATAAGAAATATACTCAAAACCTGGATTAATTTTTAGTCACATAGCACTACTATTATTCTGAACACTACTGTATGAGTGACTTACAAGAAACGTGCTTCAACAATCGCATAACTTACCTACAACTTATGTCCCACATGTGCAGAACATATGAGATATACGCTGGCATGTGTCAAAATTATTGTGCATGCCCAAAACTTTTTAGGTACTCAGCGTATTATGATGTATATCAGCATGCTTCAACGTGCTCTTAACTTACCCATAACTAATCAGACATGTGCTGGCGTTTTTAATATGGTCAGCATACGCTAGCTAACTCAAAGTGTGATGGGGTGTCAAACATGTCCTGGGTCTTCCCTAAAGGCCTCAAACCAGTTCGACGTGCCTGAAAGACCTCCCTGAACCACATCAGCTTGCTCCTTTAGATGTGAAGAAACAGCGGCTTTTACGCAAAGTCTCTCACAGATATTCAAGCAACTCGTGTCGCAGAGTTTATGCTCAAATACTCGATGGACAAACCTCATTTCTGCCACTTGTATCTAGGGTTGGGTATCGAAAACCGGTTCTTTTCGAGTATTGTTAAGCAAAAAGACTACTGATATCGGTGGATCGAATCAATTCTTAATGATTCCCTTATCGGCCCTTCAGAGCAGCCGTTGTTTTTGAGAGTGTTTGTCGGGAAAATGATCATTCCTCCACGTTGATTACAGACCCGGCAACGGCTCTGTAATCAACCGTTTTTGTAGCGCGACTCCACGTTGAAGCATGAACCAATGAAGCAATGCTTCGATCCCCTGGCTCATTGGTTCTTTGATTCGCTGCTCTTCAGAAGCAGCAAGTCCACTTCTTAACCCCTCTCAAAGCCATTAAAATATGTCTATCGTGAGTCACTTTTGTGTGGATTAAAGTCACTAACTGGGACTCTTGTCTTGTTGCAGTCAAGAAACGAGAATCGTCCTCTGTTCCGTTGGCACAGCTCCAAACGCTGTGCGGCACTCTGCCGAGACAGAGTCCGGTTAATAGTTAATAACTGAACTGTTAATAGCGGTTAGTTAATAACTTAACTAAATAGTTAATAACTAAACGGTTAAAAGTTAATAACTTCAAAACGAATTGTCGCTTTAAATAAAATTACACCTATTTCCAAACGCTGTAATACAGACAAACTACAATCAACTAAAATGTTTTTTCCTCTCAAAATGAGACATCCTGCATTCTTTATGAATTGTATCCTGACATGCAGCACAGCCAGCTGCAAGAGCTCAGGTCAGATGTATGGAAAGATATTCATGCCAATAATGTCTGAAAGGAAATGCTTTTAACAAAAACTACAGATTTTGTTTATTTCTATTTATGTCCAGAGATCAAGGATCCAGTTACCAATTTCATATTTATTTACTTTAAGAATCAATAAAATGTTGTTGACGTAGAAAACCTGTAACGTCTACTCTTAGTACACAGAAAATTCACAAGAGGTATTGATAAAGAACCGGATCGATAAGTGGAATCGATGATGGTATCAATATTGATCAATACCCTACTTATATCTGTGACCTTGTTTTTTCAGTCTTTACCAAAAGCTGACCATAGGTGAGGACAGAAGCATAAATCAACTGACAAATGAAGAGCCGCACCTTCTGGCTCAGTTTTCTTTACATGACCAGATTGTGCAATTGCAGTCATCCCGGTATCCCAAACTCCCTCAACATCCCCTGCAGGACACCTTATGGAAATCAGCCGTTTCAGTCCACAAAACACATGCAAACTGTTTGGGCATATTCCCAAACCAATTAGGGTAATGGATTAATTCAAGTACAGGAGAAACTTGTGGTCTTCAATGAAACTCAGCTACAACAACAACAAGCAAGAGTGATCAGAGCACAATATCCCCTGCAGGTAGATGCTGCTTCGGTACATGTGATTGCTACATTCTGATAACGTTTCAAGGAATTGTACCAAAGTTTCCTGAAATTTCTCCTAAAAATGACTCATGGAAGGACAAACAGATGGAAATTACTACAACTTAACTCCCCTTCGGCCAGCAGGGCATAAAAACCAAAAGCCAAACCATAAGCCAAAATTAGTTCAAGAATACCAGTATATCCGTAATAATCCAACAGTACACCCCTACTAGGTCCATGTGTACTGCATTGGCAAAGTGGGAACTATTGAGGGCAGGTAGTGTTTAGAACAGTCTGAACATGATCTGGGAGGAGCAGAAGGATCTAGTCTGTGGTTTAGCCTCTACTCAGACAGGGAAAAACTGGTCTGTTTTATACAGAGGGTCAAAGGTTGTATCCTTTCCAGTGGATTCTGGGAAGGAAGCCAACTAGGGCAGAGAGACAAAACTGTAGTCTCAGTGCAGACATGAGAGAAGCATACAGCACAGAAGTACTTGGAAAACAGGAGGATGATGGAAAGAAACTAATCTGTGTGAAGCTGAACATAATCATATCCCAGTCTGTCAGGAAAGGAAGATCAAGCTGTCCAATGTCTATGTTTCTGCAGTAGGACAAAAAATATAAATAGGACAATAGGGTTATAGATGCTTAAACGTGGACAAATCTGAATAGACTCACAAATGTCAATTTTATAAATGTTAATTGTGGGAGTAAGAAGGTGGGTACTGGCTACCATTAATGAGCACTTGTCACGTTCCCTAATCTGTGATCTTAATTTTACTGACAATTTTTTGAAGCGTTAATGTATGTTTTATGTATTTACATTTCCCATATTGTTTTGTTCGAGTGCCTCTCTTCGTAACAACTGGAGGAGACGTCCGTGCTGCGTGCGTGAAGAAAACCGACAAATACCACCTGTTTTGGGATAACGTGCAACAAACCACAGAACAACAACAGAGTGGCAAGATCTGACTACATCTTAACAGTTTTTAACATCAAAATTTATGCCCCCACCCTGTCCAAACACACACGACCACGACCACACACACACACACACACACAAAGCATTCTGTTGTTTCTTAACGCACTGAGAAACAATCCAAATAAATTATTTGCAAAGCCCGTGAATTGAACGGCCTCGAATTCACAAGATGTGGAACGTCCCTGAGAAGATCAAAGTGAGGGAGGGTCAGAAAACCAAGAACCCTCAGCGGACATGTGTTGTGTGTTAAACAACAAGTGGAAAGCCACTGGGGATGGACGAACACCTAACCGATCCAGTTATGAGTGTGTAATGTGGGGTTGTGCATTGATCCATGCTTCAGGTTATCCCACACGACAAGGAACATAAACTCTCCTACCAGAGGCTTATGGAGAGGAGTGCTGCTGGAGACTATGACACCAATTGATCCAGCTATCGGTTTGGAGCCGATTCTCTAATCATTGGATCTGGCCCTTTCCAGGGCCACTCAAATCCACCAAAGTATTGCAAACTCCTTTCACAATAGATAAATGTTGGAACATAACATCAGTCATATTTCAGGATGTTATCTTCAACGGGGTAAGTCATATTCTCCTATACGAGGTCTGTCCGTAAAGTATAGGTCCTTTTTATTTTTTTCAAAAACTATATGGATTTCATTCATATGTTTTTACGTCAGACATGCTTGAACCCTCGTGCGCATGCGTGAGTTTTTCCACGCCTGTCGGTGACGTCATTCGCCTGTGAGCACTCCTTGTGGGAGGAGTCGTCCAGCCCCTCGTCGGAATTCCTTTGTCTGAGAAGTTGTTGAGAGACTGGCACTTTGTTTGATCAAAATTTTTTCTAAACCTGTGAGACACATCGAAGTGGACATGGTTCGAAAAATTAAGCTGGTTTTCAGTGAAAATTTTAACAGCTGATGAGAGATTTTGAGGTGATTCTGTCGCTTTAAGGACTTTTCACGGTGCGAGACGTCGTGCAGCGCTCTCAGGCAGCGTCATCAGCCTGTTTCAAGCTTAAAACCTCCACATTTCAGGCTCTGTTGATCCAGGACGTCGTGAGAGAACAGAGAAGTTTCAGAAGAAGTCGGTTTCAGCATTTTATCCGGATATTCCACTGTTAAAGGAGATTTTTTTAGTGAAAGACGTGCGGGCGGATTGCAGCGTCGGCTCGCAGCCGCCGCGACGCTCCGTCACAGGAAAAACACCTCTGCTGGAAGCCTTAAGGACAAGTTGGAACATCTCCAGTTGATAAACAATTTCTCATATACTCACTCCACTGAAAGTCATCAAAAGCCAACTGGATTTTAACAAATGCTTAACACAGAGGTGTTTTTCCTGTGCCGCCGCGCCGCGTCGGCTGCGTCCCGACGCGCGAACCCGTCCGCACGTCTTTCATTAAAAAAAATCTCCTTTAACAGTGGAATATCCGGATAAAATGCTGAAACCGACTTCTTCTGAAACGTCTCTGTTCTCTCACGACGTCCTGGATCAATAGAGCCTGAAATGTGGAGGTTTTAAGCTTGAAACAGGCTGATGACGCCGCCTGAGAGCGCTGCACGACGTCCCGCTCCGTGGGAAGTCCTTAAAGCGACAGTATCACCTCAAAATCTCTCATCAGCTGTTAAAATTTTCACTGAAAACCAGCTTAATTTTTCAAACCATGTCCACTTCGATGTGTCACAGGTTTAGAAAAAATTTTGATCAAACAAAGCGCCAGTCTCTCAGCAACTTCTCAGACAAAGGAATTCCGACGAGGGGCTGGACGACTCCTCCCACAAGGAGTGCTCACAGGCGAATGACGTCACCGACAGGAGTGGAAAAACTCACGCATGCGCACGAGGGTTCAAGCATGTCTGACGTAAAAACATATGAATGAAATCCATATAGTTTTTGAAAAAAATAAAAAAGGACCTATACTTTACGGACAGCCCTCGTATATGCAAGACGGTTCTCCATTTTCACCGTATTAGGGTATTATTGCATATGTGTGAGGAATAACACCACTGTTGCATTCTACAGCCTTTCTTCTGCTAATTTATAAGTATTGTGTGCTACAGTGGGGTGGTATGTCTTTTTTCCACTGTACATGCATTTCACATAGATGTAATACAGCCTGGCACAGAGGCAGGCTGGTGAAACTTAATATGCTGCCATGGGGAAGGTGGCCTACTGATGGTCACTGTGGCAGCACTAGGGATAAGTGACAACTATTAATTTTGATGCTGTCACAGAAAAAAACAAAAAACAAAAAAAAAACCCAGCCGCTTTCCACTGTGAGAAAACTTAGTTTGTGTGTACGTCCATTAATCATGAACACAGCCTGTTAACAGTCAAGGTAAAATAAAAATAAAGCCTACAAACTCCACTGAGAAGAACAAAATACAAAAGCACTCACTCACTTGTGATTTCCAAAGCCCACTCCAAAGAAGTCTCCACATACGGATCGCACGCGATCACCAGCCGCTGTCGCGGAGCCCCTCACGTTTCTGGCACATTAGATAAAAAGTCAATTATCTCCTGAAAAGAATGCATTGTCACATTTTCCCCAATGTAAGAAATCAATCTGTCCAAGCAGGCTGTAAAAAAAACAGCGTCATGGAGACATTCCATGTGCACGTTCACAGCGGGACTGAAATACAACCCCTCGCAAAAATTATGGAATCACCGGCCTCGGAGGATGTTCATTCAGTTGTTTAATTTTGTAGAAAAAAAGCAGATCACACACATGACACAAAACTAAAGTCATTTCAAATGGCAACTTTCTGGCTTTAAGAAACACTATACGAAATCAGGAAAAATAATTGTGGCAGTCAGTAACGGTTACTTTTTTACACCAAGCAGAGGGAAAAAAATATGGACTCACTCAATTCTGAGGAATAAATTATGGAATCACCCTGTAAATTTTCATCCCCAAAACTAACACCTGCATCAAATCAGATCTGCTCGTTAGTCTGCATCTAAAAAGGAGTGATCACACCTTGGAGAGCTGTTGCACCAAGTGGACTGACATGAATCATGGCTCCAACACGAGAGATGTCAACTGAAACAAAGGAGAAGATTATCAAACTCTTAAAAGAGGGTAAATCATCACGCAATGTTGCAAAAGATGTTGGTTGTTCACAGTCAGCTGTGTCTAAACTCTGGACCAAATACAAACAACATGGGAAGGTTGTTAAAGGCAAACATATTGGTAGACCAAGGAAGACATCAAAGCATCAAGACAGAAAACTTAAAGCAATATGTCTCAAAAATCGAAAATGCACAAAAAAACAAATGAGGAACGAATGGGAGGAAACTGGAGTCAACATCTGTGACTGAACTGTAAGAAACCGCCTAAAGGAAATGGGATTTACATACAGAAAAGCTAAATGAAAGCCAGCATTAACACCTAAACAGAAAAAATCAAGGTTACAATGGGCTAAGGAAAAGCAATCGTGGACTGTGGATGACTTGGATGAAAGTCATATTCAGTGATGAATCTCGAATCTGCATTGGGCAAGGTGATGATGCTGGAACTTTTGTTTGGTGCCGTTCCAATGAGATTTATAAAGATGACTGCCTGAAGAGAACATGTAAATTTCCACAGTCATTGATGATATGGGGCTGCATGTCAGGTAAAGGCACTGGGAAGATGGCTGTCATTACATCATCAATAAATGCACAGGTTTATGTTGATATTTTGGACACTTTTCTTATCCCATCAATTGAAAGGATGTTTGGGGATGATGAAATCATTTTTCAAGATGATACTGCATCTTGCCATAGAGCAAAAACTGTGAAAACATACCTTGCAAAAAGACACATAGGGTCAATGTCATGGCCTGCAAAAAGTCCGGATCTTAATCCAATTGAAAATCTTTGGTGGAAGTTGAAGAAAATGATCCATGACAAGGCTCCAACCTGCAAAGCTGATCTGGCAACAGCAATCAGAGAAAGTTGGAGCCAGACTGATGAAGAGTACTGTTTGTCATTAAAGTCCATGCATCAGAGACTGCAAGCTGTTATAATAGCCAGAGGTGGTGCAACAAAATACTAGTGATGTGTTGGAGCGTTCTTTTGTTTTTCATGATTCCATAATTTTTTCCTCAGAATTGAGTGATTCCATATTTTTTTCCCTCTGCTTGGTCTAAAAAAGTAACCGTTACTGACTGCCACAATTTGTTTTTCCTGATTTCTTATAGTGTTCTTAAACCCAGAAAGTTGCCATTTGAAATGACTTTAGTTTTGTCTCATGTCTGTGATCTGCTTTTTTTCTACAAAATTAAACAACTGAATGAACATCCTCCGAGGCCGGTGATTCCATAATTTTTGCCAGGGGTTGTAGTGTCCTGCAACACAAACAGCAGCGTCACCACACATTAGAATCCAAAATCTGATAGACTCTGAAAAAATTAAGAGTTTCGAGGTGAAGTATGCGGCCTCCTATCTGTCTGTGTATCCTCTGTAAATCCAAGCCATCACTTTTGAATGAAAGCTTAGAAGCTTTGTTACCGAATGAAGTAGCATTCGTCTCACTGTCAGCCAGCCATCGGGATGTTTATGCTTTTCCTAAAATGTACATCACACGTCGAGCCAGGTGGCCGGCCTAAGGCACACCTGTGCAATAATCATGCTGTATTCAGCATCTTGATATGCCACACCTGTGAGGTGGGATAGATTAATTCGGCAAAGGAGTGCTCACGAACACAGATTTAGATGGAGTTGTGAACAGTATTTGAGAGAATACTGTATGCTGTATACTGTAATACTTTTTGTGTATCTAGAGAAAAATCTTTTATATTTGTGAGTTCAGCTCATGAAAAATGGGAGCAAAAATAAAAGTGGTGCATTTATACTTTTGTTCATATACATATACACACATATACACACACACAGACACACACACACACACACACACCAATAATTACAGGAGTTTCACTGAAACCTTTGTGTGGAACTTATTCTAAAATCAGCAAAGCAAAGAAAAGAATGCCACTTTCCGAGGAGTTTGCATCTCTGGCTGTTTTTGACCCTTCTGTGCCCAATGAAATTAAGAAAGATATGATAAAAATCATGAAAGACAACGTGGGAGAGGAGGAATGTCCAAAACGTCTCATGAAATCTGATGAAAATTCATCACTGGAATCTCTGGCAAAAACAAACTCAAAGAAAATATTGGGCTTTTTGAACCTTGACATTGAAAAGTTGGAAGATGAGACACAGACTTTGCTTGATTATGGTCATTTCCTACATGTCAAGGCTCACTCTGCTAACCTCACGGTCATGAATGACTGAACAGAAAGAGGTGTTGCCCTTATCCAAGATTTCAATGCCAAGCATACAAAAGATTAAGACCAACTGCAGTACTTGCTGATCACAGAAAACAATTCCCTCATGTGAAAGGAAAAAAAAAAAAAAAAAAAAGCTTTCAGGTGGCTTTCAGACGGCTTCCGGTTGCTTTTCAGTCAACATGGAGGTGGTTTTGTCCCGCGCCATGAGCGGCATGGTGGTGCAATCCTCCGCTTCTCTTTCCATGAAAAAAACTCCTGTAACAGTAGAATGTGCCGAAAAAGTGCTGATGTCCACGCCTTCTGCCTTTTTTGTGAAAGTCAGACGACGTCCCGGATCAACAAAGCCTTCACGTTGGAAATGATGTGGTCAGGCGAAAAAAATCTGACAGGTGTGAAAAAACTCACGCATGCACACGAAGGTTCAAGCTTGGCTGATGCAATGACACGTGATTCAAATCCATATGGTTTTTGAAAAAAATAAAAAGGTCCGATACTTTTTGGACAGACCTCGTAGTAGCATCTGCTGTAGACGCTACAAACTCAAAACTATTATGTTCAAACTGCTTTTTTAGCAATCCTGTGAATCGCTAAACTAGTATTTAGTTGTATAACCACAGTTTTTCATGATTTCTTCACATCTGCGAGGCATTAATTTTGTTGGTTTGGAACCAGGATGTTGCTTGTTAACTAGTGTGCTTGGGGTCATTGTCTTGTTGAAACACCCATTTCAAGACCATGTCCTCTTCAGCATAAGGCAACATGACCTCTTCAAGTATTTTGACATATCCAAACTGATCCATGATACCTGGTATGTGATATATAGGCCCAACACCATAGTAGGAGAAACATGCCCATATCATGATGCTTGCATCCCCATGCTTCACTGTGAACTGTGGCTTGAATTCAGAGTTTGGGGGTCGTCTCACAAATTGTCTGTGGCCCTTGGACCCAAAAAGAACAATTTTACTCTCATTCCTCCATTTCTCTTTAGGCCAGTTGATGTGTTCTTTGGTAAATTGTAACCTCTTCTGCACGTCTTTTATTTAACAGAGGGACTTTGCGGGGGGATTCCTGCAAATAAATTAGCTTCACACAGGTGTCTAACTGTCACAGCACTTACAGGTAACTCCAGACTGTCTTTGATCATCCTGGAGCTGATCAATGGGTGAGCCTTTGCCATTCTGGTTACTCTTCTATCCATTTGATGGTTGTTTTCCGTTTTCTTCCACGCGTCTCTGGTTTTTTGTCCATTTTAAAGCATTGGAGATCATTGTAGATGAACAGCCTATAATTTTTTGCACCTGCGCATAAGTTTTCCCCTCTCCAATCAACTTTTTAATCAAACTACGCTGTTCTTCTGAACAATGTCTTGAACGTCCCATTTTCCTCAGGCTTTCAAAGAGAAAAGCATGTCCAACAGGTGCTGGCTTCATCCTTAAATAGGGGACACCTGATTCACACCTGTTTGTTCCACAAAATTGACGAACTCACTGACTGAATGCCACACTACTATTATTGTGAACACCCCCTTTTCTACTTTTTTTGTTTTTTTTTTTTTACTAATAGCCCAATTTCATAGCCTTAAGAGTGCGCATATCATGAATGCTTGGTCTTGTTGGATTTGTGAGATTCTACTGAATCTACTGGTACCTTGTTTCCCATGTAACAATAAGAAATATACTCAAAACAAGGATTAATCTTTTTAATCACATAGCACTACTGTTATTCTGAACACTACTGTAGGTCCCAGGTTCAAACATGTTAGAGTCCCCTTTAATGTTGTGGGGTCCATGGACACACTGGCGCATCCAAGTGTACGTTTTGTCACCTTTCTATTAAAAGGACAACGTGTTAGTGTGCATGTATATATTACACACACACACACACACGCTTTGCCCGTGTGGATCCACGGGTTCTAGATTGGGTAGTGTTTATAAAATAGCTAACATTTTTCAAGGGTGGTAATAAATTGTGCGAAGTTTCTATAATGAGTTGAACGGTGTGTAATTTCAGGATGCTTTTAGAACCTTAGATGTTAGACTTCAAATAGTTTTTAAAAGATGAACCCAACCCTTTTATTTCCTGTTAATTACGTAATTTTTTATGTTAATTTACTGTCTTAATACTGTCTCCACCCTTCCCTGTTGGGAAGGGTGGAGAACAGTCATTTATAGCTACACAGTTGTGTCAGTTTAAATAAAATTAACAACTTTACAAGCATCACCACCAACACCAACCACTGCAAAGCAACCAAACGCAGCAGTCTTTGTGCTCTTAATCCAAAACGCGGTGCTGCTTTTATGCAGCTCTTCTCCACGAGATATATGCGCACTGATTGCAAGTGATCTGTCATTACAGCATCATGCTACTACTACTTTACTATGAAACACTATCCAAAGCATATGTACTCAGTGAAACATTGTTTTTTGAAACTGTTCATTTAAAAGCAGCAGTATCGACTAATATCTTGCATTTAGGTATTAAAATAGAAATACAGAATGATGCAATACTATGAGAAAACTTTTGAACTGGAAAAATGACAGGCCTCAGGCCTGTTTGCCTGACGCATCTTTCAGCCTACACTGTTGGCTCAGTATTGATATTACATGTTATTTCAAATCATAAAATGCCCTCAAAAAAGAAAACGGAGAATAAAGAGTTAGTGGCGCAACAATGTACCACAACCCAAACATTTGCATTGACTTTCAAAAATGGTGGCATGACATTAAACAAGCACATCCCTGTACAAAACATTGCTAAAATAAAATAAAATACAAAACATGTTTCAACTCTCCCACAGTCAGTTTTATTTTACTGGAATAAATGTTTGTCTCGAGTAAATTACTTCAAAACCTTGTAAACGTCTTTGAAACTCTCTGATCTCTTTTGTCATATATGCTGAAACTAAAACTGCTCAAAAACACTCACCATAC
The DNA here is from genome assembly GCF_902500255.1 of Thalassophryne amazonica. Lineage (NCBI taxonomy): Eukaryota > Metazoa > Chordata > Actinopteri > Batrachoidiformes > Batrachoididae > Thalassophryne > Thalassophryne amazonica. The sequence continues at coordinate 125,157,458 of NC_047106.1, forward strand.
TGTGCACACAGCTACATTTATCAAACACGCCACCACAAATACTGATGCAAATTTAATATACTGCAATGCAGTGGAACAGAAATTTAGATAAAACAGAAAGTTGTGCAACTTTCTATGATGCATTTACTGAGAGTCTGCTCACTCGCTCTGATCAGTCTGCTGCAGCACTGCAATATGTAGAGTATGACAGCATGACAAACAAACACAGACCGACAATGAATTGGGACGAGATTGCAGAACACAAAGTGAATAATGATTCTTGGGAAAGAATACCACAATCAACCCAGACACCGATCTGGGACAAACAGATTTCATTACAAATAAACATGCTGAAATGCATTCATTGTTGATAAATCCAAAATCATCAAAACACGCTGCTTACATAAGTTCAAATACGCAGCTGTCCCTTCAGAACAACGAGCTGCTGCTACAGAAAAGACCAACTGCATAAAGGCAGCAGCGTTTAGATGAGGGGCAAAAACAGTCACGCTAATGTTGCAAGTAATGTAAACTGATAGATTGGAAAAATAGGCCATGGATCATCTCCAGAACAATGAGTAATGCACAGCTGGTGTGAAGTGTCCTTTACAATCTGGTCAGGTCAGGTAGCATGTGCCTGTGCCATCCACCAAACCATGGAACCGCCTTTGGTCCTGGATATCAACCATCTCTGGAAGACAACTGGATCATATCAGATTCTTGAAAGTAACCATCTATGCATAACAGCCTGGTGAAGCACAGGGGTCCCCACACTTGGCCTTCACCAGTTGCTACGCAAGATCATGCACGGGAAATGTGACGTGTCCAAAAAAAACAAAAAAAGAACACAGCTGACATTCTCGCACAATGCAAATTATCCACCTAATCTGAATCTCCCTAAGCAACCGTTCATGTGATAATGTCATTCCAGTGGTACTCAAAGCTCCATTAATGGAGCATGACAGCGTTCGTAGTGGTTCCTGGAGCACAAACTGTCACGTGTTGTTACGAATTGCCACGGAAACTGTCATGTTTGACATGAACTGTAATGCATCACATTTCACTGTGTGCCACTACGAATCACTTCTCTCACATGCACACAATTAAACCCTGCTGCACCGCAAGAAGGACAGTGATGCCAAGTCGGCTAAATCTCATTCCAATGCTCCTCAGTGCGCTCCTGCAGGTGTTCCACCCGCTGTTGTCCCTGATGTTCAGGGAAAACGAATCTGAGCCAGAGGAGAGCTGTGTGCAGCCAGACATCTGGCTCTCTTCTCCTCCTCCTTTCTGTGCCACTCTATGGCACAGAGCCTAACTAAGCATGCAATCACAAAGTTCTTCTTCTGCTGTGGATCCATCTGGATTTTGAGAAGCAATCTGGAGCTAACTGTTCAGTAGCTGATGGCAGGATGAATATGGGAGGTGTGTGGAGACAATTCACCTGATTCACAACGTGACAGAACGTAACGATGCGCTGTTACGCGCAACAGCATGGAACAGTATTACTGACCGTGCTTAATGGTTCCTGATAATTCACTAGTGATACGTGCCATTAATCGTAACAGGTTGCAACAGTTCCTGAGGACACCCGATGCCTCTGCCCCAAATCATCACATTCATGATCAGCGGCCAAGAATGTATACTATGTGGCTTTCGTGACTTGTCGTCATGTGTGAACGCAGCATAAGCAATAACACCTTAAACCCCCTTACACAGGGACCATGTCTGGCCAGCAGTCCTTGTGTGATCATGAATTCGCATTAAACGCCGTATGACATGAAAGGTGCTCAGCTGCCGCCAGGACCTTACAAGGTCCGTTCAGTATCTTCTCACAAACTGCCATGATCGCAATAGTCTCCGTCAAGTATGAATCTGCACCTCATTTCCACAGAAGAGTCACCAAGCTAAGAAGACACACAAATACCATACAGGCCACACAAAAACACCTTATGACCACCAGACGGGAGCGCAATAACAGCAGATCATCCAAGGATACATGACCAGAGTGACAAGTTTGGACATGAACTCGGGGGGGGGGGGGGGGGGGGGGTAATGTCATTTCAATATCACAGGCAGCAGATGCGCCATGATTGAACTGGCAGAACTTTGCTTTAAGTGAACGCCACCATATACAACCCCAAATCAGAAAAAGTTGGGACAGTACACAAAATGCAACTAAATAAATAAATAAATAATTTTTTTAAAAATGAATAATGCAGAGTCATTCTTAAATTTACTTTTCCTATTTCACTGCGGGCAGTAAGAATCAAAGATAGTTAATGTTTTGTTTTGTAGCTTTGATTCATACCATCTGCAATGACATAGAAGTCAAAGTATGAGTCTCTTCTTAATGTTTCCGATTTGTGGCTGTAGTATAAAAAATGTAATCTCTTTGTTGCGTGGCATTTGTTCCCATAGACTGAGTGCACACTGGCCAACATTTTCCTCAACAAGACAGAAAAGTGGTATGCTATCAGAAACAAAGTAACTGTGGGACAATGCAGAATAAGGGAAGCTGTTCAACTGTTGGAGCATCCGATTAGTCAACAGGAGCCACACCCACACCTTTTTATTTGTTTACTGGGTAGAGTGAGGATCTCAGCACTTCCAATAACAACACTCAGGCTGCTGGAATTGTCTTGTCTGCCCAGTGATCGGGCATATGGTGTCTCCTTACTCGCATCAGATACACAATGTTTCAAAATGGCCTGTCTATTGAGTAATTTACATCTGCAGTCAGGAAAAAATTTGGTCATGGTGTAGTGCATCCATTAATGCATTATACTAGATGTAGAAAAATTATAATTTTCCCGACAAACACACTTAAAAACAACAGCCACTCTGAAAGACCGATAAGGGAATAGTTAAGCAAAAAGACTTTTGATATCGGTGGATCGAATCATTTCTTAAAGATACTCGAAAAGAACCGGTTCTCAATACCCAACCCTACTATATAGTCACATTTTCAACAGATCTTGTTGGCTACATTTGGGCAGTTCTTCTTTATGTACAACAAGACAGCACCGTGGTTTAGTGGTTAGTACTCTTACATCACAGCAAGAAGTTCCCAGGTAAGCTATCCAACCTGGTCCTTTCTGTGTGGAGTTTGCATGTTGTCCCCATGTTTGCGTGGGTTCCACCCAGGTGCTCTGGCTTCCTCCCAATTCCAGAGACATACAGGTTACATGAAGTGGAAACTTTAAATTGATCAGGAGCCCAATAACTGCTGCGATAGGCTTTTTGATTGATTGGAACTGGATTTATTAACCACGAGTCACACTCATCAGTCTGCATTATACCCATACTGGGTTTCTATATTGTTTCTCAAAACTTGATATGTACCGTTATATACTATATACGTTTTACAATAGGTGCATTTATATGCATAATACTGCATATATAAATTTTATTTAAATGCATGTACAAACTGGAGTGTTAATATTTTTTACTGCTTAATGTGTTCTACAACCATTTTCTATTGTATATTTTCACTTTTTATTTGTAGCTGCTCTCTCTCTAATTGAATTCACAACCTACAAATCTGTTTGAAAAGATTATTAACCCCAAGACTCCCAATCATTTTCACACTTATGTCTTCCCGACAGGGCTGCCACGATTAGTTGACTAGTCACGATTATGTCGACTATCAAAATCGGCGGCGATCTATTTAATAACTGACGTCATTGTTGATTTTTTTAAGGTTTGATTTTCTCTCAAAGCTACCGCTGTACCTTCCACTGCGGTGATGTCACCGGAAAAGTTATACCCAAACAATATCATGGCTTGCCAGCCACGGAGCTCAAAATTTTGTGTGCATTTTAACCAAATTAAAGGGAAAAAAAAATGTGCAATGCAAAATCTGCAAGGCAGAACTTGCCTTCCAAGGCAGTACAACTGCGATCCAGGAGCATCAGAGAAGGAAAGATGTTGTGGCTGATTCAGATGCTGAAGAAGAGGGACAGTCGTCTCGGAAAGCTAACTGGCTAATTAGCCACTAACATTAATGTCTATAGTGAGCTACTTACTTATATTGATAGCTGCAAACGTTACCATTAACAATGACGATTTCATTAGCCTTAGCAAATACGTTATGCCTTTGCTGTAATGTTATAACAGTGACGTTATGTTACAATAGCAAATGAGATAATGCTAATGTTTTATAATGCTACATTCCAGTGCTATAGCTATATATATATATATGTTCCTCTTCAATGGACAACTGTTACCAAGCCAACAACATGCATACCTCGGCAAGCAAATATCCCGACTGAAGCAATCTTGAACATGTTGCTGACTGACATGAGACCCCTGTTCATGGGGGGTGATCAAGGTTTCAAAGAGATGATCTAGCAGTTCAACCCAGAATACCATAACTACGTGCCAGGCCGATCTCTCTCTCTCTCATTGGCTTGAGACCAGAGGATCCTTGGCTCAAATCCCAGCCTGACCAGAAAATCACTAAGGGCCCTTTGGCAAGGTCCTTAAAAGTTCCTGCTACTGGTGTGTATTGAGCACCTTGTGTGGCAGCAGCCTGACATTGGGGTGAATGTGAGGCATGATTATAAAGCACTTTGAGTGTCTGATGCAGATGGAAAAGTGCTACATAAATGCAGTCCATTTACCATTTATTTATTTTTCCATTTATGGGGCTGTGTGGTTGTGATTGGAGAAACTGTGCACAGCACAACTGTTGCATCATCAGTTACACATGGAAAACTGGCACAAAGACTGCTTCTCTTAAAAATAATACATAAAGGTTCAGCTACGCTTTGCCAGAAGGCACATGGGTGGGTGCGCACGCCCCCCCCCCCCCCCCAACAAAACTGCACCAAATTAAAATGCTGCACATGTTAGAACAGCCGCGCTGCGCTCTAAGTTGAATATTTCAGAAAAATGTCTGCCATCATCATTGCAGCACTTTTCAAGCAACCAATCAGATGGGACTAAACTAGTCACCAAAGAAAACAAGAAAAAGCTTGTTTCGGCAGTCTTACACTTCTGTCAGCTGACATGTCATGCAAAATCTATCACAACATAGACAAAAAAAAAAAAAAGATCATCTATGGGATGAGACTGGAGAGAAACATTGCTGGGAGGGTGAGCGCTTTCATCACTGGATGCATTTGGGAAACTGTTCAACAGGTGATTGTTCGCTGTCGTTTACTGTCAACACAGAAACCAAGCCCAAGCAAGGCCCATTTTTAATTGAAAATGTTGAAACAAAGCCACTGAGATTAAAAAAAAAAAAAAAAGAGGCCAGTATGGGCACTGAGCTCATTTCTGTAATATCTTCATCTACCATTGGTCACTGCCACAACTTTCAGTGTGTCTGTTTGGTTTTTCTGTGAAAATGGATTACTATAAATAGAATCCAGTAGTATTTTCTTTAAATAGCTCCACATTAGGCAAGTATATCAATAACTGTTCTTGTGCACTGAAATGTAATAGTTATCACCATGATCACTTCAAACATTTAGTTGCCCCAGTTATCACTCAGGAAATGGATGAGGAGTATTCAGTCATCACCCAGACTGGATAACCAACTGCCCCCCCTCCCCAGGTTTTTGTGGGGTAAGCAGTAAGCACGTTACTTCATATACATGGTACAACTTCAATTGCTTAAACAAGATGGCAGCCAAAGGTTCTCATCACTGGCTGCTTCAATGAATAAGTGTCCACTTTAGTGTTTTCTTTACCATTTTGTGCATTTCATACAAACAGCACAAGTGAAGCCAAGCACAGCGTGAGAATGGTCTTCAAAACTTGCATCTAAACATGGATTTTATCCTTTGCTTTTGTGTGGCCAGGAGAAAATTCTTAAAGCACGTTTCCTCTCCCGAAAACGTGGAACGGGCCACGTTTGTGGTTTGTGCTGTGGCATTGCACCATGCTAAGCTAACCTTGTGCATGTAGGACACTGGCCAGTCTAGCTGAGGAAGCTGCATCTGTGATCACAGAGCAGAGACAGAAAAGTGACGTTAAGTGGCCACTTTTAACAGGACAGCCGTGACATGGACCAGCTCACAGCGCTTTGAGTTATTGGCTAAGCTGAGCTAAAGTGATGGCTAAACTAAGCGCTGCCAGGAGCCCCCAGTGACACCGGATGCACCATCTGGGGAAGGCTGACAAAGGGACTTTGGTTTTTACGGTGGAGCATCACACAGCAGAACAATAATTCTACATGGCTGTGTGTGAACACAGCAGGAGTGAAATCAGAGACATCCCTTTCACGTTATCTAATAATTATTCTTCAGTCTTATTGAGACATATGCAATGTTTATTCTGAACACACCGTGGGTTAGAAAGAGGCGGAGATGGACACACGATCGTTGAACACAAGAATTTGATTTGAAAGCCAAATTAAAGCCATATTACATTTGGACACAAAAAAAAAAAAAACCAGATTGACTGTGCGTACTGGTGTAAGTCATGAAGAGAACACAGGTGGAGTGACCTTCAGATAGGCAATAGTCAGCACCTGAGGTTATGTCAGTTTTATATTTAAAAACAGTTCTGAATCTGTGTCCATTTTTCAGATACTGTATTGCTAATTTTATTTTTACTAGCTACATCAGGACTCACACAAGTTAAAGAGTTGGAAATAAGGATTTATAATCGAGTATATGAGTGTTTATTGCAGTGTGATATACCCTTTAAAGCAGCGATTCACTATGGATTTTAGTTTCTGTGTTTTAAAACAATGTCACATTTTAAATCTCTCTAGTGTCACCTAAGATAATGCTAACAGACTAACATTAGCTTGCTATCAGTATCTACGTGTGTGTGTAAAAAACCCACTCCTTGCTGCAGCTAACGTGAGTTCCAAACAGAAATACAGTAAAACTCGCGTACAATGGATTCAAGTGGACCAGCAAATTGTCCCTTTTAAACAAAATCAGTTATATGTATAAAACAGACAAAATCAGTTATACGAGGTGATGATGTGATGAGGTGTGATGAAAAAAGCAGTCCTTTTTATTTTTTTGAAAAAATAAATGGATTTGATTCGTATGTTTTTACGTCAGACATGCTTGAACCCTCGTGCGCATGCGTGAGTTTTTTCACGCGTGTCGGTGACGTCATTCACCTGTGGGCAGGCCTTGAGTGAGGAGTGCTCCACCCCGCCCGTCGGAATCTCTGTCTGAATAGCCGCTGCGGACGGCGCGCGTTGCTTTATCAACCTTTTTTCTGGACCCGTGAGGAATATCCGAGTGGACACTATTCGAGAAATTAAGCTGGTTTTCTGTGAAAAGTTTAACGGCTGATGAGAGATTATGGGGTGTTTCTGTCGCTGTAAGGACTTCCCACGGAGCTGGACGTCGCGCAGCGCTTCCAGGCGCCGTCGTCGGCCTGTTTCGACCTGAAAACATCCTAATTTAAGGCTTAATTCACCCAGGACGTCGTGAGAGAACAGAGAAGATTCAGAAGAGGCCGGCATGAGGACTTTATGCGGACATTCCACTGTTTAAGGACATTTTGTAATGAAAGACATGCGCGCAAATTCGCCGAGTCGTTTCCGTGACGACTCGGCGAATTTGTGTGCGCCGCGACAGGAAAAACACCTCCGTGTTGAAAACCATTTGTAAAATTCAGGCGGCTTTTGATGGCTTTCAACAAGTGAGTAACTGAGAAATTGTTTAACAGCTTGGGCATGTTCCAACTTGCCCGTTAAGGTTTCCAACGGAGGTGTTTTTCCTGTCGCGACCCCCCGCGGTCGGGTCCAGCCCGACATGCGCCTCTGCCCGCACGTTCTTTCATTACAAAATGTCCGTTAACAATGGAATGTCCGAATAAACTCCTCATGCCGACTTCTTCTGAAAGTTCTCTGTTCTCTGACGACTTACTGGGTCAACAGAGCCTGACATGTGGAAGTTTTCAACTTGAAACGGCGAGACACTGCCGCCTCGAAGCTCAGATCGCCGTCAGGCGCCGTGGGCCATCCTTAAAGTGACACTACAGACCAAAATCTCTCATCAGCCGTTAAAATTTTTACCAAAAACCAGCTGAATTTATCGAATGGTGTCCACTCAGTTGTGCCTTACAGTTTTTGAACAAATTTTTATCAAACAAAGCAGCAGTCTGAGCCATTCCTAAACAATGAAAAAACGACGAGAGGGTGGGCGACTCCTCATTCAAAGACTGCCCACAGACGAATGACGTCACCGACAGGCGTGAAAACACTCTCGCATGCCCACGAGGGTTCAAGCATGTCTGATGTAATCACACGTGATTCAAATCCATATGGTTTTTGAAAAAAATAAGGTCTGTTACTTTTATCACAGACCTCGTATTTATAAAATGGACAATATCCATTTTATTTATGTAAGGGATTAGTTACAGTCAGGAGGCGCCGAATGAGCTACGGGGAATCCTGAATCGGGACCTACCTCATTTAATGACTGGGTCAAACTTCCACCTGCCTTAAATAAGTGGCGGACATTATGCCCATTAAAAAGATTACATTCGGTTGAGTAACTTTTTTATTAAGTCCGCTACGGAGTGTATCTTAAAATCCTAAAGCCTAATTTATGCTTTTGAAGCTTTGTTAGCTCAGTGGCCATGCAATGATGTGACGTTGATGTGCGTGACAGCTTTAAAGTTCCCCTGTCACTGGATTAAGCTTTATTCTGGAGTAATTTGTCCCTCAACAAGCTTTTCTTTCTACAATCATCAACTTCCAAATCAAAAGGTAAGGTGTACAATTTCCTCTTTTTACAACTGTGTTGTAAAATTGGTCATATTTACAGACGCTTCTGCCAAACGTATTTGATCCATTATTGAGATGTACCAACGTGTGCACTGCAAAAACATTTAAAGTATGAGAGGAAAGAGTGAAACCATAAAAGTGTCAAACCACAGCCTTTTACAGTGTCTGGTTTAACAGGTGCACATCAGACTGTGGGTCCAGGTCGGAGCATAGTGTGAAGAAAAAAAAAGGTCGGCTTTTAGTCACAGAAATAACTCCGGTCCCACTTTCCTCAAATCGGAGAATGTCAGCGCTTAACTTCATTTCGTACCTCTGTTACTGGGAATGTCCAGACTGCTCTGCCCAGTATGTGCGAGGGGTTTTTAATGAAGAGGCATAGCGGTTGGGACATTTTGTCCAATGTGAGTGAAAATCTGTGACAAAAATCAGGAATATCAGGTGTTTATTACATGCAAAAACCACACAAACACACTAGGACTTTTATCTTTGTCCGGTGACTGCAAATATGCGGTTTATACGATGACGGTTAAGGCGAGTTTTACTGTATACTCATTTGAGACACTTTCCATCTTGTTCACCCACAGGGTTTGATTTAACAGCATCCCTCTATATATACACACACACAACGAAAATTACTTGGATTTTTCATACATGGAAAGCGGATTGAACAGTGTGGAAAGTCTGGTGGTATAGGTTCTGTTTAAATCGTCACTGCCTGAGCACCCCGCAGACCTTTGCTTCATCACAGGTTTGCTTGCACCCCCTGGCTTCACAGCGAACATTTCAGTCTGCGAAAGTGAAAAAGTGGCTGCAAAGAGAGCGCAGCGGTCAGCGAATCTGACTGTTTTCAAGTCAACAAAACTGTTAATCAGACAAAGTTATTTTGCAAGTATTTCATAGCAGTTACGTTGTAAAATGCAAAAACATTGACATGCAGCAGCAAAAGGTAAAAAAAAAATTCTGTGGCTGGCTGTACAAGTGCAAGTAGAGCATCTGTACAGTAGAGCCTGACCAATATGGATTTTTAGAGGGCAGACAAGGATATTAGGAAGTTTAAAAAATATTGAAATATTGATAAAGAAAAAATAGCTTTCAATTCAATGTCTCACAGGAACATCTCACCTCTAATTTTAAGGCATTGTACAATAATCTTAAACCTGGTTCACACAGCAAGATTTTAAAATTATCAGTAGGTTTCCAAAACCTGAGAGACCACACATGTAAAGATTAAAATAAAAAATAAAAAAATCATAGATCTAACGGTGTTTGTTCGTACAGTGTGTGGTGTGCAGCCACACTGTGACGACAACACACCACACACGAACAGATTTCACAAACAAACATTCCCAGGTCAGACAGGAAATCTCGCAAAATCTCTCAATTAAACGTAACTTCAGGGTAAACAAACAGAGATAGTTTGTGGACTATTTACAACAGAGAAAAAAAAATTATACAGAAAGAAAAAGAAAAGGTGTTCTTTAAAGTAGTGGAGACAGCGCGACCACCCGACTTTCTGGTAAGTTATAACAGTTGTTTTGATTTTATTTTCCGCTCCATACGTCCGTCACCTCGCTTTCTGATTGGCTGCACGTCACATTCAGCAGGCTGCGTGCGATATCGGGCCAATACAATCCAACATGTGGAATATCCCCGATTTGCGATCGGAGCGTTCCTGACATCCATCTGAGCAAATCAGAGTGCGCTTAACACACCACACACAGCAGGAAGATTATCTTTAACGTCATCACGATTGTTGGGGTGTCCTTAAGATTCTCGGAAGAGGAAGATCGGGTCTGATATCAACGTAATTATCTTGCTGTGTGAACCAGGCATTAAGTATAATTGGCCTGATGTGTGTGGAAGTAGCTGCAGCGAATGTGATGCTCTCAGAACTGGCTTTCTGTGTTCATAAGCCACCACCTCACTTGATGAAAAAAAACTGGAGCACACGCTCCTTAGATGATCTGTTATGCCAATTAACCACACAACATGCCACATTGTTACAGATGCTTGTCATAAAATGGTCAGAAACAAGCCAGTCATTCTAATTTAGCCACTGGCATCATGCTATGTGATGGAGACACTTGCAAAATATGACATTGTTTAAGACACGTGAACAACTAAATCAATATTAATCACTGTTTTAAAGAGTTCATCTGGGTCACTTCAGTCTCAAGAAAAAAAAATTAACACTAACAAATCAATTTTATATATATTTACACACACACACATCTTCAACCGCTTAGTCCAATCAAGGGTCGCAGGGGGTTGAAGCCTATCCCAGCAGCCATAGAGCACGAGGCGGGGTACACCCAGGACAAGACGCCAGTCTGTCCTGGGTGTCACATTCACACCCACTCGCACACCTACGGACAGTTGAAAGATTCCAATCCACCTAACCCGCATGTCTTTGGATGTGGGAGGAAACCGGAGCACCCAGAGAAAACCCACATAAACACAGGGAGAACATGCAAACTCCACACAGAAAGGCCAGAGGTGGGAAATGAAACAATGACCTTCTGGCTGTGAGGCAACAGTGCTAACCACTAAGACACTGTGCTGCCCATTTTATTTATATATATACATATACATACACATACACATATACATACACATATACATACACATATACATACACATATACATACACACTTTTTTTTTTTTTACTGCTTTGTATTGATCGGTGAATCGCAAACCACATTTAGAGATACATAGTGCCACCTACTGTATTGGAGTGTGCAGAATATGGCATTCATTTTTCTAAGTCAACACAGAACTTGAAACAATAAAATTAAAATAATAAAATAATCAAAACATACAATAAATATTTTAACACTATTAAGAAATGGCCCAAGCTTGTTCGTTTTAAACACAAACGCACAGCAGTTTTAAAAGACTAAAGAAGAGCACTCCGAGTGCTGTAATTTATGTACAGTGCATCCATAAAGTATTCACAGTGCTTCACTTTTTCCACATTTTGCTATGTCATGGTCTTATTTCAAAACTAGATTGGGTAGCGTTATAAAATAGGTAGCTGCCATTTTTCAAGGGTGGTAATAAATTAAACAAAGGTTGTACAATGAGTAGGAATGGTGTGTGAGTCCAAAATGTTTTTTAGAACATTGGACCTCAACAATTTTAGAAGAGGAAGGCAACCCTTTTATTTCCTATTAATCATGTAATATTTAATGTTAATTTACTGTCTTAATGCATTTACAAATTGTTTAGGTTCTTATCATATACACACTATTATTATAACTTCTATCTTGTCATTAAATTTTTAAATGGACCACAGTGGAAATAAGTGTTTTCACTTTGTGTCATCCATGTATTTTAACGTATTTACAATTCTATTACGTACTTACATTGAACTTACTAAATAAAAATCAAGTACGCACATACGTACGCTTTTAAAGTAAAGATGGTTTACTGCCCCCTGCTGGAATGGGATGTGAGTCCAAAATGGAATGTGAGTCCAAAATGTAGTTAGCAAAATCCATTGTTTTGGCGGCGTTCATCCTTGACCCAAAAAGTCATAAGCATACCAAACGGCAAATGTCAGCTCTCCCCGGCTTCTGCATGATCGAAGTCACATGCACACAGCAGCCCCCCTGGAGTTTGCCAAAAGGCACCAGAAAAACTCAGACCATGAAAAACAAAATTCTCTGATCTGATGAGACAAAGATTCAACTCTTTCATGTGGATGCCTGGCATGATGTTTGGAAGAAAGCAGGCACCATTTCTAGCATGGTGGTGGCAGCATTATGCTGTGGGGATGTTTTTCAGAAGCAGGAACTGGGAGACTAGTCAGGATTGAGGGAAAGATGAATGCAGCAATGTATAGAGACACCCTGCTACAGAGCACTCTTGACTGGTGTGACAGTTCATCTTTCAGTAGAACAATGATCCTCAGCACACAGTCAAGATATCAAAGGAGTGGCTTCGGGACGACTCTATGGTCCTATGAGCCCAGACCTGAATCTGATCGAACATCTCTGGAAAGATCTGAAAATGGCTGTGCACCAACGCTCTCCATCCAACCTGATGGAGCTTGAGAGGTGCTGCAAAGAGGAATGGGCAAAACTGCCCAAAGATATGTGCACCAAGCTTGTGGCATCATATTCAAGAAAATTTGAGTCTGTAATTGCTGCCAAATGTGCATCAACAATGTATTGCGCAAAGGGTGTGAATACTTACATACGTGTGATTTCCTAGTTTTTTAAATAAATTTGCAAAAAAAAAAAAAAAAAAAATCATGTCATCATTATGGGGTGTTCTGAGTAGAATGTTGAGGGGAAAAAAATAATAATTTACTCCATTTTGAAATGTTGGAAAAAGTGAAGCATTGTGCATATTTCTGGATGCACTGTATAGCTTAAAATCACCACACTGATTGGCTGAAGCCAATGGTGTTATTCTTTTTTTTTTTTTAAGAAAAATGATTAAAACTTAGTAACTACTCTTCACTGGGGCCAAGACAGGTACCTCTGCTCATAACAACTGCTACTACTACATTTTACTTGTTCCTGCAATTTCTTTAAAAAAAAAAAAAAAAAATTAAGTACTTTGCAGCAGCTTACCATAAAAATTAGGAGTGAAAAAATAGGTTGTGTATCTCATGCAGAAGAGGTAAATGGATTGTGCTTGATTGTAAATCAGAATCAATTTTATTGCCAAGTAAGTTCTCACATACAAGGAATTTGATCTGGTGGTGTTGGTGCATAAACAAGAAAACGGAAAAGCAAAAACACACCTATAAGAAGTAAAAAAAAGTCAAATAGTCAAAACTATAAACTGCAATATAAACCGTATAAAACTATATAAACCGTTCTACAGGTGTACAGTAAATTCCATGTGAACATCACAATTAATTGATTGAGACACCATCAAATTACGAGACAAAAAAAAAAAAATTCACGCCAAGTCCAAACCCTAAATCGAACCCTGACACATATTTATGCATTCCTAGTACAAAGAAAAAAAAAAAAAAAAAAAAAGCAAATGCATCCATACTGTAGACATCCATACCGTTTTTCGAATTGGCCAAATAAACACACACACACTTTTCAAAAGTTTCCAACACAGATTTTCCGAGTTGACTGCTGTCTTGAACACAGCAAATGATTCTTCATTCTTCTCCAAGGAGAAAAGTGGCTTTAGGAGAAAGTTATTAAGAGACAAGTACATCACAACACTTTCCAGTTAACCTCCAATTTAAGAATCTCCACCTCAAAGTCGGTGAAGGTTTTGAATCCTAACAAAGGCTGGCAGACACCTTAATCCAAACCTACAGAGTGCGTCGCTGTTTGTGTGTAACTGAACCACATCTGGGCAGAAGAGGACAAAGAAAACCCACAACAATAAAATAAAGCATGTTGAAAACAGTTATTATCACTGATGTTAATTATTAACAAGAGTTTGATCCCACACAGTGTTTTCAAAAAAGCAACGTCGGGCTTCCACATGTCCACGCTGAGTGACAAGTAAACAACCCACTGAGCGCTGGTTAGCACCAAAACCATTCAAACGGGGCTTTTCCCCTCAGCAAACAGGCTCAGATTACCAACTCGCACATCTGGACTCAAACATCCCGGTCGGTGAACGGAGGAGGTTGACACAGAGAGCTGAGAAACAGGCTGGTGTCGGCAGCAGGAGGATTTAAGGACACATGCCCCTGACGTGAACCCCAGCCAGCGCTGAAGCTAACTTAGCATGCTAATTCATGTCGCCTGCCTGGAAGCTGACGTAGCCGTAGCACACGTCTGCTGCTAGCTAACGGGAATTCCAACTTTGTCGCGGCGAGAAAACACTTCGAAAAACGAGCAGAAAGTTGCGAGCTCACGGTGAAAAAACGTGCGACGGTTCGGCGCGCCCCGTCGGCGTTCGAAAGGCGGTGTGTCGTACCTCATTCGGCCCGTTGTGTGCGCTGAGAAGAGGCCGATGTCAGCGGGACAGACGGCCGGTCGACATTCCCCCGGAGCGGCTCCGCTAACGCCACCAAACGAGCAGCCGGTGCCGCCTCACTCACACCGGCGTGCTTCCGTGTGGAAGTTTGGCCTGAAATCAGAGAGGACGCGTCACCTTGCAGCGGTTCATGACTCCTCCGGATCAAGACGAAGAAGGGCAGGACGCTGCGTTTGTGCGCGAGTCCATAGCAGCAGCAGCAGATCCGTGCGTGTGACCGCACGGGCATCCGTATGTCATCACACTGGACCTGTGACACGCCGCCGGCGCACACGCATTACGCTCGTGCGCGATCACCCCACACACAAAAATGCATTTTGATCGCTCATTCCAAAGCCTTTTTTTTTTAAATCAGATTTGTAGTGTACAGGTGCGTGTAATAAGTGACACCGTGCTTTGTAATTCAAAATCAGCAGAGAATAACTTGTGCAAAGGCGCTTTCCGGGAAGATTTATGAAGTTGATTGGGAAAGAAATATAAATATCCAATTGTTTGCATTGGTTCTTCTTTCAGATGAATACTGCCTCTGGTGGCGTGGGTCTTACCTGGGCTTGACCACTGAACAGTGGGCTTGACACAATGCCCTCACGTGAACTGCCATACTTCTTGCAAACGTGGAGCTATCTCAGGTAGAAGTGTTATCTAGAGGTGGGCGGATCGATCCTAATATCGATTCCAACGCTGGTATTGATATTGATCAATCCTCATGTAAAAAGATCGATACACAAGCTTTTATTTCTGTCCCACACGCAGATTCATCAAAGTCTACGCTCTGTCTGTAAGAGCAGCGCTGCGCTGTGTCACACAACACGGAGCAGCGCACCCTTGTATTGTGGTTTGTCAGCCCTCTACCTCAGGAGATTTGTTTTAAGTTGTGTTGAGTGATATTTTTTAAACAAAAATGTTGATTGTGATAAAGTATTTTGTTGTTACGTACAATGTTTGGCGAAATTCTATCCTAGGTCTTTGGATCCTTTGGATCTATGAAGCTTAAATATGAAAAAGTATCGGCATCGATATTGGCAATACTGGGCCTGTATTTACTTGGTATCAGATCAATACCAAAATTCCCGGTATCGCCCACCTCTGGTGTTATCATGCAGACCATAGGCGGCTCAAAGGTGGGCTTGATGAGGCCAAAGCTCCCCCACACTCACACCCACACAGGCAAACACACCCCCAAGAATTGTTGTTGCAGTGGCTAACCATATGTAGCCATATGAACAATACAAAATCGATTCATACTTAGCTCTTCTGATCTGTCAGTCTAGGTCAGATAATTATGACATTGCACACCTTTATTTTTGTTTTCTACCTCAATGTCGGGCCAAATTACCAATTGAAGTGTTGCTCTTAAACACTTTCTGTGGTTCCAAAATATTTATAATTGTCTAACTTTACTGCAGTCATTTAAAAGTGTACAGCCTTTGGCTTTTTTAAGATTCATAAAAAGAATTTTCTTTGGCACCACTATCATTTCATTATTACCCTTTAAATAGGCGATTCATATTATGACTGTTGGGTATTGAAAACCAGTTCCTGTTAAGAATTGATGAGAAATTATTCAATCCACCGACATCAATAACCTTTTTGCTCTACGATTTCCTTGTCGGTTCTTAAGTTCACATTACGCCGGAGCAGCTGTTGTTTTTGAGTTTGTGTAATGGGAAAATGATCATTTCTCTATGTTGATTGCAGGCCCACTGTTTTTGAGAAGCTGTGAAGTGAAGCAGTGGGTCACAGCGCAAGCTGCGAAGCAGTCTCAGAAGCGCAAGCAGCGGGTTCGCAATTTCTTCATTAAGCTCAAAGCCATTTGAAGATGTCTGTGCTGATTAAAGTCACTAGCTGGGACTCTTGTGTTGTTGCAGGCAAGAAAAGAGAATCATCCTCTGTTCCACACCAGAGTTTGATGGTTCTCTGACGTGAGCTGGACCCGCTTCGCCAGCTGATAAACTAAAGCACAGGTAAAGGAAATAATCATATTAATAATAATACTGATATCCTCTGTTTTGGGGGCTAATAGCACAGCTCCAAATGCTGCGCGGCTCTCTGATGAGTAAAGTTGGAAAGATAGATTTAGATCAGAATTAATAACTAAGTAAATCGCCATTTTAAATCAAATGACACCTCTTTCCAAACGTTGTAATATAGACAACAAACTACAACTGACCAAGACAATTTTTTTTTCCCAAAATGAGACGTCCTCCATTCGTTATGAAGTACATTCTGATGTACAGCACAGCTGGCTGCAAGAGCTCAGCTCAGAGGCTATGGAGTTACATTTGTCTCATTAATACCTGAAAGGAAATGCTTTTGATAAAAACTACATATTTTGTTTATTTATGTCCTGAGATCTAGGATCCACCATGTACAGAATTTATTTATTTTTATTTTTATTTATGCCAAGAGATCTGGGATCCAGTGACCATGTACAGATTTTATTTATGTCCAGAGATCAAGGATCCAGTGACCAAATTTATATTTATTTACTTTAAGACTCAATAAAATACTGTTGACATAGAAAACCTGTAAAGCCTACTTTTAGTACAGAAAATTTAGTACAGAAAATTCACAAGAGGTATT
This sequence comes from Thalassophryne amazonica, assembly GCF_902500255.1. NCBI lineage: Eukaryota > Metazoa > Chordata > Actinopteri > Batrachoidiformes > Batrachoididae > Thalassophryne > Thalassophryne amazonica. Next base: position 125,174,691 of record NC_047106.1, read on the forward strand.
GATAAGGGAATCGATAAAGAATCGGATCAATAAGCAGAACTGATAATGGCATCGATATCGATAAAATCTTATCAATGCCCATCCCTAAATATGGCATTGCTAATATGATCAAAATTCATGTTGTTTCAAAAAAATTAATAAAGGGGAAAATGTCAAAAGAACAGATGGCCTTGAACAAACCATACAGGCTATGATAGTGATATCATAGCCCCCGAGGGGGGTTCCCCTGACTTGCACAAGGGATGCTGGGAAGCACATGGTAACAGCCAATCAGAGTAGGGATGGAGAGTGACATAGGCTGGCTGGCCACTCAATTAAATTTATCCAACACTCCAAAACATCTTATTTCTGTATGAATCTGTTTCTCATATATTTTTTTAAAAAAGGTAGAAATTAACACTTCTAAATCTAAAAATAAGACCCACTGTTTTTGTAACTAGGTAACATGTCTGAATTGACTTACAAGACATCTTAGAGATGTTAGTGTGCACAACCCCATCAAATAAGGCCAAACATAACGTCTGGTAATTTTATGCATGCACACATGCACTTCTTCTTGCAGAAAGTATTAAAAATATAACGCAATACTAAAATACGCTTGGACGTATGAGCATTGTCTTCTTCATAATTTGCAGTTGTTTACTAAATCATTTCATAGACGTTATCAGGTTACAAAACAGCGTTTCCAGTTTTAGAAGTGTTTATTTCTTGCTAACTTTACATACTATATGACAAAAAGTTTATGTTTAAAGACAAATGAAGCGGTTAGCAGCTAGCTAAACCAGGAAGTGATGTCACCACACTATCATCTGCTGGATGTCTTGTAAATCCACCGGTGTTATCAGGTTACAAGAACAGCCTTTCCAGTTTTAGAAGTTTATTTCTCGCTAGCTTTTACATAACATGTGATAAAGATGTTATATTTAGCCAAAAACAAAGCAAAATTAGCAGCTAGTGACACCAGGAAGTGACGTCACGACGCTAACATCCGTGAGATCATACCATGAAAATAGGAACAGAATGCGACTTTTTAATGTCTTAAAATACATCCAGGTTAGCCATCTTTGCACTTGTCCAAGGTGTGTGTCCCAAGAATGTTCCCTGTGAATTTGAAGACTCTGGCTGGACTTGTGCTGGGCACCGACAGAGGGACGGATGGATGGATGGACGGACACAAAGTCTTCGTGATACCCGATGGCCATATTTGATGGCCTCGAGTAATGAAAATAAAGTATTCCTAATGGAATTCCCCCTTGGTAAATTTGTTCACTTCATTAAAATGAGCTGTAATTTGGCAGTAGGATTAAAAAACAATCTGACATTATGGATTTCAGTAGAACATAGATTTTGTCAGTTTTGTGAAATTTTAAAGGCTGTATACCTTTAATACTTGAAGTACAAAAACACAGAAAATCTTTAACATGACTGTGCTTTGAACCTCAGACCATTGGCTCAAAACTCTCAACACCAAACTACTTACACCACAGTGTGTCATGCACTGCAGTGGGTCATTGTGTGATATTGTCAAACATGCCATCTGAAAAACTGAAATTCTATTTAAAACCTAATCCACAACCTAAGATCTAACCATGACCCCGAAACCTAACCATAACTCCAAAGCCCTAAAACAGCTGTACTATGTACAATGATCATTTTTTGTTATTAATATAGCCACTTTGAATTGTCATCATAGCCCCATTATAACCGCATCATAAAAGTGGCATTTGACATTCAAAATCCTGATTTCGGCCTCAGTTCCTCACATTTGCAGGTCCTCAAGCACAGTTTCCATGGCACCCATGAGATTATTTATTTATTTATTTATTTATTTATTATGTAGTGCACTGGGATCAACAGAGCAAGCTCATACCACTCACACACCATGAAGAAAAAGTAAGTCCTATACGGCCCCACTAGGTCAGTGTTTATCCTCAGACACTGTATGTGAAGTGGGCAAGGGTCTATGATGTCCTCCAGATGTGACACTAGTCCATTTCAGGCTACCTCCCCAGCCAACACCAGTACCCATTTACAGCTGGATGGATGGGGACAGTGCGCATGAAGTGTCTTGTCCGAGGGCACAGACATGTAGTTCAAACACACAGTTGGAGTCCAACTTTATAGCAGTCCAACTCCTATCCTGTAGGTCCACCTGCTTGAGCGCTGCTCTCAAGAGATGTTTTTAAAATGTTATTCTGTTTGCTTTGGTATGCTCGCATGATTAAAATGGATAGAACATCAGATTAGTAATCTGATATTCCTTGAAGCAATGATTATTACGCTGTAAGGAACATCAGATTACTATGCTGCATCACAAAAATAATATACTATAAACTTGCAATATGCTCATCATAATTCTAACACTTTTAGAAAGGTTTGACTGTTCGCATTATAGACTTGACTATACAGCTCTCAGCATGTAACATTGGGCTTATAAAGATATATTGATACCAATCTCATGATGGTAGTCCAGTATTCAAAGTGTGCTGGACAATAGTGGCACATAAAGTAAAGCAAGATCTATCCTGACTGTGGTGGTTGTTTTGTTAGCAGTATAGGTTTTATTATTCTGCATTTTTTTTTTCTAAAATTTTCAGATTTTAAGTTTTCAGGTCTAAGTAAAGGAATTCAAGTACTTCGAGGTTTTGTTCTTGAGTGAGGGGACAATGGAGCATGGGATTGGCTGGAGAATCAGCGCAGCAGGGACGATATTGCATTCACTCTGCCGTACTGTTGTGATGAAAAGGGAGTTGAGCCAAAAGGTGAAGCTCTCGATCTACTGGTCAGTCTTTGTTCCTACTCCTACCTATGGGCATGAGAGTTGGGTCATCACAGAAATAACTAGATTGTGGGTACAAGCGGCCAAAATGGGCTTCGTTAGGAGGGTGGCTGGTGTCTCCCTTAGAGATAAGGTGAGAAGCTCGGTCATCCGTGAGGAGCTCGGAGTACAGCCACCACTTCTTTGTTTTGAAAGGAGTCAGCTGAGGTGGTTCAGGCATCTGATAAGGATGACATCTGGGTGCCTCCGTAGGGATCTGTTCCAGGCACGCCCAGCTGGCAGGAGACCCCATGGAAAACCCAGGACTAGTTGGAGGGACTATATCACTACACTGGCCGGGGAACACCTCGGTATCCACCAGACAGAGGTGGTTAATGTGGCCTGGGAAAAGGAAGTTTGGGGTCCCCTGCTGGAGCTGTTGCTCCTGCAACCCAATTCTGGATAAGCAGTTGAAGATTTATGTTTGTATGTACTGTATGTCAAAAGGGTAATTGTGATGAATTTTAATTGTGCACTGAACAGGCTTGAGGCTGAGAGTGAAATGACTGGGATGAGTATCGGCACCTCTAAACATGAGACCATGGTCCTGTGTTAGAAAAGGCTGGATTTTCCCTCTCGGTCAGGGAAGTGTTATTGCACCAGGTGGAGGAGTTACGTGTCTCGAGGTCTTGTTCATGAGTGGGGGTAAGTTGGAGCATGAGCTCGATAGATGCACTGAGGCGGCGTCTGATGTGTTCCAGACCCTGTACTGGACCATTGTGGTGAGCATGCCCCCTTAGTCGTTTCCCTAGGGATGTCTACCAGGCACATCCAACTGGGAGAACCAGGAACACCCAGGACACGGTGGAGGGATTATATTTCCCAGCTGGCTTTGAAATGCCTCAGGATCCCCAGGAAAAGTTACAAGACTTGGCAAAGGATAGGGAAGTGTGGGATGAGGTGCTTGGTCTTCTGCCAATGTGACCTGGACACAGATAAGCAGCATAAAATGAATAAATGCATATTTCTGTCTATCTTGCATTGTATATGAATTGATCTACACTGAATGTGGTTAGTACACAAAATGTACTTTACAATAATTACTCTAAATTCACCCCTTCTCTCAATGGTTGAACATGTAGATCAGAGAAGTAGGCAGTTGGATCAACAATTAGTAGATGTGGGTTTGATTCCCGGGCACACTACTGGTCTTTGTGTTTAATAAACCAAGAACAGACACTTGGATCCACTGAGGGAGAAACTGGAACCAGGGACGAGGCACAGAAGGAGGTAGAAGCACAAGGAGCCAGTCAGGGTGTGGTTTGAAAGCTGACAGGCCCAGGTGGGTGTCAATGGAGCTGTGGTGGTGGCGGGGAATCTGGAGATAGGAAAAAATAGAATTTAATCCACAAAAACACAGTTCAAGTTGTGCTAAGAAGAGCCCACAACGGAAAACTGATTAATTAGCTAACAGTACCACTCAGGAGACTGATCTGGTGAGAATGGGTTGAAAGACCAGGGAGCAGTTTCATAAAGCAGTCTAATCTTTTAGTCTGTTAAACTTAGTCAACTATGGCTAGTCGCTCAACATTATCCATCTAATTACCGTTTCACATTGACGGCTAAACTTGTAGATTAGCCGTTTTATGTTAGTCCACGATTTTCACGGGCATAACGGTCTCGCGACCGCCGTTGCAAAGACTGCCTCCAATGCGCGACAGTTTTGTTTACTTCCGGGTTGGTTGTTGTCATGAACTATTCAGCCTTTGTTTCATTAGCTGGCTTTAATGACATTTATGGACACTGTAAACTGATTCAGCTTGGGACTCTGGCGAGGGTGGTCGCATCACCTCCTCTCTCCTCTCCCTCTGTGCTTTTTTCCAACCTTTAAAAGTCCCACCTTCACCAGACTGTGAAGTCATCGAACTACATTTGGATTAACCATGGAATTGATCAGCTGATCTCTGAACACAACTGACACCATCTTTTTCAACAAGGAAATTAGGGCTGGGGGACACTGCATGCCCGGATGGAACCTACCCTGCAGGCTATGTTATCGAAGCCTGGGAGAAGTGGTGTGTTGCGTGCTTGGTGCCACTCTCTGTGGAGGACGTCAAAGACTTATTTGTATTTGGTTTTATTGTGGGAGGGCTGGTCCTTGTTGGTTTATGTGCAGCCCTGTCCTACCTGAGAATTGGCAAGAAGGCTGCTACCAGAACCACGACCCCTCACCTGTCCGTCATGATTAATGATTTGGGCATGGCGATACAGTCTCAGACTGCATTAACCCTTGAACTCAGATATAAGTTGGATAATATCTCGGAGCAAATGTACATCTTGCAAAGGAAGATGTCGGAGACCAGGGAATACTCATGAATTGGATTTGGTCAGTTAGAGGAGCAGCAAATGTGTTTCTCTGCTCAACCCTAAACATGGAAGGCTTCTCAACCTCCGAAGGTCAAAATGCCCTGCTGTTTTCCTCCAGAAGAATTTCTACGGCCTTGCTGAACCATTTGGCTGCCATTCTTATCTTCTGCCCTCCCCTACAGGCCGATGTTGTCAAGGCAACTCCAGTCATTATGAAACTGATACAAACTCATCTCATCTCCTCTCATCTGCTCACGCCCCTCCCCTCCACCCCTACCACCCCCCGCCTCCGCCCTGCCACTCCTCTCCCCTCCGGAGACCGTGTGACTCTGAGCTGCAGCGGCCTTCACCTCTTCCCCAAGCTCACAGCTGCTTGGGAGACTGCTGCAGCCACCCCACACTCACACTGCCTCAATTCGGATGATGGACTGTCTTAAAGTTTAGCGTACATAAACAATCAAATGTATATGTGTAGTGTTTTAACCCTCTGGGGTCGACGCCATCGTATACGATGGCTGAGACCAAGTTTTACTAAATTATAAATAACTTTTTATTGATATGAGATAGAAACTTACTTTTTTTGCTGAAAAGTTAACTCCGCGGACTTTCGAGCCAGCCATCCACCATCTTTGTACTCCTCATAGAAGCTGTGTGATGACGTGCGCAATGTGAGTGTCCAATCAGAATTGGTTCACCGTCACATGGTTTTCTAAAATCCAACCGTAGGGCAGATTTACCTCATGTGATACACCAAAGATTGTTTTTAGGAGTGATGTGTTACTAGTTGGCCCGTTTGAATCGCCCCCTGGCTGCTGGCTCCAATGCACACTGCGCCATTAAGCCCAGGTTACACATAGACGGTTTTGTCCGCGGGTAGTACGTAGACCGAAGTTCGCGGTAGTTCCGGCTGTTTTCGCGGTGGAAAGGGGCGGAGCATTTCGCCGGCGTTTTGAGCGCCGTACTAGCCACAAATACGCGGATAAAATGCCGCTAAATACGCCGAATAAAGTGGAGTTTTGACGCCGTAGCATCCGGCACACGTCAGGCAACGGGAGTTAATACTCAGTTCTATCCTTTACAATCGCAGGTTAAGACGCGCGTGAGAATGGCGGTGTTCTGTTGCCGCCGATAATGCCCTGTGTACCGCTGGATGTATCCAGGCAAATCCTGCGTTACTCCAGGAACTTTTGCTTATAGGCACCGCCCCCAGAGTATAATAGGCTGAAGCAGCTGTCATTGCAGGGGGAGGGAGTGACAGGGAGCTCATCTCTCAGCCTTTTCTTTTCTCTCCTTTTCTCCTCCTCAACGTGTTGCTCGTTTCCACCACAGGGCTACCCTCTGCTTCTGAACCAGACCTCTTGGTAAGTCCTTGCCGCTGCCAATTTTATTTTAGGAGGTATACTGGAGCTTCTCTGCAAAAATATCTGGAGTGAGAGACCTGCATGCAGTGCGCTAGCGTTTTTATACTGACCGCCGCCTATCGGCCGTTTGGAACGCCGTTAACCGGGAGGTGGCGTTTAGAACAGCGTACTGTCCGCTAGCGCCGCCGTTTTGTCTGCCTCTGTCACCGGTTAAAACGCCTTTGAGGACGCCGATGTGGGCTCTATCGCCGTTTTACATGCCGTTGGTTAGGGATACAATGCCGGCCGGCAATTACGGCGGTGTAAACTGCAGCACTACAGGAAGGGGCGGGATGACACGGTGATTAAAAAGTATCAAACGCCGTTGTTCGCATTGTCTCCGTCATCAGGCCACTTCTCCGGGAGCGCTCCCGGAATTATTCGACATGTTGAATAATTTTTTCGATGATTCCCAGTGAAGCCGGAACCAAACCACACCCCCGTGCGCCAGCGTTAACTACGGCGTTTGATCCCTAAAACGGCCCGGAGGGGGCAAAATCTCTGCCGGGACGCTTCCGGGAGAGTTTACCATCTATGTGTAAATGGGGTTTTACGCTCAGCGATCAGTGAAAGTGAGCAGACGGAAGGCTTCTCATACAGTCTCACGTGCTCAAACAAAGAGTGTGTGAGTATCAGGATTGCTCCACTAGTTTGCCTGTGAATGTTATTAGATAAGCCTGTGGCAAGCTCTCTCACTCTGGCGTAAAGCACTGTTTACCATATCAATGGAGCGAGGGGGAGGGGCCGCTCCTCAGAGTGTAAATGGGCCTCAAGGTGAGAAAGTTGCTTTCAGAGCAGGAGAGAACAAACACACAGTCAACTTCATAGAAGTATAAGTTTGTGATGCGACTTTTGGGTAATAACAAACAGAAACTGCTTTGAGATGAAGACAAACAAAAGCATAGACCATTTTGTATATATTGTTAAAAATGTGCGTTTGTGTTTATTGTTTGAACCTTTTTGTTGTACAGTCTATCACACAAGACCTCAAATTACCTTTATAAAGTGTCAAAACAGTTGTTTATAGTTTGCTGTTTGTTTTGAATAAATGTGTGTGAAAATTATTTTCCACTTTATTTTTTCCTTTGTTATTTTTGATTGTAAACCTTTATTACACTTATAAAACATCACTACAGCATATATATATATATATATATATATATATATATATATATATATATATATATATATATATATATATTCTTAAAGTACAGGTTGTCCTGAAAAAAAAGAGACATAAAACTTGATTGTGGGATGCAGTGAGAGCTGTTAACAGCAATAATAAAACATTTATGCTCGGCGAGTGAACTGTCCAAAAAAATGCCCTCGGACCCCAGAGGGTTCATTCTGATGTGTGCCAGTATTATATTCAACTAGTAATAATTGTGGATTAATTGCTGTAGTTTTTGTCTGAGGTAATTGGGTGTGATATGAATTGCTCTTTTAGGGATCAGTAAAGTTGTTTGAATTTTGAACTGCAGAATGACATGCTTAGCACTTAGCCTAGCAGTTCTTCTTCTTCTATGCTTCTGTCAAGCCTTTTTGTGCACACAACGCTGCTCACTGTAACAGCGCCTCCCGGTGGCTAATGTGAGAACTGTCAGAAACACATCATGACAGTTGTCGTCTGCTGCAACCATGGCCAATAGCGGAGAAAGCTCTCCTTTTGTAGGAATACAAGCAACGCAAGAGTGCTCTTGAGTGTTCCATCAAGTGGTGGCACATGATAGCTGTCGTTTTTGAGGTAAGACACTTAAGTTTTGTTGACTAGAATAAAATTAGCCTCCTCAGTACCTGGCAAGAAACTTTAGTCGGATAATTTAGCCGACTAAGTGCTTTGTGCAACGACTAACGTCAACAAATTCGTCAACTAAGTGAGTTTAGTTAACTAAACAAGATTCGACTGCTTCATGAAACTGGGGGCAGGACTGATACTGCCAGGATGCTGCCAGTGCTCATGTCAGGTGGGTGGCAGGTGGCACAAATAATGTCAGTTTCTACAATAAGCATCATGAATTGAAACTAGTCCTATTAAAGGACAGTAATAATTTGACGAAGATGATGATAACAAAAAACGTAGGTGCAGTGTAGCAGAAGCAGAATAGAGTAAAAACCACAGAATTTAATTGCAGTGTCCATCTGAACAGCAGACAATGATAACAGAGTTAGGCAAATCAAAGTTACACCTTCATTTTCTATAAGCTTATTTCAAATAAGGATGAAGCCTGTCCCAGCAGTGGTAGGGTGAGAGGCGGCGGGGTACATCCTGGACAGGACGCCAGTCTATCATAGGGCCACATGTAGACAGACAAACACAACCACAAATACCTATGGTCAATTTAAATCAGTGGTGTACAAAGTATTCCAGAAAGGAGCAAGAGGGTGCAGGTTTTCTTTGCAGCCACTGACTCCAGCAGGTGATTTCACTGATGAACATGCAAACTCCACACAAGAAGAACCAGGTGGAAAGTGATCCCAGGACCATCTTGATGTGAGGCATCAGGGCTAACCACTAAGGCACCCTGGCAACCTCGTTACACCTTCAGTTTAGCATATTTTAGTATGGGTGATTCCAACTTCTAAACCACTTTAGAAATATTTAAAAATCATCAAATCTAACAGGTTTAATCTCAGTTCATTAGTGACAGAATTTCCTTTTCCCGCTGTCCATCAGAGGAGCAGCAGTGCCTGTGAGTGGCACTTCTGAGGGATCCATCCAGCCATTCAAGATCCAAGACTGGGACATGTGGAGTCTACTACTAATAATAATACATTTAATTTATAATGCCCTTTTCATCAAAGATCTGAAAGGGCTACAGGTTAAAAATAAAATAAAAGCAAAAAAGGAAAAAAAAAAAAAAAAAAAAAGCAAGCAGTCGTATTTTAAAATGGAAAAAAAAATTAAAATGAACATCTGAGGAGGGCCCATAAATTTTGTTAAAAAGAAATGTCTTTAGACTCCTTTTAAAACAGTCAGTAGATTGTGGTGCCCTCAGGGCATCAGGGAGGCCATTCCGCAGCACAGAAGGCTCTGTCTCCCATGGTCCTTAGCCTGGTTCTGGGTGTGTGGAGGAGATTTAAGTGAATGGAGCGGGGGGAATGTGTTGTGTTTGTGGGTTGAGGAGTTCTTTGAGGTTGGGTGGGGGGGGGGGTGGGGGCATGTCCATAGATGCATTAGCATGCGAGAAGGGAGACCTTGTATTCAATCCTGTTGGCGACGGGAAGCCAGTGGAGTGAGTGGAGGATGAGGGTAATGTGCTCCTGTTTGTGCACTCTCATCAGGATCCCAGCTGCAGAGTTCTGGATGTATTCGAGCCTCTGCAGGCTTTTGCTAGGGATCCCGATGAGAAGTACATTACAGTAGTCCAGTCTGGAGGAAATAAAGGCATGGACCAGCTTTTCTGCATTTGAGAGGGAGAGAATGGGGCAGAGATTGGAGATGTTCTGAAGGTGATAGAAGAAGGTTAACGTGGAAACAGTTTGAGCTCCATAGTGTGCCTATGGATTACAGGACCATTATATTGTCCAAAAAAAAAAAAAAAACCTGCGACTGACTCACCAATGGAGCTCAAAAGTGACCGCCCACCTCGAACAGCCGACTGGTGCTGGAAGTAAATTTCTCCTTTCATTTTGGCCATAGGCGTTCCGAAAAATGCTAATATTAAACATACTGTTATGTGCAGACACGGGTTGAGGAGCGGACCTGCGTCTGACTGAACCCAGAGCTAAATAACCAGAAAGCGGTTCCAAAAACAAAACAGTTTTATTTTTCTCCTGTGCAATAATTGGTGTACAACATAAAAGTGCGTTTGTCTGGCGGAGTGAAGGACGGCGCGCTCTCCAGCGCCGAACTGGATCAAAGCTCGGCGCTTCTGGACCCAGACTCACCGTTGAACACGGATGATGGGTGACAGCTGTCACCACGGCTTGTTCCTGAGGCGGCAGTGCCCTCTCGTGCCTGAAGCCCGCACTTCAGGCAGGGCGCCTTCTGGTGGTGGGCCAGCAGTACCTCCTCTTCTGGCAGCCCACACAACAGGACCCCCCCCTCAACGGGCGCCTCCTGGCGCCCGACCAGGCTTATCCGGGTGGCGACGATAGAAATCGGCCAGGAGGGCCGGGTCCAGGATGAAGCTCCTCTTCACCCAGGAGCGTTCTTCGGGTCCGTACCCCTCCCAGTCCACCAAATACTGGAAACCCCGGCCCATTCGACGGACGTCCAAAAGCCGGCGAACTGTCGCTGGCGCTGGACCGGGTGCACAGAGGGGTGAGGTGTGATGCGGTTTTACCCTGGAGACATGAAAGACCGGATGGATCTGCAGTGAGGCCGGGAGTTGGAGCCTCACTGCGGTAGGACTGAGGACCTTGAGGATGGGGAAGGGTCCAATGAAGTGGTCCTTCAATTTGGGGGACTCGACCTGGAGAGGAATGTCCTTGGTGGAAAGCCACACCTCCTGCCCGGGCTGGTAAGGAGGGGCCGGGGACCGTCGACGGTCTGCATGGGCTTTAGCCCTCGTCCGGGCCCTCAACAAGGCCGAACGGGCGGTGCGCCATACCCGACGGCATCTCCGCAGGTGGGCCTGGACCGAGGGCACACCGACCTCTCCCTCCACCAAAGGAAACAAAGGGGGCTGGTACCCCAGACACACCTCGGATGGGGAGAGGCCGGTGGCAGAGGACACCTGGCTGTTATGAGCGTACTCGATCCAGGCCAGATGTTCACTCCAAGCCGTCGGGTGTGCGGAGGTCGTGCACCTGAGGGCCTGCTCCAACTCCTGGTTGGCCCGTTCGACCTGTCCGTTAGACTGCGGGTGATACCCAGATGAGAGGCTTACAGTGGCCCCCAGTTCCCGGCAGAAACTTCTCCACACCTGCGAGGAGAACTGGGGACCGCGATCCGAAACGATGTCCGTTGGTATCCCATGCAGCCGGACAACATGGTGGACGAGGAGATCCGCCATCTCCTGGGCTGATGGGAGCTTCGGGAGGGCCACGAAGTGGGCCGCCTTGGAGAAATGGTCCACTATCGTGAGTATGGTGGTGTGGCCCCGAGACGGCGGGAGGCCCGTGACAAAATCCAGACCGATGTGGGACCAGGGGTGGTGAGGCACAGGAAGTGGCTGTAGAAGTCCCTGTGCCTTCTGGTGGTCAGCCTTGCCCCTGGCGCAGGTGGTGCAGGCCTGGATGTAAGCCCGGACATCAGTCTCCAGGGACACCCACCAGAAGCGCTGCCGGACTACTGCCACGGTCCTACGCACCCCTGGGTGGCAGGAGAGTTTGGACCCGTGACAGAAGTCCAGGACGGCAGCCCTGGCCTCTGGTGGGACGTATAGTCTGTTCTTCGGTCCTGTTCCGGGATCCGGGCTCCGTGCCAGGGCCTCCCGGACGGTCTTCTCCACGTCCCAGGTCAGAGCAGCCACGATAGTGGATTCCGGGAGAATGGGTTCCGGTGGATCCGACAGCTCGGTCTTGACTTCCTGTTCATGCACCCGGGACAGGGCATCCGATCTTTGGTTTTTGGTCCTGGGGCGGTAGGTGATCCGGAAGTCAAAACGGCCGAAAAACAGTGACCAGCAGGCTTGCCTGGGGTTCAGTCGCTTGGCGGTCCTGATATACTCCAGGTTCCGGTGGTCAGTGAAAACCGTGAAAGGCACTGACGCTCCCTCCAGCAGGTGTCTCCACTCCTCAAGGGCCTCTTTCACCGCAAGGAGCTCTCGATTGCCCACGTCATAGTTCCGCTCTGCTGGGGTGTTTATTTGCTATTTTACTATTAAATACGTGAAATTATGTGAAATTAATTGGATATGACTCGCTTAATATATATTTTCTTTAGAAAGAAGTGGTTTTGTGTTATCTACCGATAAGAATGAAAAGATCATAATTAACCTGTTTCTAAGATTGTAATGTGATATATGTTAATTATTATAATTTTTTTAGATATTTAAATAGGAATATGGTGCAGTGTTATGCTCCTGACTGCCAGCACCGCTCGGGTACTTCTGTGTGCAAATTCCATCGCTTTCCAACAGACAGAAGTACTAAGTTTCGGTGGATGAGGTACATAAGGTAAATATATAATAATAAATAATAATAATACATTTTATTTGTATAGCGCTTTTCTGGACACTCAAAGACGCTTTACAAACCAAGAGAAAAAGATAAAAACGCTAAGAAAAAACACATTAAAAATCAGGGCTGTACATTAAAAGCTAACTTAAACAGGTGGGTTTTGAGTTCCTTCTTGAAGGAGGGGAGGTCGGGGCAAGCACGGAGTGGTTGGGGCAGAGAGTTCCAGAGGGTAGGGGCGGTGATGGAGAAGGCTCTGTCTCCCCAGGTTCGGAGTCTGGTCCTACAGGGAAAGGACAAAAGGTTTGTGTCGGAGGAGCGGAGAGAGCGTGATGGAGTGTGGCGGTGGAGGAGGTCAGTGAGATATGTGGGGGCCAGGTTCTGGAGGGCTTTGAAAGTGATCAGGAGGATTTTGAAGTGAATGCGTTGAGTGATGGGGAGCCAGTGAAGGTTTTGTAGGACGGGGGTGATGTGTTCACGAGTGCGGGTGTGGGTGAGGAGACAGGCAGCAGAGTTTTGTATATACTGTAGTTTGCTGAGTATTTTGGAAGGTGAACCATAGAGGATGCTATTGCAATAGTCGATTCTGGATGTGACAAAAGCATGTATGAGGGTTTCAGCAGCGGAGAAAGTGAGGGATGAACGGAGACGTGCGATATTTTTCAAATGGAAGAATGCAGTCCGGGTTATTTGTTTAATGTGTGGGTCAAATGAGAGGGTGGGGTCGAGAAGGATTCCAAGATTGCGGACAAGGGGGGATGGAGTGAGTGTAGTGTTGTCAAAACAGAGTGAAAAATGGGTTGATTTTGTGATGTTTTTAATGCCGATGATGATGATGTCTGTTTTGTCAGTGTTTAATTTCAAGAAATTGTGTTGCATCCAAGTGTTTTAAGTCAGACAGGCAGTGGGTGAGGGTGGAGTGAATGTTAGGGTTTATGGATGTGGTGGAAATGTAAAGCTGTATGTCATCAGCATAACAGTGGAAGTGGAGACCATGATGACGGATGATACTTCCAAGAGGATGTAGAGAATGAAGAGGAGAGGACCAAGTACCGAACCTTGGGGAACACCTTGAGATAGGGGGGCTATGGAGGAAGAGCAGCGGTTAACGTGGATGAACTGTTGCCGGTTTGTGAGGTATGATTGAAGCCAGGAGAGGGCGGAGCCGGTGATGTTGAGGGAGGTCTTGAGGCGAGACAGGAGGATGGAGTGGCTGATGGTGTCAAAGGCAGTGGTGAGGTCCAGGAGAATGAGAATATTGAGATGGCCGGAGTCAGAGGAGAGGAGGAGATCATTGGTGACTTTGAGAAGAGCTGTTTCAGTACTGTGTTTTGGGCGGAAGCCGGATTGGAAAGGTTCAAATAAGACTAACGGAATTGAGGTAGGTTTGGAGCTGATCAGCAATGACCCGTTCTAGGATTTTAGACAGAAAGGGGAGGTTGGATATGGGCCGGAAATTGATGAAGTTATCAGGGTCAAGACCAGGTTTTTTGAGAATGGGAGTGATAGCTGCCAGCTTGAGAAACTGTGGAACAGAACCAGAGGACAGCGAAGAGTTTATGATCTTTGTGATCAGTGGAGAAATTATGGGGAGACAGGTTTTAATGAGGGAGGAGGGGATGGGATCCAGGGAGGAAGTGGGGATTTTAATGCCAGATAGTATTTTTGTAAGCTGAACAGGGGAGATTTGTTTGAAAATCAGCCCCTGACTCCAGCAGGTGATTTCACTGATGAACATGCAAACTCCACACAAGAAGAACCAGGTGGAAAGTGATCCCAGGACCATCTTGATGTGAGGCATCAGGGCTAACCACTAAGGCACCCTGGCAACCTCGTTACACCTTCAGTTTAGCATATTTTAGTATGGGTGATTCCAACTTCTAAACCACTTTAGAAATATTTAAAAATCATCAAATCTAACAGGTTTAATCTCAGTTCATTAGTGACAGAATTTCCTTTTCCCGCTGTCCATCAGAGGAGCAGCAGTGCCTGTGAGTGGCACTTCTGAGGGATCCATCCAGCCATTCAAGATCCAAGACTGGGACATGTGGAGTCTACTACTAATAATAATACATTTAATTTATAATGCCCTTTTCATCAAAGATCTGAAAGGGCTACAGGTTAAAAATAAAATAAAAGCAAAAAAGGAAAAAAAAAGAAAAAAAAAGCAAGCAGTCGTATTTTAAAATGGAAAAAAAAATTAAAATGAACATCTGAGGAGGGCCCATAAATTTTGTTAAAAAGAAATGTCTTTAGACTCCTTTTAAAACAGTCAGTAGATTGTGGTGCCCTCAGGGCATCAGGGAGGCCATTCCGCAGCACAGAAGGCTCTGTCTCCCATGGTCCTTAGCCTGGTTCTGGGTGTGTGGAGGAGATTTAAGTGAATGGAGCGGGGGGAATGTGTTGTGTTTTGTGGGTTGAGGAGTTCTTTGAGGTTGGGTGGGGGTGGGGGTGGGGGCATGTCCATAGATGCATTAGCATGCGAGAAGGGAGACCTTGTATTCAATCCTGTTGGCGACGGGAAGCCAGTGGAGTGAGTGGAGGATGAGGGTAATGTGCTCCTGTTTGTGCACTCTCATCAGGATCCCAGCTGCAGAGTTCTGGATGTATTCGAGCCTCTGCAGGCTTTTGCTAGGGATCCCGATGAGAAGTACATTACAGTAGTCCAGTCTGGAGGAAATAAAGGCATGGACCAGCTTTTCTGCATTTGAGAGGGAGAGAATGGGGCAGAGATTGGAGATGTTCTGAAGGTGATAGAAGAAGGTTAACGTGGAAACAGTTTGAGCTCCATAGTGTGCCTATGGATTACAGGACCATTATATTGTCCAAAAAAAAAAAAAACCTGCGACTGACTCACCAATGGAGCTCAAAAGTGACCGCCCACCTCGAACAGCCGACTGGTGCTGGAAGTAAATTTCTCCTTTCATTTTGGCCATAGGCGTTCCGAAAAATGCTAATATTAAACATACTGTTATGTGCAGACACGGGTTGAGGAGCGGACCTGCGTCTGACTGAACCCAGAGCTAAATAACCAGAAAGCGGTTCCAAAAACAAAACAGTTTTATTTTTCTCCTGTGCAATAATTGGTGTACAACATAAAAGTGCGTTTGTCTGGCGGAGTGAAGGACGGCGCGCTCTCCAGCGCCGAACTGGATCAAAGCTCGGCGCTTCTGGACCCAGACTCACCGTTGAACACGGATGATGGGTGACAGCTGTCACCACGGCTTGTTCCTGAGGCGGCAGCGCCCTCTCGTGCCTGAAGCCCGCACTTCAGGCAGGGCGCCTTCTGGTGGTGGGCCAGCAGTACCTCCTCTTCTGGCAGCCCACACAACAGGACCCCCCCCCTCAACGGGCGCCTCCTGGCGCCCGACCAGGCTTATCCGGGTGGCGACGATAGAAATCGGCCAGGAGGGCCGGGTCCAGGATGAAGCTCCTCTTCACCCAGGAGCGTTCTTCGGGTCCGTACCCCTCCCAGTCCACCAAATACTGGAAACCCCGGCCCATTCGACGGACGTCCAAAAGCCGGCGAACTGTTGCTGGCGCTGGACCGGGTGCACAGAGGGGTGAGGTGTGATGCGGTTTTACCCTGGAGACATGAAAGACCGGATGGATCTGCAGTGAGGCCGGGAGTTGGAGCCTCACTGCGGTAGGACTGAGGACCTTGAGGATGGGGAAGGGTCCAATGAAGTGGTCCTTCAATTTGGGGGACTCGACCTGGAGAGGAATGTCCTTGGTGGAAAGCCATACCTCCTGCCCGGGCTGGTAAGGAGGGGCCGGGGACCGTCGACGGTCTGCATGGGCTTTAGCCCTCGTCCGGGCCCTCAACAAGGCCGAACGGGCGGTGCGCCATACCCGACGGCATCTCCGCAGGTGGGCCTGGACCGAGGGCACACCGACCTCTCCCTCCACCAAAGGAAACAAAGGGGGCTGGTACCCCAGACACACCTCGGATGGGGAGAGGCCGGTGGCAGAGGACACCTGGCTGTTATGAGCGTACTCGATCCAGGCCAGATGTTCACTCCAAGCCGTCGGGTGTGCGGAGGTCGTGCACCTGAGGGCCTGCTCCAACTCCTGGTTGGCCCGTTCGACCTGTCCGTTAGACTGCGGGTGATACCCAGATGAGAGGCTTACAGTGGCCCCCAGTTCCCGGCAGAAACTTCTCCACACCTGCGAGGAGAACTGGGGACCGCGATCCGAAACGATGTCCGTTGGTATCCCATGCAGCCGGACAACATGGTGGACGAGGAGATCCGCCATCTCCTGGGCTGATGGGAGCTTCGGGAGGGCCACGAAGTGGGCCGCCTTGGAGAAACGGTCCACTATCGTGAGTATGGTGGTGTGGCCCCGAGACGGCGGGAGGCCCGTGACAAAATCCAGACCGATGTGGGACCAGGGGTGGTGAGGCACAGGAAGTGGCTGTAGAAGTCCCTGTGCCTTCTGGTGGTCAGCCTTGCCCCTGGCGCAGGTGGTGCAGGCCTGGATGTAAGCCCGGACATCAGTCTCCAGGGACACCCACCAGAAGCGCTGCCGGACTACTGCCACGGTCCTACGCACCCCTGGGTGGCAGGAGAGTTTGGACCCGTGACAGAAGTCCAGGACGGCAGCCCTAGCCTCTGGTGGGACGTATAGTCTGTTCTTCGGTCCTGTTCCGGGATCCGGGCTCCGTGCCAGGGCCTCCCGGATGGTCTTCTCCACGTCCCAGGTCAGAGCAGCCACGATAGTGGATTCCGGGAGAATGGGTTCCGGTGGATCCGACAGCTCGGTCTTGACTTCCTGTTCATGCACCCGGGACAGGGCATCCGATCTTTGGTTTTTGGTCCTGGGGCGGTAGGTGATCCGGAAGTCAAAACGGCCGAAAAACAGTGACCAGCAGGCTTGCCTGGGGTTCAGTCGCTTGGCGGTCCTGATATACTCCAGGTTCCGGTGGTCAGTGAAAACCGTGAAAGGCACTGACGCTCCCTCCAGCAGGTGTCTCCACTCCTCAAGGGCCTCTTTCACCGCAAGGAGCTCTCGATTGCCCACGTCATAGTTCCGCTCTGCTGGGGTCAACCTGCGGGAAAATAGGCACACGGGTGAAGAACCTTATCGGTTTCTCCGCTCTGGGACAGCACGGCTCCTATCCCTGAGTCAGAGGCGTCCACTTCAACCACGAACTGGCGACCAGGATCGGGCTGCACCAAGACCGGTGCAGTCGAGAACCGCCGTTTCAACTCCTTAAACGCGGCTTCGCACCGATCCGACCAGGTGAAGGGAACTTTTGGCGAGGTCAGGGCCGTCAGGGGACTAACAACCTGACTATACCCTTAATGAACCTCCTGTAGAAATTTGCGAAGCCGAGGAACTGTTGCAGCTTCCTACGGCTTGTCGGTTGGGGCCAGTCTCTCACCGCTGCGACCTTGGCCGGATCCAGGGCGACGGAGTTGGAGGAGATGATAAACCTCAGGAAGGACAAAGAAGTGCGGTGAAACTCACACTTCTCGCCCTTCACAAACAACCGGTTCTCCAACAACCGCTGCAGGACCTGACGTACATGCCGTACATGGGTCTCAGGGTCCGGAGAAAAGATGAGTATATCATCCAGATATACGAAGACGAATCGGTGCAGGAAGTCCTGCAAGACGTCATTAACCAAAGCTTGGAACGTCGCGGGGGCGTTAGTGAGGCCGAACAGTATGGCCAGGTACTCAAAATGACCTAACAGGGTGTTAAATGCCGTCTTCCATTCGTCTCCCTTCCGGATCCGAACTAGGTGGTATGCGTTCCTAAGATCCAACTTTGTGAAGATTTTGGCTCCATGCAGGGGGGTGAACACTGAATTCAACAAAGGCAACGGGTATCGGTTGCGAACCGTGATCTCGTTCAGCCCCCGATAATCAATGCATGGACGAAGACCGCCATCTTTTTTTCCCACAAAAAAGAAACCTGCTCTCATCGGAGAGGTGGAGTTACGGATCAGCCCGGCAGCTAAGGAGTCCCGGATGTAGGTCTCCATCGATTCGCGCTCAGCTCGGGAGAGGTTGTACAGCCTGCTGGACGGGAACTCCACGCCTGGCAACAAATCGATGGCACAATCATATGGACGGTGCGGGGGAAGAGTGAGTGCCCGATCCTTGCTAAAAACATCAGCAAGATCGTGGTACTCAACCGGCACCGCCGACAGATTGGGGGGTACTTGGACCTGCTCCTTCGCCTGGGAACCGGGAGGAACCGAGGATCCCAAACACCTCCGATGGCAGGTTTCGCTCCACTGTACCACCACCCCGGACGGCCAATCAATCCGGGGATTGTGTTTCAACATCCAGTGGAACCCCAGAATCACACGGGAGGTAGAAGGAGTCACAAAAAACTAAATCTCCTACCTATGATTCCCTGACACTACCAGAGTTACTGGTGGTGTCTTGTGTGTGAGTAAAGGGAGTAGGGTGCCATCTAGTGCTCGCACCTGCAATGGTATAGGTAGCGCCACCAGAGGGAGCCCTACCTCCCTGGCCCATCTGCTGTCTAACAGATTCCCTTCTGACCCTGTGTCTACCAGTGCTGGGGCCTGAAGGGTTAAATCCCCACTAAGGATTGTAACTGGGAGTCGTGCGGCAATATGTGTGTGTCCCACGTGAAGTTTTTGGCCCACCCTAAGCCCAGTCTCTAGGGGCAGGCGTTGGTGTTTAACCGTTCGGGGCAATCGCTCAATTGATGCTCCATTGAGCCACAAACAAAACATGCCCCGCGTGGAAACCTCCTCTGTCTATTAGGTGGTCTAAATGTGGCCCTGCTCGTGTCCATAGCTTCGTCAGCAGGGGGAGCTGTCGCCCCACGGGACGTAGAGGCCAGGGAGCATGGGAAGGGCGGACCCTTCTCGGACCCGGAAGGAAGAGGGACGGCGCGCGCCCGGCCACGTCCTTCGTCTCGTTCCCGACGGCGTTCCTCCAACCGATTGTCTAACCGTATAACGAGATCAATAAGCCCATCTAAGTCCCGTGGTTCATCCTTGGCCACTAGGTGCACCTTTAGGACTGACGACAGTCCGTTTACAAAGGCGGCGCGGAGCGCAGCGTTATTCCAGCCGGACCTCGCAGCCGCGATGCGGAAGTCGACTGCATAAGCGGCTGCACTCCGGCGTCCCTGTCTCATCGACAGCAGCACGGTTTAAGCGGTCTCTCCCCTGTTAGGGTGATCAAACACAGTTCTGAACTCCCTCACAAACCCAGTGTATGTGTGAAGGAGCCGTGAATTTTGCTCCCAAAGCGCCGTAGCCCAAGCGCGTGCCTCTCCCCGAAGCAAAGTGATCACATAAGCTATTTTGCTTGCGTCTGACGCGTACATGACGGGACATTGTGCGAAGACGAGCGAACACTGCATAAGAAAGTCCGCGCACGTCTCCACACAACCTCCGTACGGCTCAGGAGGGCTTATGTATGCTTCAGGGGATGGTGGGAGGGGTTGTTGGACCACCACTGGAACATTAATATCTAACACAGGATCGACAGGAGGAGGAGCTGCAGCAGCGCCCTGAGCGCTCGCCGCCACTTGCGCGGAGAGGGCCTCCACCCTGCGGTTCAGGAGGATGTTTTGCTCGGCTATTTGATCCATTCGAGCCGTAAAGGCGGTGAGAATATGCTGTAGCTCACCAATCACGCCTCCTGCAGATGCCTGCACTCCCTGCTCTCCCATTGGTTGTTCAACAGCCTGGTGACGCCCCTCGGAGTCCATGACGCTGGCCGAGATATCCTGTTGTGAAAGT
Source organism: Thalassophryne amazonica (assembly GCF_902500255.1). Classification (NCBI taxonomy): domain Eukaryota; kingdom Metazoa; phylum Chordata; class Actinopteri; order Batrachoidiformes; family Batrachoididae; genus Thalassophryne; species Thalassophryne amazonica. Next base: position 125,195,017 of record NC_047106.1, read on the forward strand.
GTAGTGACACGGACCCACAACAGGGGGCGTAAATGAACGGACAATGGAAGGAGTCAAATTATAACACTTTACTCGTGTGAATGTCACAACCAAACAAGCAGAATCAGAATGTGCAACAGTCAATTAATAAAGGTGTCGTGTGGGCAGGCTCGACGATAGGAGACGCCCGTCTGGAAACGAACCGGAACCACACGATTTCCACCGCCACCTGAACCCGAGGAATACTGGAACCGCCAAGTTCCGGAGTCCCCAGGTGACCACTTTCCCGGAGTGTCGGATCTGGTACTGCTGGCAGAAAGCAAAAGACAGTCAAAGGGTGGGTGTGTGAACACCCAGTAACAATGGTGGGAATGCCACCTCCACCTCTCACTCAATACGTGTTAAGCAGTGATCCTTCAGAGGAAAAGAGTGCCGTCTGCACTCACTCAGCCTCCACAAACTAAGGACCAGTACTCCTGCAAACACTCACAATAGATAGATTAGTAATTTACCACACAGGCTGAGGATATTACCTCCAGATGAAGATGATATCTCAGCAGTTTGGTGGAGGTGTCTTCCTGCTTTTATACCAGATGTGTTGATTAGTGACAGCTGTCACGGATGATGGGTGACAGCTGTCACCACGGCTTGTTCCTGAGGCGGCAGCGCCCTCTCGTGCCTGAAGCCCGCACTTCAGGCAGGGCGCCTTCTGGTGGTGGGCCAGCAGTACCTCCTCTTCTGGCAGCCCACACAACAAAATTACTGTTAACACTTATTCAGACAATCAATCACCTCTGATGTGTGCTGACAGCATGTGTCCCTCACCCGTCCTCCTTCACAGGCATGATGTGTCAAACCCAGGCGCGGTCCTCAGCGTCTCACAAACGAACGTCACAAGGTCGAGTTCCTGGCAATTCTGCCTGAATCACTCATGGCTTAAATGCAGAACGCCATCTCATTATCTGCTTCAGCTGCAAGTCTTTAAGTTTGCACGTGAGCATCATCCACAGGTGCTGCAAATCATGCTGATGAGGGTGAAGGACTCTTCTGCCAGCACCTTCTCCACAGACAAAAACCAGTATGCATACCATCTGGAGAGCAAAGAAAAGAAAACACAAAAACATCCAGCCAAACCCCCCAACACACAACACATACACAGATATGTGAAGGGCTAATCAGCTACATGGGTACTCGTGACCAAAACGGCTATCATTTAAATTTAAAAATAAGTTTGAAACATTAAAAAAAAGGCCAAGGTACAACACTGTGTACATATTTCACTTCCTGGTTTCAGAAACTCCGCATCACAGAAGCCATTGCAGCATAAACAATTGCGCCAGTGGGAGTGTGTTGTTGCGGTTAAAGAGTGCAAAAGTAGGTTTTAAAGTAGTGTTTATTTGCTATTTTACTATTAAATACGTGAAATTATGTGAAATTAATTGGATATGACTCGCTTAATATATATTTTCTTTAGAAAGAAGTGGTTTCGTGTTATCTACCGATAAGAATGAAAACATCATAATTAACCTGTTTCTAAGATTGTAATGTGATATATGTTAATTATTATAATTTTTTTAGATATTTAAATAGGAATATGGTGCAGTGTTATGCTCCTGACTGCCAGCACCGCTCGGGTACTTCTGTGTGCAAATTCCATCGCTTTCCAACAGACAGAAGTACTAAGTTTCGGTGGATGAGGTACATAAGGTAAATATATAATAATAAATAATAATAATACATTTTATTTGTATAGCGCTTTTCTGGACACTCAAAGACGCTTTACAAACCAAGAGAAAAAGATAAAAACGCTAAGAAAAAACACATTAAAATCAGGGCTGTACATTAAAAGCTAACTTAAACAGGTGGGTTTTGAGTTCCTTCTTGAAGGAGGGGAGGTCGGGGCAAGCACGGAGTGGTTGGGGCAGAGAGTTCCAGAGGGTAGGGGCGGTGATGGAGAAGGCTGTGTCTCCCCAGGTTCGGAGTCTGGTCCTACAGGGAAAGGACAAAAGGTTTGTGTCGGAGGAGCGGAGAGAGCGTGATGGAGTGTGGCGGTGGAGGAGGTCAGTGAGATATGTGGGGGCCAGGTTCTGGAGGGCTTTGAAAGTGATCAGGAGGATTTTGAAGTGAATGCGTTGAGTGATGGGGAGCCAGTGAAGGTTTTGTAGGACGGGGGTGATGTGTTCACGAGTGCGGGTGTGGGTGAGGAGACAGGCAGCAGAGTTTTGTATATACTGTAGTTTGTTGAGTATTTTGGAAGGTGAACCATAGAGGATGCTATTGCAATAGTCGATTCTGGATGTGACAAAAGCATGTATGAGGGTTTCAGCAGCGGAGAAAGTGAGGGATGAACGGAGACGTGCGATATTTTTCAAATGGAAGAATGCAGTCCGGGTTATTTGTTTAATGTGTGGGTCAAATGAGAGGGTGGGGTCGAGAAGGATTCCAAGATTGCGGACAAGGGGGGATGGAGTGAGTGTAGTGTTGTCAAAACAGAGTGAAAAATGGGTTGATTTTGTGATGTTTTTAATGCCGATGATGATGATGTCTGTTTTGTCAGTGTTTAATTTCAAGAAATTGTGTTGCATCCAAGTGTTTTAAGTCAGACAGGCAGTGGGTGAGGGTGGAGTGAATGTTAGGGTTTATGGATGTGGTGGAAATGTAAAGCTGTATGTCATCAGCATAACAGTGGAAGTGGAGACCATGATGACGGATGATACTTCCAAGAGGATGTAGAGAATGAAGAGGAGAGGACCAAGTACCGAACCTTGGGGAACACCTTGAGATAGGGGGGCTATGGAGGAAGAGCAGCGGTTAACGTGGATGAACTGTTGCCGGTTTGTGAGGTATGATTGAAGCCAGGAGAGGGCGGAGCCGGTGATGTTGAGGGAGGTCTTGAGGCGAGACAGGAGGATGGAGTGGCTGATGGTGTCAAAGGCAGTGGTGAGGTCCAGGAGAATGAGAATATTGAGATGGCCGGAGTCAGAGGAGAGGAGGAGATCATTGGTGACTTTGAGAAGAGCTGTTTCAGTACTGTGTTTTGGGCGGAAGCCGGATTGGAAAGGTTCAAATAAGACTAACGGAATTGAGGTAGGTTTGGAGCTGATCAGCAATGACCCGTTCTAGGATTTTAGACAGAAAGGGGAGGTTGGATATGGGCCGGAAATTGATGAAGTTATCAGGGTCAAGACCAGGTTTTTTGAGAATGGGAGTGATAGCTGCCAGCTTGAGAAACTGTGGAACAGAACCAGAGGACAGCGAAGAGTTTATGATCTTTGTGATCAGTGGAGAAATTATGGGGAGACAGGTTTTAATGAGGGAGGAGGGGATGGGATCCAGGGAGGAAGTGGGGATTTTAATGCCAGATAGTATTTTTGTAAGCTGAACAGGGGAGATTTGTTTGAAATCTGAAAGCTGATGTTTGGGACTGAGGGGAGGAGGGTCTGGAGGGGGAGTGGGAACAGAAGAACTGTAAATGGAGTCAATTTTGGACTGAAAAAAAGATTGAAAGCTATTACATTTGGTGGTAGTGAAGGATGAAATGTTGTTATTGGGTTTAAGGAGTGTGTTAATGGTAGAGATTAGAGATTTGGGGTTATTGGAACCAGAGTGGATGAGATTGGAATAGTAATTAGACTGGGAAGAATTAAGGGCATCTTTGTATTGTTGTAGGTGATCTTTGTATATTTGTAGATGAACAGTCAAACCAGATTTTTTGTACAGTCTCTCAAGCTGGCGCTTGCGGGATTTCATTTTATGGAGCTCGGGGGTGTACCAGGGGGCAGTGTGAGTGAAGGAGACTATTTTGGTTTTAGTTGGGGCAAGTTCTTCAAGACAGGAGGAGAGAGTATTATTATAGTGGGTGACCAGTTCAGAAGGATTTTCAGATGATGGAGGAGGGGAAGTGGATAATTTAGTTGTGAGGAGAGAGGAAAGAGCAGCATTACTTTCAAATGTTTGCTCATAATGAACAATAAAGTTGTGATAAAAAAAATCAAATGTGTAATAAACAAAGTAAATGTTATAATATGTTTCTATAATATCCTTCTTTACATAGACAGGCAGACAAAGCTCCAGATGCTAACACAAGAATATGTTCATGCCATTTCCCCAATGGTCTTAAGAAAGGACCAACACATTTTCAAAACCGAAAAAAGTCCCAGACCAGAGCAGAGCCAGAGGAGCAGACCAGAGCAGAGCCAGTGGAGCAGACCAGAGCAGAGCCAGAGGAGCAGACCAGAGCAGAGACAGAGGAACATACCAGAGCAGAGACAGAGGAGCATACCAGAACAGAGACAGAGGAGCAGACCAGAGCAGAGCCAGAGGAGCATACCAGAACAGAGACAGAGGAGCAGACCAGAGCAGAGCCAGAGGAGCAGACCAGAACAGAGACAGAGGAGCAGACCAGAACAGAGACAGAGGAGCATACCAGAACAGAGAGAGAGGAGCAGACCAGAGCAGAGACAGAGGAGCAGACCAGAGCAGAGACAGAGTAGCAGACCAGAGCAGAGCCAGAGGAGCAGACCAGAACAGAGACAGAGGAGCAGACCAGAGCAGAGACAGAGGAGCAGACCAGAGCAGAGCCAGAGGAGCAGACCAGAGCAGAGACAGAGGAGCAGACCAGAACAGAGACAGAGGAGCAGACCAGAGCAGAGACAGAGGAGGAGACCAGAGCAGAGCCAGAGGAGCAGACCAGAACAGAGCCAGAGGAGCAGACCAGAACAGAGCCAGAGGAGAAGACCAGAGCAGAGACAGAGGAGCAGACCAGAACAGAGACAGAGGAGCAGACCAGAGCAGAGCCAGAGGAGCAGACCAGAGCAGAGCCAGAGGAGCAGACCAGAGCAGAGACAGAGGAGCAGACCAGAGCAGAGACAGAGGAGCAGACCAGAGCAGAGCCAGAGGAGCAGAGCAGAGCAGAGCCAGAGGAGCAGACCAGAGCAGAGCCAGAGGAGCAGACCAGAACAGAGCCAGAGGAGCAGACCAGAGCAGAGACAGAGGAGCAGACCAGAACAGAGACAGAGGAGCAGACCAGAGCAGAGACAGAGGAGCATACCAAAGAGGAGAGCCTGCCCGTCCATTCTTGTTTGTCTGTCTCTGTTCTGGTCTGCTCCTCTGTCTCTGCTCTGGTCTGCTATTCTTGTTCATGTGCCAGGTTCTCGGCAGCCACCCTTAATGAAAAGGTCTTGAGGATGGAAACTGGTTTGCCTGACAGACAAATTTTTAATATCTTTGTAATTACATCCATAGATTTATATCATCTATTATTTACTTTTATAAATGGAATATTGTGCGTTTACCTTTTGAAGACCAAATTTTAATGATGTTAATGAAAATCCGACATAACTACACTAACCTGCATCTTGTCCAACTTTTTCATTGCAGTGCTACATGTGTAAGTAATGTTGTCCTGACTTTTATTTATGTTGCTCATCAGCTGTGGTTCAAGAATATAATGCCAAGTGTGCCCAGTTGTGAAAAAAACCAACAAAGCCTTCCATCCTCATTTTGTCATTTTCCAAACTGCAGAATGATCATTGATTGCACAGACATTAAAATTGATGCTCCATCCTCAATGGACTTGCAAAAGCAGACTTACTGTGCATACAGGGGAATGCACAGTTTCAAAGTTTTAATCGGTGTGGCTCCAAATGCTGTAATAACGTCTTGCAGCAAGTTGTATCCGGGTTCTACCTCTGACAAAAGCATTGTGTCTGATTGTGGGATTTTCAAAGTTTTCAAGTCTGGTGACACAGTCCTTGCAGATAAAGGATTTTTGATATCTGACATTTTGCCTCAAGGTGTGACATTAAACATCCCTCCATTTTTACATCATGGAAAGCTGACAGAAGCTGAGGTCCAACTGACAAAGGAAATTGCACGTGCAGGAGTGCATGTTGAACGGGCCAATGCTCATCTAAAGGACTTTAAAATCCTAAACAGCATACCTCACACCTTGCAGAGCCATGCAAATGGAGTAGTGCAACTTTGCTGTGCCTTAGTTAATCTCCAGAACCCACTCATTAGGGAAGTCAGTGTAAATGTCAGTGATTAGACTGATTTTTTGGGGGGCTAACCTCACATTGTTGTGTAATCTCTCAGTGTTTTTCAGTTATGAATATGACCAATTTCAGTTTAATGTAGAAACACATTAAAATTGTTTTATTGCTTTCAGATGCATGTCTTAAAATGTTGGAATATTTAAACAACAGTTGGGGAAAGTAACTAAGTACAAAAGTAAAAGCACTGTACTTAAACTATTTACATATGTGCACTTTACAGTGGATATGTTTTACTTTTTCTTCACTACACTTGAGAGCAGTATCTGTTTTTTCTACTCAATTACCTTGTTAAATGACACTGAAAAGTATTGTTTTACAGTTTGGAACCAGATAAATGTCTGAGAGTCATTTTCAACATATTAAATTTTGATCAAACAAATACCTACTCATTTATTACAAAAATAGGTAATCAATTTGATCACCAAAAACAGCACAATTTAAAGTACTTAAGTACATTTTTAATAATTTCCTTTAAACTTGTCCTGTTATGAGCGGACCTGCGTCTGACGGAACCCAGCGCTAAAATAACCAGAAAGCGGTTCCAATAACAAAACAATTTATTCTTTCCACCCTCTGGTGCATAACAAAGTGAATGAACAAAAAATGCGTCAATCTGGTGGAGTGAAGGCTGGCACGCTCTCCAGCGCCTAAAAGGATCGAAGCCCGGCGCTTCTGGACTCACTTTTACCGCCAAACACCCCCCAGGTGGACACGACAAACCGACTCTCTGCGAAGGATAGAAGAGGTGAGGTAAGTCAGCAGTTACAAGCAATATCCTTCAAAAGGCACACACTATCAGCAACACATTCAGGTCTGTATTTAAGCTTTATGTAAATGAGCAGCTTCTCACAACAGGTGGAGGATCAGTTGTCCACACGCCATGGCAGTGAGAAGCGAGCTGCACAATTCTCATCACAATTAAAATATACTGCGTAACAAAATACCAAGTTACTATCAACAATTAGTCAAACAATCACCTCTGATGTGTGCTGACAGCATGTGTCCCTCACCCTTCTTCCTTCACAGGCACGATGTGTCAAACCCAGGCGCGGTCCTCAGCGTCTCACAAACGAACATCACAAGGTCGAGTTCCCGGCAATTCTGCTTGAATCACACATGGCTTAAATGCAGAACGCCACCACCTTCTCCACAGACAAATCAGTTTTCATACCACCTGGAGAGTAAAGAAAAGAAAAGAACACCAAAATGTCCAGCCACACCCCCCCAACACACAACAGTACCCCCCCTTTAACGGGAAGCCTCCCGGCGACCGAACAGACCAGGTCCAAGAACAGCACCTCCCTCCGGGGTCCTTGTCAGGAAGCAGACAGCATAACACTCCCAAGGTCCACCACAGACAGCAGGACAGGGCACCGCAGCTGGAAGGCCGGCTGGCATCAACAAAACCCCAAAACAGTCCCTAATACAATCCAACATACAAGAAAAAAACATAAAACCCACCCAAAACCTCCCCAGGGGACCGTCCCATCCAACCCCGGGAAGAAAAGAAAAACTCCCAAATGCAAAAAACCCAACACAGCCCCACAAACACAATACAAACATAAATGCATAAAAGAAAAATAACAAACAACCCTCCCAGAACGACCTGCAGAGGCCAACACCCCCCAGAAGGCCTTTACCGCCGGTTCCAGGAGGAATAGCCAGAACCGGAGTCCCACAAAGGTCCCCAGGTACACATGGAGCAAACGGCGCCCCCCAGAGGACCGTACCATCAAACCCCAGGAGGCACCCTCCCCACAACCCCGGAACCCCAGACCCGGCCACACCTGGCTAGTCGGCCCCACAAACCAATTCCCCCTCAGAGGACCGTCCCATCAACCCTGGAGGTGGAACCCGGAAGGAAACAAAACAAAATCAAAGTCCAATCCCCGGAGGACTACCCTAAACAACCCCGGGGGCAAATAAAACAACCGTTAAACCCTGTTACCTTCCCCGGCACCCCGAAAGACCCCAGGTCCCTCCCAGAGCCCCTCGGCGGCCCAATTTTGGCGAACGGCACAAACATTAAGCCGGGGAAGGGAACAGGAAAAACTAACCCAGCCCCAACCCCAAGGCGCAGCGGAAAACCGGAAATACGTCCGGTGCCCCAACTCGACCATACCCCAGCCTCTCGGGAGGGGTGGAACTACCGAAATGGCGAACGGCAACAGATCGGCCCACCCCTCCGACTGAGGTATGTTCCCGCTGCACCACACCCCGGCAACACCAATGACGAATGGTACAAAGGCTCACCGAGGCTGGAGTGGAACCGGGCCCTAACCAAACCAAGAAAAACGCCCCTAACAACCCCCCCCAGGTGCAGAGGTCTTCTGAGAACGCTCAGCGTGACCAACCTGCACCACCCCACAACCCACAAGACGAACGGTCTTGGGGCAAGTGAGGTTGGGGTTAGGGATGTAGGGAAATAAAAAACAACAAAACAAAACGACCCCAAAACCCAAACAGAAAATACCTAAATACACATAAAAAAATAACAATCAAGTGAGCCCAGACGGGCTTCTAACCGCCTAACGTTCACTCCACCAGACATGCCTCTGACTCCCCAAACAAATTATAACCCCTATTCAAAGAAACAAAACATTAGCCCAAACAAGTTTTTTTTTTTTTTGTGTGTGTGTGTGTGTGTGTTATTTCGCCTGTCCCAGAACACCTGGAGATACGTCACCATTATTTTTCTTGACGCTTATATGTCGGGGTAATACAGTGGTCTCTGCTCGTCCGAGCTGCATGGGCTCGTCTGCAAGAGGAGCCAGAGGTCCCGTGGGAGGAGCCTCAGTGGGGCGAAGAAGAGGCGGCCCAGATCTGTGTCGGGGAAAGCCCCGAGACGAAAAAACCCGCTCTGATGGCCACCCTCTCTCGCGTCCACGCTCCTTCATCCGATCATCTAGACGAATCACCAACGATATTAGCTCATCTAAATCGTTTGGCTCGTCACGGACTGCCAGCTCGTCTTTTAATGACTCATTTAACCCATCTACAAACACTCCTCGTAAAGCTGCGGCGTTCCAACCTGACTGAGCAGAAAAAATCCGGAAGTCCACGGAATACTCCGCCGCACTCCGCCTCCCCTGCCTGAGATTCAGCAACCGCTGGGCAACGGTATTCGTTTTCACCGGATGGCCAAAAACCAGTCGGAACTCCGGGGAGAAATCCTTAAAGGATCCTAACAATGGAGTTGTTACTCCACAACGCTGTGACCCAAGCTAAGGCGTCACCTCGGAGCAAATTTGTCACATATGAAACACGGCTCCCATCAGAAGAGAAGGAAGCCGGTCGCTGAGCAAAAACCAGAGAACATTGCATCAAAAACGAAGCACAGGCTTCAACGTCTCCCGCATAAGGCTCCGGATGACAAATAATCGGTTCGGACGCTGAATCTCTGGGTGACGGAGTTATCTGCACCGGTATCGATGGTGCCGCAGCTGGAGCAGCAGGAAGCGGAACGGCTTGCGCTGCAAGCTCCATAACACGGGCGTCTGTTTGTTTAATTTGGTTTGCGAGATGCTGTAATTGCTCCCATATTTTGTCCAAGTGTTCTTGAACTCTTTCGGCGAAAGGAACCGCCTCTGCCGCTGGGTCCATTTTGAAATGGCCGGGAACTACTGTTATGTGTCGACGCGGGTTGAGGAGCGGACCTGCGTCTGACGGAACCCAGCACTAAAATAACCAGAAAGCGGTTCCAATAACAAAACAATTTATTCTTTGCACCCTCTGGTGCATAACAAAGTGAATGAACAAAAAATGCGTCAGTCTGGTGGAGTGAAGGCTGGCACGCTCTCCAGCGCCTAAAAGGATCGAAGCCCGGCGCTTCTGGACTCACTTTTACCGCCAAACACCCCCCAGGTGGACACGACTCTCTGCGAAGGACAGAAGAGGTGAGGTAAGTCAGCAGTTACAAGCAATATCCTTCAAAAGGCACACACTATCAGCAACACATTCAGGTCTGTATTTAAGCTTTATGTAAATGAGCAGCTTCTCACAACAGGTGGAGGATCAGTTGTCCGCACGCCACGGCAGTGAGAAGCGAGCTGCACAATTCTCATCACAATTCAAATATACTGCGTAACAAAATACCAAGTTACTATCAACAATTAGTCAAACAATTAATCACCTCTGATGTGTGCTGACAGCATGTGTCCCTCACTCTTCTTCCTTCACAGGCACGATGTGTCAAACCCAGGCGCGGTCCTCAGCGTCTCACAAACGAACATCACAAGGTCGAGTTCCCGGCGATTCTGCTTGAATCACACATGGCTTAAATGCAGAACGCCATCTAATTATCTGCTTCAGCTGAAAGTCTTTAAGGTTGCATGTGAGCACCATCCACAGGTGCTGCACATAACGTTGATGAGTGTGAAGGACTCTTCAGCCAGCACCTTCTCCACAGACAAATCAGTTTTCATACCACCTGGAGAGCAAAGAAAAGAAAAGAACACCAAAATGTCCAGCCACACACCCCCAACACACAACATGTCCTTGACTTTCTTCACCTGTATCTGTGCCTTTACTTACTTAACAAAGTTGAGTATTTCATCCACTACTGAACATAAAAACATAAAACTGGTAGATAACACAAGATATCAACAGCTATTAATAGTAATTCATAAAAGCAGGGGCAAAATATGGGTATGGAAGAAGGCTTCTAGGACAGGCACATTTTCCTGCCAAGCTTCATCACGAGGGATTTGAATGATAAGACACTCCTTTGTGGGCCACACACTGAAGAAGCAAGTGTCCCTTCCAGTGATGTGCAGTTGACCTTGAACCTGATGCCAGTATGGGTGCTCTTTTTTTTTTAAATGAAATGCACCTGCTTCATCCTGGTACAAATAAAAAGAATTGTCCCTTACTGCCTCCTCCATTGTATTGTCCTTCCACTTGTAGGGGCACTTCACCTCTAAAAAGTCAGTCTCTCCAATTAAGCCATCAGGTGAAGCACTGAGGATACCAGACCCGGACAGCCACAAACCAGATGGACACACATGTCTTCCCGCTCCCTCCTCAAAAGCTTTTATGCCATTTTGTTCATGGGCATTTCCCCATTCTATGGCATGCACCCCTTGAAGGTTCTGCATAGTTGTCAACTTCTTGATTAGAGATGGGGTGACTCTTTTGGAATTTAAAATCAATCCGAAATTACTCGCAGTCAAGCGACCCTTCCTCAATTCATGCCACAATTTATTCTCTTTTTGGCCTACAGTCGCTTCCTGTGTTTCTTTTATTTTCTGTGGCGACAACTGCAGCGCAGAAAGTACAGCATCACTGCCCAGGTGCTTGTTGGTGTTAATGATGCACTTAACTGACAGCTCAAGCAGCAGATGATGCTCGACTTGAGGTTCAGGGGCTAGCAGCCAGGAAATCCCAGTAAACCGACCCTGAAACTGATTCAAGAGCCACTGTTGGTCATCTTGGCTCGGTGTGCTGGTGAGTAACTGGGGCACCTTAGCTAGAAAAAGTTCCTCTACAGGTTTCACAATGGTGCCAGTGCTGCTGGGCTTTTTCCACTTGCAGGCAACATCTGTGGAACTCACATTATGTATTGCCCACACCAGCAGGGCTGCGGCATGGCTACATTTGATTCCGCAGGGACATTCACAGGTGGCTTCCCTGATCTTTCCCTGGTCTTCCATGAGGATCTGCAGTATAAAATATGCATAACACTATCACAATAAATCAATGAAATATATAAATGAAATAGTCCAGTTTAATTTAATGTATTTGTTTATTTAAACAGGGATCATGTGTAAACACATTAATCAAAAAACATGAAATGCTTTACACCAAATTTAGGTAAAGATTATTTTCATCTGCAGTCCCTGGGCACATTTTACAAACTAAATTAGCATATTAAAATACATTCAAATATCTATTCTTTACAGTCAAACCAGCGTCTCTCCTACTCAGTCATATAAAGTCACATGTCAAATTCCAAATCTCAACATTCTTAATACTTGAATTTAATACTCAGCAATGCTAACATACCCTGCAAACTCACCACAACTTTATAAGCCTTGTCCTTCATGCTGGCTTTTACAGACCCCCAAATCTGACCATCTGAGTAGTTGCACTCCAACACATGTCCAGATTTGTAATGATTCTCACCCCTTTTCACACTTTTACTGTCATCTTTGAAAAAAAAACATAAATTCTGAGAGAGATGCCATGCTGTAATTTTATGCAAATGACCGCTAAAATATTAAAAACCAAAAACACACATTTTGCGGGGGAGGAATGCTGGCCACGCTTCACCAATCAGACGTGATGCTGTGGGATCATGTGACAGCGGAGGCTGCTGGGTATTGTAGTACGCTGGCGATGAAAACGTATTTTCTTCTAAACGAGTTTGAGATCCTACATACGTTTGTCGTATATACATGCGTTTAATATCACTTTGTTGCGACGTAGCTAGCTACAAATCAAGATGGCGTAATTTAGCAGTTACTGGGTTTTTTTGTAATCCCTATGGCGAAATTGAATGGAAAATTTACTTCCGGAACCAGAGTGGGCGGTCACTGTTGAGCTCCACTGTATTTCATTTTGCTGGAGCTCTGATCTTTTTCTCTTGTTTGTCTTTCAAGCATCAATCTTTGTGATCACAGTACTTTATATGAATATATATTGTTGCTTAACTACAACTTTTCTGTCTCTGAGTGTTTTTACAATTCCTTGTTGTGCTTTATTTATTTTTTTTAATTTTTTTTTTTTTTTTGTATGACCAAAGCAGATGGTCATCCCACTGGTAAACAGATTGCATTTATGTAGTGCTTTTTCATCTGAATTAGAAGCACAAAATGATTTATAATGATGCCTCACAATTTCCCATTCTCTCTCTCTCTCTCTCTCTCACACACACACACACACAAAATGCTGACAGCATGCTGTTATGCAAGGCCCTCAAATGCACACCATGAGCAACTTGGGAATTAAGGACCTTGCCCTAGAGCCCTTTGTGATTTTCCTGCCTGATAGGGATTTGAGCCACTGTCTACAGTCTGCTTGAGGTTTCTTCCTGTAATCAAAAAAACAAAAAAACACCCAATGACACATCTGAATAGGTTTCTTAATAGTGCATGTTGGTGCGTGATATTCGCAATTTTCGTGGAGCATGTTTTTCACGAATGTCATGCACCACCCTCATTTTTCCTCATGTTGTGGAGGTCGCAACTGAGCATGTTGATCCGTCTTGATTAGTGGTGATCCTTAATAGAATAATAGTACAGCATTCTTCTCTGACGTGCACACAATTAAACCCTGCTGCACTGCATTCAGTTTCATTGCAGCAGTATGCTGAAGAAGGACAGTGATGCCAAGTCGACAAAAAGTCTTGTTCCACTGCTCCTCAGCGTGCTCTTGCAAGTGTTCCACCTGCTGCATGTGCCTGATGTTTGGGAAAATGAGCGAGACGAGAGCCACGTGGAGCCACATCTGGCTCTCTCCTCCTCCTTTCTGCGCCACTCAACAGCACAGAGCCCAACTAAGTATGCAATCACAAAGTTCTTCTGCTGTGGATTTTGAGGAGCAAACTGGAGCGATCTGAATTGTTCAGCAACTAACGCTGGATGAATATGGGTGTGTGTGTGTGTGTGTGTGTGTGGAGACAACTCGCCTCATTCACAACATGACACAATATCACGCAACAACACAGAACATTATTCTTGACCGTGAGTTCATCGCAATGGTTCCTGGCAATTCGCCAGCAACACCTGCCATTAATCGTAATGTGTGGTAACAGGTTGCAGCAGTTCCTGAGAACACCTGACGCCTCTGCCCCAAATCATCACATTCATGATCAGTGGCCAAGAATGTATACTTCTTGGCATTCATGACTTACTGTCGTTATGTGTAAACGCAGCATTACTACTGTTGTCAGTGTACTTTCTCAAGGGGTTGGTGAGGTTTAACCTTACTTGTGTGTGAAGATTTCAGGTATGTTGAGGATTAGCATAATCCATAAATCCATAAACAATAACTGTGAACAAGATCCGTTTAAGATCAGTTTACTTACTGATTATTTAATATACTGGAGAAAGGTCCAATGCAACAGAAACTACTGCACTGAGCACAAACCTCCCATAACACTAGTTTCCCTTCGGCTGTTCCCTTGTTTGCACTCGGGGTTGCCACAGCAAATCCAAGGTGGATCTGCATGTTGAATTGGCACAGGTTTTAAGCTGGATGCACTTCCTGATGCAACTCCACATTACATTGAGAAATGTGGCAGGGGTGGGATTTGAACCCGGAGCCTTCTGAACTGAAACCAAGCGCATTAACCACTTGGCCACCACTACACCACACCACACCGCCCCTCCATAACACTAGTTTCCAGTTCCACAAATTTCAAGGTGAAAGTCCTGTTAGAAGTGACTTTTGATAAGCTAATATATTACAAAATGTAGATCAAAAGGGCTTTTCAATGCTAAAATCAAATATCTGCTAAATTCGCAATATGGTTCAGATGCGGATCAAAATTAGTGTGTTCACTGATAGTGGCAATTTGCACCTCATTGTCACAAATGAGAGTGATTGAGGCACTTTTGATTGTGATAATGCAAAATGTACACCACATGGGGTTTTCAATGTTAAATTTAAATGCCCACAAATTGCACAATCCGCATCAGATCCAGATCAAACTTTGTCAGGCGATAGTGAGTGCCAGTCTGTAGCTCACTTTCAAATATGAGAGTGATTAGGGCACGTTTGATTAAGATATAATGAAAAATATACATTAAATGGCGTTTTCAATGTTAAATTTAAATGGCCACAAAATCTGTAATCTGGATCAGAGCCGGTGTCACCGACCGAATGGTCTCCCCTAAAAATCAGTCCGCCCTGCCTTCACTGCGCATTCGTCATTTCGGAGCGTCAGCAGTGATTCACCGATTATCACCTTGTTTCTGCTTAAAACTGCACTCCAGTCATCATCTATCACAGCAACAGATATCTGAAGCTTTTGTACAGCAATCATTTCCACAAAACAATCTGCATTATTTCATAATAAAAGACGGGGGAAGCGATGAGAGCGCCACAGCAGCACGTTGCTGCTGCTGCACCTGCGTCATTTCAGAGTGTCAGCAGCAGTTCACCGATTATCACCTTGTTTCTGCTTAAAACGGCCTCGATTCTGCTTAAAACTGACTTTAGAATGATTTAAGAGGTTTTAATTTGTCATCTGATGGTTAATAATCACATTACTTCCTTTGATCCCTTTAGGTGTAGAGAGTCAGACTCAGAGTCAGTCTCAGGCGCATGCGCAGTTAAGGCAGGGCGGACCAGTTTTTAGAAGGGACCGTTCGGTCAGCAGATGTGGGAAACTCCGGCTTCAGAAAGCAAAAGTCCGACCACATATTTGTTCCATCTTCCTAATAAATGAGCTGACTGTAATTAGTTCAACTCTTCAGGGAGGAGGGCGATCACCTGTTTTAGGTGCACTGGTAGAAGCAACACATGATTGAGCTTTTACTTTGTGAAGCTGGAGTTTTCCACCACTAACCGGATCAAACTTTGTCAGTTGAATAAAGGATAAAGGATACCGTTCTACATAACACTCTCAAATATGAAAGAAATTTGATTTGATTTGAATTTGAGTTATGAATTTTTGAAAATTCATTCAATGTTAAAGATAGGGATTTTTTTCTTACTTTGACCTAGAAAATTTAATAATTTCTTACCTATGAGGATATGAATATTCAGTAAAAATTTCATAACGATATATGAAAAATTGTGGGCTCCAGGCTGTTCACAAACAAACAGACAAACAAACAATCGGGCAAAAACATAACCTCCCTCAACTTTGTTGGTGGAGGTAACAAACAAACAATCGGGCGAAAACATAAACCTCTGCCCAACTTTGTTGGTGGAGGTAGTAACAAACAAACAAATAAACAGGGGTGAAAACATAACCTCCCCAACTTTGTTGGTGGAGGTAACAAATAAACAAATAGACAGGGGTGAAAACATAACCTCCCCAACTTTGTTGGTGGAGGTAACAAACAAACAAATAAACGGAGCAAAAACATAACCTCCCCACTTTGTTGGTGGAGGTACCAAACAAACAAATAAATAGGGGCGAAAACATAACCTCCGCCCAACTTTGTTGGTGGAACAAACAAATGTGGCAAAAACATAACCTCCCCAACTTTGTTGGTGGAGGTAACAAACAAACAAATGTGGCAAAAACATAACCTCCCCAACTTTGTTGGTGGAGGTAACAAACAAACAAATGTGGCAAAAACACACCTCCCCACTTTGTTGGTGGAGGTACCAAACAAACAAATAAATATGGGCGAAAACATAACCTCCGCCCAACTTTGTTGGTGGAGGTAACAAACAAACAAATGTGGCAAAAACATAACCTCCCCAACTTTGTTGGTGGAGGTAACAAACAAACAAACAAATAAACAGGGGCGAAAACATAACCTCCGCCCAACTTTGTTGGTGGAGGTAACAAACAAACAAATAAATGTGGCAAAAACATAACCTCCCCAACTTTGTTGGTGGAGGTAACAAACAAACAAATAAACAGGGGTGAAAACATAACCTCCCCAACTTTGTTGGTGGAGGTAACAAACAAATAAACAGGGGCAAAAACATAACCTCCCCAACTTTGTTGGTGGAGGTAACAAACAAACAATCGGGGCAAAAACATAACCTCTGCCCAACTTTGTTGGTGGAGGTAACAAACAAACAAATAAACAGGGGCAGTCTTTCAAACAAATAAATATGAGTACAAAACAGCAAAATGTGTAGCTCAGTGACACCAACGACTGACAAAATTAAAGTTGGTTCTTGTGTACTGCCACCAGATATGTTTGACCACCAGTCAGTGTGCAAGCCATGAAAAAATTGGATGGTTTCCAATAACAATGATCAACTGTAATGCTCACTAACAATCCTTTTGAAATCTGATGAGTAAATATTCAGGGGTCATCGACATTAAACTCAGGTTTGCATATTAGTCTACTGATGATACAAATGAAAGAGAAATGAGAGTTGTCATGATTGCTGATATGTCTCAGCCATAGAGTTGTGTATATCATGGACAAAGCCTGTGTCACATCACCCAAAGGTTTTCTACAGAGATCTTGGACAGCCTATTTCAGGCCTATATCTGGGCGTGGCCATGCTGGCAACAGCTGCTGTGCTGATTCACTCATTAATGTATAAAGGGGTGGAGCATGAGTGTGTGATGAAAGAAGCCCGAACACATCCCCTTTCTTCAAGTCCAAATCATCTAAGCTAACAGGCTTTAACATGTGCAAGATAGGTGGCGGCACAGTGGCTTAGTGGTTAGCACTGGTGCCTCACAGAAAGAAGGTTGTGGGATTGTTTCCCACCTGGGGACTTTTCTGTGTGGAGTTTGCATGTTTGCCCAGGTTCCCTCTGGGTGCTCCGGTTTCCTCCCACGTCCAAAGGTGTGTATGTTAGGTGACCTGAAAACTTTAAATTGACCGTGAATGTGTTTCTCTGTCAATATGTGGCCCCATGACAAACTGGCGTCCTATCCAGGGTGTACCCTATGTTATTTCTACCCGGTTCTTATTGTAATACTGTCCCATATGAGGTCAAACTATTTCGCACGTTAAATTTATTCAAAGTCACAGTGGAGAAACAGGCCTGGATTCTGAAGAACCTCTCTCTCACAGCAGATCCATCAGTTCAGAACCTTGAACACTGGACTAAAACAGTTTTTATAAAGCAAAATATGGATGTGACAAAGGCGGACCTTATTTCACAAAATCCTTCCCTTATTGGTCCCCGTGGGCAGTCAAGGGAGGTCCCGCCCCCTGCCCAGAACCTGCGTGAAAATGGGACATGTTTTATATAAGTGATAAAACTGGTTCATCCCAGTTCGACATGCATATTTAGACAAACTAAAGGTATATCAAACTAAGAATATAACCATTTAATTAAAGTAATTACTTCATACCAAAATGAATAGCAAAGAAAACAAAATAACAAAATAATAGATAAACACACATATATCAAACACCTATGACTGCCGGGATAGGAGGCTCTGGCCTCCCCCACCATGACCCTTAATTGCAGTAGACAATGAATGAATTTACAACCCCAATTACAATGAAGTTGGGACATTGTGTAAAATGAAAATAAAAACAGAATACAATGATTTGTAAATCATCTTCAACCTATATTCAATTGAATACACCACAAAGACAAGATATTTAATGTTCAAACTGATAAACTTTATTGTTTTTGTGCAAATATTTGCTCATTTTGAAATGGATACCTGCAACATGTTTCAAAAAAGCTGGGACAGTGGTATGTTTACCACTGTGTTACCTCACCTTTCATTCTAACAACACTTAATAAGCGTTTGGGAACTGAGGACACTAACTGTTGAAGCTTTGTAGGTGGAATTCTTTCCCATTCTTGCTTGATGTACGACTTCAGTTGTTCAACAGTCCAGGGTCTCCATTGTCGTATTTTGTGCTTCGTAATGTGCCTCACATTTTCAATGGGCGACAGGTCTGGACTGTAGGCAGGCCAGTCTAGTACCCGCACTCTTTTACTACGAAGCCACGCAGTTGTAACACATGCAGAATGTGGCTTGGCATTGTCTTGCTGAAATAAGCAGGGACATTCATGAAAAAGACGTTGCTTGGATGGCAGCATGTGCTGCTCTAAAACCTGGATGTACCTTTCAGCATTGATGGTGCCATCACAGATGTGTAAGTTGCCCATGCCATAGGCACTAACACACCCCCATACCATCACAGATGCTGGCTTTTGAACTTTGCGCTGGTAACAACCTGGATGGTCTTTTTCCTCTTTTGTCAGGAGGACACAGGATCCATGATTTCCAAAAACAATTTGAAATGTGGACTCATCAGGCCACAGCACACTTTTCCACTTTGTGTCTGTCCATTTCAAATGAGCTCGGGCCCAGAAAAGGTGGCGGTGTTTCTGGACGTTGTTGATGTATGGCTTTCGCTTTGCATGGTAGAGTTTTAACTTGCACTTGTAGATGTAGCGACGAACTGTGATAACTGACAATAGTTATCTGAAGTGTTCCTGAGCCCACGCGGTAAGATCCTTTACACAATGATGTTGATTTTTAATGCAGTGCCGCCTGAAGGATCGAATGTCACAGGCATTCAATGTTGGTTTTCAGCCTTGCTGCTTACATGTAGAAAGTTCTCCAGATTCTCTGAATCTTCTGATTATATTATGGACTGTAGATGATGGAATCCCTAAATTTCTTTTTAGAAATTGAACGTTGAGAAACATTGTTCTTAAACTGTTGAACTATTTTTTCATGCAGTTGTTCACAAAGTGGTGATCCTCGCCCCATCTTTGCTTGTGAATGGCTGAGCCTTTTGGGGATGCTCCTTTTATACCCAATCATGACACTCACAATTAGTGTCCACAGTTCCCAAACACTTATTGAGTGTTGTTAGAAGGAAAGGTGATGTAACACAGTGGTAAACATATCACTGTCCCAGCTTTTTGGAAATGTGTTGCAGGCATCCATTTCAAAATGAGCAAATATTTGCACAAAAACAAATAAGTGTATCAGTTTGAACATTAAATATCTTGTCTTTGTGGTGTATTCAATTGAATATAGGTTGAAGAAGATTTGCAAATCATTGTATTCTGTTTTTATTTACATTTTTCACAACATCCCAGCTTCATTGGAATTGGGGTTGTAGTAATGCAGTGAGACACAGACAAATGAAGAACTTTAAAAGCAGAAGTGATCAATTCTGCTGAAACTGAGTTGAACCTGGGGCAGCAGGCAGAGCACTTACTTCAAACTGTACAGGAGAGGAAACCATCATGACCTTTTCCTTACAGGGATCAGAAAAAAATAGATGCCTCAGTGGATTTCACACACCTGTAGGCATCAGACATTATGAATGCAGGATTTAGTGCATAGATTGATATTGTAATTATTAGAAACACTGAGCGTGATTTTGCCATAACACCAAATCGTAATGAAAATCCGACTCAGCTCGGTATGTAAAGGTTTATGGTTATTTTAAGGGGGCATGTTTTTGAAACACTCTTCATTTTTCTTTTGCACTGCAGTAATCTGTGCTATGTGGACAGTAATTTCCAAACAAATACATTTTTTAATCAAAGGAGAATGTAATCAAGTGTAAATTGCTTTGCTCTGGGCGTCAGCCATGCCACGCAGAACAGCTGGAGGATATTTATGACAGAGTGAAATCGCCCGCAGACACAATCTGCTGCGTTTGTGTGTTACAACTAAAATGCAAACAATACTGTGAATTTCACTGTGCAGCGTCGACGTGTCTGTTTTAACTGAGGAATGAATGCAATTAGGAAAGGAGAGAAGAGGAGGAATTGCACTCGAGGATTTGGAGAGAAAGAAAAATGAAACATTGGAGGAAGGTCAAGAGAATATTAAAAGGAGCAGTGGGGAATGAGAGAACAGGAAAGAGAGCGAGAGAGAGAAATAGAGATCCAGAGTGAGACAGAAGATGTGAATGTGAAACGATGTTGTCATGGAAACTGGCATGGATCTGAAGAGCAAAACAAGAATGTAAATTGGTTTACCCTTAGGGAATGTGATAATGCTACAGGGAAGAAATAAGCAGGGAAATGTACAACCCCGAATCAGAATAACTTGAGAAGGTATTAAAAAAGGCAAAATTAAAAACAAAACAAACAAACAAAACAACCCACAGTGATTCTGATATTTATTTTGACTTCTGTTTCATTGCAGACATGATGAACGCAAGATATTTCATGTTTTGTGTGGAACATTTCATTTGCTAACATGCATCCATTCCTATATTTAAGGACTGCAACACATCCCAAAAAAAGTTGGGATGAGGAAATTAGGGTTGACAAATGATTTGGCATAAAAGCAATATCCACGCAAGGCTGAGTCTGTAAAGAGTAGGTGACACCAAACTGTGCACAAATAACGACTAAAAATGATGAAATGTTGATATTTAAAAAAATCCTGAACAATAAAAGTCGATGATACGTGCGCGGGTGAAAGGTAAATCTTAATAGCAACAACTGTCTCAAGCCTGTGTTCCATTTCAGCCCTCAGCCGCGGCAGAATCGTTGCTACGTCATCGGGAGAACACGACCGGGTGATTCAAGTCAAATTCAATGGTAGACACATTGGCGGTCAAGCTCGTTTCATACAATTTTTTTTTCTAGTGTGGAGCATTTTTGTGAAGTCCAGTCTGAAGGTGATTCTAAAGATGTCTCTGAAGAAGCTGTGGAGATACAGCCTTATCATTTTGAGCCTTATTTAGATGACAATGAGGGAGACGAAGCCTTGGTAGAAGACCTTCAGTCTGACAACAGTGACGATACTGGCAGAGTTCAGAACACAGAATAGTGATTAGAACAACAAAAATTAATTTCAGCATGCAGGCAGAGATGATAAATTCATGTTTGTTTGTTTTTTTGCCAGCTATTTGGTAATAATGGACTGATAAGGCCCCATAAAAAAATGTTAATCATCGTTGACATCAGAAAAAAAGTGATCAGAACATGCTTACTAGTGAGTGAAACACAATGACATCAGCTATTCTGCTGTCAATGAAATTTGCCAGTAATAATAATAATAATAATAATAATAAACACGTGATCCTTAGGAAACCAAAACAAGCTGACTCTGTCTGCACAAGTGTTTGAACAAAAGATGGCAACACACTGAGCTGGCATAACTCCAGAAATGAAGCACTTACAAACAGAAATACATCCGTTCACAAACAAAACAAATGGGATTTATTATTTATTGGGATTTAGGGGTAATTTATTTCATTTATATAGCACCAAATCACAACAAAGTTGCCTCAAGGTGCTTCAGACAAGCAAGGTCGAACCTTACCAACCCCCAGAGCAAGCACACAGGTGACAGTGGTAAGGAAAAACTCCCTCTGATGATTTGAGGAAGAAACCTCGAGTAGACCAGACTCAAAGGGGTGACACTCTGCTTCAGCCATGCTACTAACACACTTGACAAAACAATTTACAAAATGAATATACAGGAAATTTTGCAGGTGCACAGGACGGGAGGGTTGCAGAAACAGACACCCACTCCCATCTCTGGATGGAGCCACATGTCAAACAGAGAGAAAAAACAGAATCAGGCATCAGAAAGACAACAAATACAGTATAATTTGTCAACATTAAGCAACAAGAAAAACAAGAAATACTAAGGTGATCACCGGCCACTAGCCCTAAGCTTCACTAAGACACAGACTTTAGATAAAGTTGTTAGTACCACTGTGTACTGCAGCTCAGCTGGAGATCATGCAATGCACATGTGTGTGCGGGCGCTCACAACCTCATCACGTGCTGATAATTATGCACCAACACAATCACATGAGGATCAGCCAGTGTCTGAGTGCGCGGCACGGTGTGAAGCCAGGCCGGCCGGCTGATGTCACGTCCACCATGTAAATTGTAGTTTACATGACGGAAAGAGTGGAGATTAAATAACACAAATACGGGTGAAGGTGTAAACTCATTCTTGTGTGATCACTTTGCTCATACGCTTTGCTGTGGACATACAGCACCTGTCAGCTGACTGCAGACTGTCAGCTGGACGTGACCCTGCACGCAAGGTGTTAAATTACAAACACAGACATCAGACAGGACAAACATGTACTAATACATACATAAAATAAAAATCACAGAATGAAGGAACAGAGAGTGAGCCCTTTTTTTTCTGTGAGCTGCCAAGGTCCGCACACAGAGGTGGACGCATTCCCCTGCGATGTGCAGCTGTTCAGATATGTGTGCTTGCAAGTCACA
This sequence comes from Thalassophryne amazonica, assembly GCF_902500255.1. Taxonomy (NCBI): domain Eukaryota; kingdom Metazoa; phylum Chordata; class Actinopteri; order Batrachoidiformes; family Batrachoididae; genus Thalassophryne; species Thalassophryne amazonica. Next base: position 125,217,840 of record NC_047106.1, read on the forward strand.
GCTTGGGAACACCTGTAGTGGCTTGTAGGATACGACCTCACATAACTGTACTGTGAAGTGTGGATGTCAGCATGCTGTCCTCGTGTGGAAATAAATTAAAACACATATTGCTTCAGCTGACCACTGGTTCAGTGCATCGCAACGCTAGTGAATATCGTGCCATGCAGGAAATCACCCCATGGGATGCCCCCGCGAGGCACGTGTTACTGTAGAATTTCCCCAAATTGTAATAATTAAAACACATAACACATTTGCAGCAGATCACTACACGCTGGGCACGCCATGCCAGCTGCATGTGTTCACGACGCGAGAGCTGGCTCTTCATGAGACGAGTGCATCAGGTAATTCATGTAAAACATAAAAGGGAGAACAGTGATCCATGTCATTTCATTACTGCACAAACCCGTCGCTGTGGTATTGTGCACACCTGTCCGACCGTGTGTCTCTTCCAACAGCAGGTGGAATGTTCGCGATTCCCAATTTCATTTAGAGTTGGTAGTCCTGGAGAGCTAGCAAGAGAGCTAGGAAGATTTGAAAGTACCACTACCTCCTCTAGGTTCCACCCCCTCCCTCCTACCCTGTCAATGCTCTGTCCAAAGCCATGCCCCCACAAACTTGAACGCGCATCTGACTGTGGGACTCAGCAGGGCAGAGTAGAGCCAACTTAAGGCCCCCTGACACGAGCATGCCTTTGACTCACGCAATAGCACACACATCGTTGTGATGATCACACCCGCTGTGTTCCCAGCTGGACGCCGTTGTTTGTTCTACCAGCTGCCATGTGCTCTTCGCTGGACACTGTGTATATAAAATAATTATTTCATGTCGGATTAATCATTTTCTCTGCAAACTGGCTGTTGAAAACGGCTGTAATCACTTCCTGAATCACAGAGGAAAGCTCCAGCTTCAGGCCTTGCTCTCATTGCCTCCGATGCACTTACCGAGTCTGCAGGCTCGGTAAACGCCGCAGCGAGCCACTCACACTGACCCCCGTCTGCTGTGCGGAGCTCCAGCCAACTACAGCAACAGGTCCAGAGACTATGCTCGCTGTTTTGATGTGGAGAGCTCCAGCAGCCCGCCAGGGTAGACTTCTTGTGGAAAAATCTGCAGCACCGCAGGGTTTCGGTAACAGCAGCTGCAGAGTTCCATGGCCAGTGAGAGAGGTTTGTATCTTTTTAATGACTTGGATTCTCTGCAGGTCCTGCATCCGTACCCCACAACGGCAGTGTGAGCGAGGGGTCAGCCATTCATGTGCACAGCTAACAAGTTGCAGAAAGCATTTTGAGCCATCTAAAAAGATAATTATTTGTCATGTTTACATTGTCATGGCTTGGTAAAACAGTTGTGTTCTTTCCTTCTTGTGTGCAGCTGTTAAAGCATGTTTATGACAGATTTAACTTCTTGTTATAATCGTTCACATGAGCTGCGCCGATGCGATGCGCTAACGTTACCACTCGTGCACATCATATTGGAGATTAGATCGCGCCATGTAGCACACTTTAACAGCTGCACACAAGAAGGAAAGAACACACAACTGTTTTACCAAGCCATGACAATTTAAACATGACAAATAATTACCTTTTTAGATGACTCAAAATGCTTTCTGCAGCTTGTTAGGCACGCGCGCATGAACGGCTGAAGCTGGAGCAGTTTTCTGTCAAGAAGTGATTACAGCTGTTTTCAATGGCCAGTTTACATAGAAAATGAATAATCTGACATGGCGCAATCCAGTGGAAGTGGAAGTTTCAGCTGTATTCCCTCTGCTTTTGTACCAAAGTGAACTTCTTCAGTGAAATGAGATGAGTATGCATGCGCAGAGGAGGGAGGGACAGAGGGGGGTGTTGAGCCTGGTGATGTGAGCAGGAAGAACTAGACATGAAGGCATCTGATTGATTTTTGGAGAGTGCACCGCGGGGCTTATACTGGTCGGAGTTTTATCGTCTGATTTTTTTCGTTCCTTTTTCTGAATACCTAATGTTAGGATAGATGGACCATTTCACCCAATATAACAAAAAGTGTTTCTGAACAGTTACCTACCTAGCTTTAAGGAGCAAATATGGGCGAGGATCTCTAGCTTGTCAACAAATGTGGGAGAAAATTACTGCAATGTTTAAAAATAATGTTCCCCAAAGAAAGTTTGGAAGAGATTTCTATATTTTTCCATCAACAATGCATAATATTTTATTACAGAGATTAGAGCATGCCATAGGTATTAAAGGCACTGCGCTGCGGTGGTTTGAATCATATTTGTCTAATAGATTACAATTTGTCCATGTAAATGGGGAATCTTCTTCACAGACTAAAGTTAATTATGGAGTTCCACAAGGTTCTGTGCTAGGACCAATTTTATTCACTTTATACATGCTTCCCTTAGGCAGTATTATTAGACGGTATTGCTTAAATTTTCATTGTTACGCAGATGATACCCAGCTTTATCTATCCATGAAGCCAGAGGACACACACCAATTAGCTAAACTGCAGGATTGTCTTACAGACATAAAGACATGGATGACCTCTAATTTCCTGCTTTTAAACTCAGATAAAACTGAAGTTATTGTACTTGGCCCCACAAATCTTAGAAACATGGTGTCTAACCAGATCCTTACTGTGGATGGCATTACCCTGACCTCTAGTAATACTGTGAGAAATCTTGGAGTCATTTTTGATCAGGATATGTCATTCAAAGCGCACATTAAACAAATATGTAGGACTGCTTTTTTGCATTTACGCAATATCTCTAAAATCAGAAAGGTCTTGTCTCAGAGTGATGCTGAAAAACTAATTCATGCATTTATTTCCTCTAGGCTGGACTATTGTAATTCATTATTATCAGGTTGTCCTAAAAGTTCCCTAAAAAGCCTTCAGTTAATTCAAAATGCTGCAGCTAGAGTACTGACGGGGACTAGAAGGAGAGAGCATATCTCACCCATATTGGCCTCTCTTCATTGGCTTCCTGTTAATTCTAGAATAGAATTTAAAATTCTTCCTCTTACTTATAAGGTTTTGAATAATCAGGTCCCATCTTATCTTAGGGACCTCGTAGTATCATATCACCCCAATAGAGCGCTTCGCTCTCAGACTGCAGGCTTACTTGTAGTTCCTAGGGTTTGTAAGAGTAGAATGGGAGGCAGAGCCTTCAGCTTTCAGGCTCCTCTCCTGTGGAACCAGCTCCCAATTCAGATTAGGGAGACAGACACCCTCTCTACTTTTAAGATTAGGCTGCACGACTCCCAGTTACAATCCTTAGTGGGGATTTAACCCTTCAGGCCCCAGCACTGGTAGACACAGGGTCAGAAGGGAATCTGTTAGGCAGCAGATGGGCCAGGGAGGTAGGGCTCCCTCTGGTGGCGCTACCTACACCATTGCAGGTGCGAGCACTAGATGGCACCCTACTCCCTTTAATCACACACAAGACACCACCAGTAACTCTGGTAGTGTCAGGGAATCATAGGGAGGAGATTGAGTTTTTTGTGACTCCTTCTACCTCCCGTGTGATTCTGGGGTTCCCCTGGATGATGAAACACAATCCCCGGATTGATTGGCCGTCCGGGGTGGTGGTACAGTGGAGCGAAACCTGCCATTGGATGTGTTTGGGATCCTCGGTTCCTCCCGGTTCCCAGGCTAAGGAGCAGGTCCAAGTTCCCCCCAATCTGTCGGCGGTGCCGGTTGAGTACCACGATCTTGCTGACGTTTTTAGCAAGGATCGGGCACTCACTCTTCCCCCGCACCGTCCATATGATTGTGCCATCGATTTGTTGCCAGGCGTGGAGTTCCCGTCCAGCAGGCTGTACAACCTCTCCCGACCTGAGCGCGAATCGATGGAGACCTACATCCGGGACTCCTTAGCTGCCGGGCTGATCCGTAACTCCACCTCTCCGATGGGAGCAGGTTTCTTTTTGTGGGGAAAAAAAGATGGCGGTCTTCGTCCATGCATTGATTATCGGGGGCTGAACGAGATCACGGTTCGCAACCGATACCCGTTGCCTTTGTTGGATTCAGTGTTCACCCCCCTGCATGGAGCCAAAATCTTCACAAAGTTGGATCTTAGGAACGGATACCACCTAGTTTGGATCCGGAAGGGAGACGAATGGAAGATGGCATTTAACACCCTGTTAGGTCATTTTGAGTACCTGGTCATGCTGTTCGGCCTCACTAACGCCCCCGCGACGTTCCAAGCTCTGGTTAATGACGTCTTGCGGGACTTCCTGCACCGATTCGTCTTCGTATATCTGGATGATATACTCATCTTTTCTCATGTACGGCATGTACGTCAGGTCCTGCAGCGGTTGTTGGAGAACCGGTTGTTTGTGAAGGGCGAGAACTGTGAGTTTCACCGCACTTCTTTGTCCTTCCTGGGGTTTATCATCTCCTCCAACTCCGTCGCCCCGGATCTGGCCAAGGTCGCAGCGGTGAGAGACTGGCCCCAACCTACAAGCCGTAGGAAGCTGCAACAGTTCCTCGGCTTCGCAAATTTCTACAGGAGGTTCATTAAGGGGTATAGTCAGGTAGTTAGCCCCCTGACGACCCTGACCTCACCAAAAGTTCCCTTCACCTGGTCGGATCGGTGCGAAGCCGTGTTTAGGGAGTTGAAATGCCGGTTCTCGACTGCACCGGTCTTGGTGCAGCCCGATCCTGGTCGCCAGTTTGTGGTTGAAGTGGACGCCTCTGACTCAGGGATAGGAGCCGTGCTATCCCAGAGCGGAGAAACCGATAAGGTTCTTCACCCGTGTGCCTATTTTTCCCGCAGGTTGACCCCAGCAGAGCGGAACTATGACGTGGGCAATCGAGAGCTCCTTGCGGTGAAAGAGGCCCTTGAGGAGTGGAGACACCTGCTGGAGGGAGCGTCAGTGCCTTTCACGGTTTTCACTGACCACCGGAACCTGGAGTATATCAGGACCGCCAAGCGACTGAACCCCAGGCAAGCCCGCTGGTCACTGTTTTTCGGCCGTTTTGACTTCCGGATCACCTACCGCCCTGGGACCAAAAACCAAAGATCGGATGCCCTGTCCCGGGTGCATGAACAGGAAGTCAAGACCGAGCTGTCGGATCCACCGGAACCCATTCTCCCGGAGTCCACTATCGTGGCTGCTCTGACCTGGGACGTGGAGAAGACCGTCCGGGAGGCCCTGGCACGGAGCCCGGATCCCGGAACAGGGCCGAAGAACAGACTATACGTCCCACCAGAAGCCAGAGCTGCCGTTCTGGACTTCTGTCACGGGTCCAAGCTCTCCTGCCACCCAGGGGTGCGTAGGACCGTGGCAGTAGTCCGGCAGCGCTTCTGGTGGGCGTCCCTGGAGACTGATGTCCGGGCTTACATCCAGGCCTGCACCACCTGCGCCAGGGGCAAGGCTGACCACCAGAAGGCACAGGGACTTCTACAGCCACTTCCCGTGTCTCACCGCCCCTGATCCCACATCGGTCTGGATTTTGTCACGGGCCTCCCGCCGTCCCGGGGACACACCACCATACTCACGATAGTGGACCGTTTCTCCAAGGCGGCCCACTTCGTGGCCCTCCCGAAGCTCCCGTCGGCCCAGGAGATGGCGGATCTCCTCGTCCACCATGTTGTCCGGCTGCATGGGATACCAACAGACATCGTTTCGGATCGCGGTCCCCAGTTCTCCTCGCAGGTGTGGAGAAGTTTCTGCCGGGAACTGGGGGCCACTGTAAGCCTCTCGTCTGGGTATCACCCGCAGACTAACGGACAGGTCGAACGGGCCAACCAGGAGTTGGAGCAGGCCCTCAGGTGCACGACCTCCGCGCACCCGACGGCTTGGAGTGAACATCTGGCCTGGATCGAGTACGCTCATAACAGCCAGGTGTCCTCTGCCACCGGCCTCTCCCCGTTCGAGGTGTGTCTGGGGTGCCAGCCCCCTTTGTTTTCTTTGGTGGAGGGAGAGGTCGGTGTGCCCTCGGTCCAGGCCCACCTGCGGAGATGCCGTCGGGTATGGCGCACCGCCCGTTCGGCCTTGTTGAGGGCCCGGACGAGGGCTAAAGCCCATGCAGACCGTCGACGGTCCCCGGCCCCCACTTACCAGCCCGGGCAGGAGGTGTGGCTTTCCACAAAGGACATTCCACTCCAGGTCGAGTCCCCCAATTTGAAAGACCGATTCATTGGACCCTTCCCCATCCTCAAGGTCCTCAGTCCTACCGCAGTGAGGCTCCAACTCCCGGCCTCACTGCGGATCCATCCGGTCTTTCATGTCTCCAGGATAAAACCGCATCACACCTCGCCCCTCTGTCCACCCGGTCCAGCGCCGCCTCCTGCCCGTATTATCGACGGGGAGCCGGCTTGGACAGTTCGCCGGCTCTTGGACGTCCGTCGAATGGGCCGGGGTTTCCAGTATTTGGTGGACTGGGAGGGGTATGGACCCGAAGAACGCTCCTGGGTGAAGAGGAGCTTCATCCTGGACCCGGCCCTCCTGGCCGATTTCTATCGTCGCCACCCGGACAAGCCTGGTCGGGCGCCAGGAGGCGCCCGTTGAGGGGGGGGGTCCTGTTGTGTGGGCCGCTGAAGAGGAGGTACTGCTGGCCCACCACCAGAAGGCGCCCTGCCTGAAGTGCGGGCTTCAGGCACGAGAGGGCGCTGCCGCCTCAGGAACAAGCTGTGGTGACAGCTGTCACCCATCATCCGTGACAGCTGTCACTAATCATCACATCTGGTATAAAAGCAGGAAGACACCTCCACCAAACTGCCGAGATATCATCTTCATCTGGAGGTAATACTCTCAGCCTTTTTGTGAGATTTATAAATCTGTTATTGTGAGTGTTTGCAGGAGAACCGGTCGTTTTTGCGGAGGCTGTGCAAGACGGCGCTCCTTTTCATCTGAGACCGCTGCAACATGTTGAGTGAGAGGTGGAGGTGGCATTCCCACCATTGTTACTGGGTGTTCACACACCCACCCTTTGACTGTCTTTTGCTTTCTGCCAGCAGTACCAGATCCGACACGCCGGGAAGGTGGCCACCTGGGGACTCCGGGACTTGGCAGCTCCCGTATTCCTCGGGTTCAGGTGGCGGTGGAAATCGTGTGGTTCCGGTTCGTTTCCAGACGGGCGTCTCCTATCGTCGAGCCTGCCCACACGACACCTTTATTAATTGACTGTTGCACATTCTGAATCTGCTGTGTTTGGTTGTGACATTCACAACAGTAAAGTGTTATAATTTGTCTCCTTCCATTGTCCGTTCATTTACGCCCCCTGTTGTGGGTCCGTGTCACTACACTTTCCCAACAAAAGCAGTAAAACACAGTATTAGATGTCACCGTTTATCTAAGTACGAGGTCTGTTAGAAAAGTAACGGACCTTTTTATTTTTTGCAAAACATATATGGATTTGAATCATGTGTGATTGCATCAGCCAAGCTTGAACCTTCGTGCGCATGCGTGAGTTTTTTCACGCCTGCCGGTTGCGTCATTCGCCTGTGAGCACGCCTTGTGGGAGGAGTGGTCCAGCCCCCTCGTCGGATTTTCATTGTCAGGAAATTGGCCCATCGACTGCCTCTTTACTTCATCAAATTTTTTCAGAAAGTGTGAGAGACAGCCAAGTGGAAACCATTTGGAAAATTCAGATGGCTTTCGGTGAAGATCTTATGGGGATCACACAGATTAAGGACAATTACAACTGGATTAAAGATGGCCCACAGCGGCGGATGGCGCGCCGCGCACCGAGCGGCGATCGACAGGCTCAAACGACCAGATCATTTCGAAAGTGAACGCTTTGTTGATCCTGGACGTCGTCTGACTACCAGAGAAATGGCAAGACAGCTGGACATAGCACTTTTTCGGCACATTCCACTGTTACTGGAGTTTTTGTAATGGAAAGAGGAGCGGAGAAATTCACCACGGAGCCGCTCATGGCGCGGGACGAAAGCACCTCCGTGTTGGTCTCACAGGACAAGCCCTAACATGCCCAGCTCTTGCACCATTTGGAAAATTCAGACTGCTTTCGGTGGCTTTTCAGTTGTGTGACTATCCGAGAAATAGTGGATGGGCTGGACATGCCACAACATGTCTTGTGAGGCTTCATCACGGCGTTGCTTTTTGTTCTGTGCTCTGCGCCTCCGTCCCGATGCGCGTATCCCGCCGCACGTCTTTTCATGCCGAAAAAGTGCTGATGTCAAACTCTTCATGCTATTTCTGTGGTAGTCAGACGACGTCCCGGATCAACAAAATGGTTACATTGGAAAAGAACGGCACATTCCACTGCTACAGGAGTTTTTTGTCATGAAAAGACGTGCGGAGGGTTTCGCACGTCGGGACGGAGGTGCAGAGCACAGAACAAAAAGCAACGCCATGATGAAGCCTCACAGGACATGTTGTGGCATGTCCAACCCGTCCACAATTTCTAAGATAGTCACACGACTAAAAAGCCACCAAAAGCCGTCTGAATTTTCCGAATGGTGCAAGAGCTGGGCATGTTAGGGCTTGTCCTGTGAGACCAACACGGAGGTGCTTTCATCCCGCGCCATGAGCGGCTCCGTGGCGAATTTCTCCGCTCCTCTTTCCATTACAAAAACTCCTGTAACAGTGGAATGTGCCGAAAAAGTGCTATGTCCAGCTGTCTTGCCATTTCTCTGGTAGTCAGACGACATCCCGGATCAACAAAGCGTTCACTTTCGAAATGATCTGGTCGTTTGAGCCTGTCGATCGCCGCTCGGTGCGCCATCTGCAGCTGTGGGCCATCTTTAATCCAGTTGTAATTGTCCTTAATCTCTGTGATCCCCATAAGATCTTCACCGAAAGCCATCTGAATTTTCCAAATGGTTTCCACTTGGCTGTCTCTCACACTTTCTGAAAAAATTTTGATGAAGCAAAGCAGCAGTCGATCAGCCAATTTCCTGACAATGAAAATCCGACGAGGGGACTGCACCACTCCTCCCACAAGGCATGCTCACAGGTGAATGATGCAACCGACAGGCGTGAAAAAACTCACGCATGCGCACGAAGGTTTAAGCTTGGCTGATGCAATCACACGATTCAAATCCATATAGTTTTTGCAAAAAATAAAAAGCTCCGTTACTTTTCTAACAGACCTCGTATTATATACACTGTCATTTCCGAACTAAAAGCTGCTGCTTTTTCACACGCTTTGAACCCTGCGGCTTAAACAACGAAAATACATCCATCAATGCATTGAATGGCAGAGTACGAGGTCTGTCCAAAAAGTATCGTACTTTTTTATTTTTTTCAAAACCTATATGGATTTGATTCATATGTTTTTACGTCAGCCAAGCTTGAACCTTTGTGCGCATGCGTGAGTTTTTCCACGCCTGTCGGTTGCGTCATTCGCCTGTGAGCACGCCTCGTGGGAGGAGTGGTCCAGCCCCCTCGTCAGATTTTCATTGTCAGGAAATGGCAGAATGATTTGGGCTTTTTTTCCATCAGAATTTTTTCAGAAACTGTTAGAGACAAGCAGCTGGAAACCATTCGAAAAATTTATCTGGCTTTCGGTGAAAATTTTATGGGCTTCACATAGAATAAGGAGTGTTACTAAAGCTTTAAGGACGCCCCACAATGGCGCACGGCGCACCGTGCTCCGAGCCGCCATCGAGAGGCAGAAACCACCACATCATTTCTAAACGGATGGCTGTGTGGAGCCGGGACCATCATGAGCAATTTCTCTGGTTATCACAAGAGCTGGACATCAGCCATTTTCCGTCAGATTTCACTTTTAACAAGAGATTTTGTCACGGAAAGCCGTGCAGAGGCTTCGCGTGTCACGACCGATTCGCTGATGGAGCGAGACAAAGGAACACCTCCGTTTCGGAGTGCCAGGGGACAATTTCCACAATTTCTCTTATACTCACTGGGCTGGTAAGCATTGAAAGCCGAGATAGGCATGTCCCAACTTGTCCTCTGGGACTCCGAAACGGAGGTGTTCCTTTGTCTCGCTCGATCAGCGAATCGGTCCTGACGCGTGAAGCCTCCGTGCGGCTTTCCGTGACAAAATCTCTTGTTAAAAGTGAAATCTGCCGGAAAATGGCTGATGTCCAGCTCTTGTAATAACCAGAGAAAGAGCACACGGTGGTCCTGGCTCCACACAGCCATCCGTTTAGAAATGATGTGGTGTTTTTTGCCTCTCGATGGTGGCTCGGAGCGCGGCACGCCGTGCGCCATTGTGGGGCATCCTTAAAGCTGTAGTAACACTCCTTACTCTCTGTGAAGCCCGTAAAATTTTCACCGAAAGCCAGATAAATTTTTCGAATGGTTTCCAGCTGCCTGTTTCTAACTGTTTCTGAAAAAATTCTGATGGAAAAAAAGCCCAAATCATTCCGCCATTTCCTCGCAATGAAACAGCGACGAGAGGGGTGGACTAGTGCTCACTCAAAGCTTGCCCACAGGCGAATGACGCAACCGACAGGCGTGGAAAAACTCACGCATGCGCACGAAGGTTCAAGCTTGGTTGACGTAAAAACATATGAATCAAATCCATATAGTTTTTGAAAAAAAATAAAAAGGTAAGATACTTTTTGGACAGACCTCGTAAAAAGACACGTAGTAAATATAAATTCTTTACCGGTTATTCCACATTAAGCGTCCTGATGAAAGTGTGTAAATGGTGAAGAAAAGTCCCTGCAGCTGCGCCATGAGATCTCCTCTCTCCCACGGAGTCTTGGCAATTAAATTATCTCGTGCCACAAAGAAATAAAATAAAATAATGTTAAAATTAGTCTGTTTTGTTTGTGCCGAGTGGACGGTAACAGTGTAACGGCCAAAGTGAACCTGAACTACACTACCCTCAATGCTCGCTGCACCGACCGGCCAGTCACGTCTTGCGCTTAATGATAACATTATCAACAACTGACAGCCAGTCTGCCATAAACACTGATCTACACACAACAGGGATTAAAATGTTTGATTTTAGGGTTTACAAATATTTTTGGCTGTTAAACTTTGCTCACTTTACCAGCAAACCCCCCCCCCCCCCCAAAAAAAAACAAAAATGTTAGCAGACTGAAAGTTATTGGAACTAAATTTATCAGAAGATAATTGGTCCGATGGTGGTTTTAAAACTTATCTGAAAAGCCAATCTACTAACAAAAACCAGAGGTGTAAAACTCCGGCTTCAGAAAGTAAAAGTCCAGCCACATATTTGTTCCATCATCCTAATAAATCAGCTGATTGTAAGTTTCTGACAAAAACATTAACTTTGACAATTATCGGTTATTGGATTACCTGAACAGTGCCCACCACTGGAAATGGGCTTCAAAAAACACTGGATCTAGTCCTTCAATTTGTGTGGCCAGTAGCTGTGGAGAAAAAAGAAGTTTATCCGTGTGTTTATAAGTGTGACCACAAAGACAGAGAAAGTGATGGCTGTTGCAAACTTAATGAGAGAGCCATGATGTGGACACAGGACCAGAGATGAAATGTCTCTCCCACCCTATGCCGGGAGCCAGTGAGTTGCGAAGAAATAAAAATTTTATCCATGTGTTTATAACTGTGAGTACGAAGACTCAGAGAGAAAGTGACTGCTGTTGCAGTCTTAACAGGGAGAGATGTGACGTAGACACCAAACAGGCCCCAGCTGTTTAATGGTGTTACTTGCTTACCTGATCAATGACTGTAAACAGACAAATGACAGATGGAAGCAACACAAATGTGATGACAGTGATTGGATCTTATTGATTGGATATTGACTATCATGTGTTTGTACAATTTGGAGGTTTGGGATTGGGATTGCAGCAGGAGCAATTCTACATGGCTGCTGTGGGCAAACACGGGAGGACAACTCAGTGGGAATCTCAGGGTATATTTATTAATACTTTGTGTTTATTCATTCTTTAGACATGTTTGATGTGTTTTTTTTTTCAAAAATGCAAAAAGCAACCCGCGTTGATGTACTGCTGTAAGTTTGAGCATGAAACTGTAATTGGATGTAGGTGAGTGACCTTCATGCAGCCAAAAGTCCAAATACAGTGGTCCCTTGTTTATCGCGGGAGTTACGTTCTAAAAATAACCCGCGATAAGCTAAATCTGCGAAGTAGTCAGCGTTATTGTTTGCAATTATATTGATGTTTTAAGGCTGTAAAACCCCTCACTACACACTTTATACACTTTTCTCAAACAGGCATTAACTTTTTCTCACTTTTCTCTCTTGTGTAAACACTCTCTTTTGTCTTCTGGGCGAGAAGATTATAACAGACACACGCAGAACTCTCCCTTCGCTCATTGCCTCCGGAGGTACGGATTCGGGACCCGCAAAGAATCCAAGCCCTCTCTCGGTGGCCACGGAGCTCTGCGGCTGCGGTCAGCATCCGCATCACAACAGCGAGCGTAGTCTCTGGACCTGTTGCCAGATTTGGCGCAGCTCCGCACAGCAGACAGGAGGGCGGTGTGAGTGGCCCGCTGCTGCATTTACTGAACCCACAGAGTCAGCAAGCGCATCGGAGGCAGTGAGAGCAATCGCGGTGATGCCGACCGGTGCCGCGACCGGCCCGCCTGATAAGGACGCAGAACACAGTGCGCTGTTAAAAAAAAGCATGCAAAATTGCACTAAAAAAAAATCCATGAAACTGCGAGGCTGCGAAAGGTGAACCATGTTATAGCGAGGGACCACTGTATTACAAAATGACTATGGATCAAAATGGCTGTGAATCTGTTATGCACCTTTCAGACAGACTCTAGCTTATTTCACTTTTATCAGCTATACCAGGGCCCACACAAGTTAAAGACTGAGAAGAAATGATTTATAATCTGGTATATCATTTTTTAAAAGCTACGCAGTGTAGACTGGAGTAAGATATGTACTTTAAAGGTCTGGTATACCACTGGCCCCATGCAAATATCAATGCTTCCTATGTGGAAGTGGGGGGCAGTATTGCCATAGCATTCTGCAGAGGACAACAAGATGCTCTCCTGTGTGTTCTACCCCAAGATGTGGTCCTAAGCAGAATGCAATTCAGATATTGAGCAGCAGGAGCAATTTGTTGTTCAACTTAGCCTAGAGGAATGAAGACATTGGATAGAGTCCAGCCAACTATTTCTGGTTTGACCATAAAAATCTGTAGTATCTCCAGTCAGCCAGAGAACTTAGTTCACTGCAGGTGAAATGGGCACTATTATTCATCCAGTTTCACTTACCTCTCTCCTATCATCCAAGTATCACAACAATGAAGGAATGCACTGTTTGGACAATATGTTTGGGTATCAAGCTCCTGTTTTCCCAGCGCAGGAAGCAGAAGTGGTCAAGCCCTCTTCTTCACTGTATGCCCAAAGTTACCACCTCAACTGGCCAAGGGCCTGGGTGACCTTGTTGTGTTCGTCTATTGTCTACATAAATGCAGGCAGCCAACAAGCTTCAGTCGCTGTCAGGTCCATCAACATGTGGCTTTTGATGCAGGAGCTGCTGCTGCTGCTGTGGGCCTTGTACCGGAAGCTACTGCCACATTTTGTTGGTCCATTTCCAGTTTTTAACATCCTTAGTCGCACCACTGTCCATCCATCATTGCCTTGTTATCTCCGAGTGCACCCTACCGTTCATGATTCACAGTTTAAAACATTTGTGTCCTCTTGTTTCAACCCCCCCAACGACTTTACTGTTAAGCATCTCTTATTTCAAGAAGCTAGACAATTTGGTGAAGAGATAATACTGTGACAGTGGTTATAAGGTCAGTGAACAATTAAATATGAAAGTACAGAGACACATGAACCCAGAAAACCAGAAACTGTTGGGAAAGTGTAAGTACACGGACCCACAACAGGGGGCGCAAATGAACGGACAATGGAGGAAGTCAAATAACAACACTTTACTGTTGCGAACGTGCACAACAAACACAACAGATTACAACAATAGATCAAAGGTCAAATTTCAAGGTGTCGTGTGGGCAGGCTCGAAGATAGGAGACGCCTGTCCAAAGCAGAACCGGAACCACACGATTTCCTCCGCCACCAGACCCCGGGAATACTGGAGCCGCCAAGTCCCGAACTCCCAGGTGGCCACTGCCTCCGTGTGTCGGACCTGGTACTGCTGGCAAGGAACAAAAACACAATTAAACGTGGGTGCGTCTGCACCCAGCAATCTGCACGGCAGGGAAGCTACCTCCACCTCTCGTTGGAGAAAAAGTCTGTTATCACTCACAAAAATCACAAAAAGGGCTTTCTATCAAGCAGTCAGGCTGAGGATATTACCTTTCAGGTAGAACGATATCTCGGCAAAGAGGTGGAGATGACGTCTTGCTGATATACCGATGCAGATCAGATGAGTGGTGACAGCTGTCACAGGTGATGAGTGTCAGCTGTCACCCCGGCTACTCCTGTGAGGCGGCAGCGCCCTCTGGTGCCTGGAGCCTGCACTCCAGGCAGGGTGCCCTCTGGTGGTGGTGGGCCAGCAGTACCTCCTCTTCAGCGGCCCACACAACAGAAACAAGAAGCTAAGATACACAGAGTGACCACGGAACAGGCCTCAGAGTAAAAGAGTGGGAGAGTTTAACACAGAAGAGACTAATCAATAGAAGGTGAAGAGAAACTATCATGTAGGAAACTCACAAGAGAGCAGTGAATACACCAGAATAATCACAACTTGTAGAGAATTCCCAGAACTGAACACCAATAATGTGACCCCTTCCTAATTTCACAAGACATTCCAACAACCTCAGGGTGGTCATGAAAAAAAATCATGAATCAGACTTATCTGAAGTATTATACACTGGCTCCCATGAGCGGTCATCAATTTTTGACCCAAGCTGACTTTCTGTGGTTGCTGATTTTTACCTTCCTGGTTTTGTTCACCTGTTATTATTGCTCAGTGTGCTCTAAACCTCTCCTCTTGATTTTTTTGTACAACTCTTCTGTTGTTCCCTCTCAGGGCACTGTCACCTGATAGAATCACCTCCCATGGTCCTGACTTCTGCCCAGGTAAACAACCAAGAGAACTGTTTGACAAAATGACCTGTGTTGAACTGTTTGTTTGTGTTGTGATGTTACTTGCTGTGACTGGTTCAATAAAGCCAGTATTTACATACCTACATTGTGGTTCTCTGCATTGGGGTCCTCTGTCAGAGTCATTACACTGATACACATTCATCATCACCCCTTCACACTTTTCATCTTGCCAGACACTCACTTCACCTAAAACACACTCTTTTATATACTCTTCCTTCAGAATTACTCCTACACCCTGTCTCCTTCCACCCACACTGTGACAGAACTGTTTGAACCCACCTACCTCTGATACTCCTGGCTTTACTCCTCTTCCACTTATGGGCCTATCACACCTTGACGATTTAGTCAACGTATTAATTTGGCGAATATGCTGTTTACATCGAATAAGTTATGTAGCTGTCACACTATGACCATTTAGCCAGCGTATGCCAACATATCAAAAATGCTGCCAGTACGCCATTATATGGTAGATGACACATTCTGTGGTTATGTGGAAGGTGTCAAATACGTCTACATATGTCTATATGCGTTGGAAGTAAGTTTGATATAAGTTACACAAAGGTTCAAAGAGTGTTACTTGTACAACCCCAATTCCAGTGAAGTTGGGATGTTTTGTAGAATGTAAATAAAAACAGAAGACAATGATTTGCAAATTTTCTTCAACCTATATTCATTTGAATACACCACAAAGACAAGATATTTAATGTTCAAACTGATAAACTTATTTGTTTTTGTGCCAATATTTGCTCATTTTGAATTGAATGCCTGCAATACCACTGTGTTACATCACGTTTCCTTCCAACAACACTCAATAAATGTTTGGGAACTGAGGACACTAATTGTTGAAGCTTTGTAGATGGAATTCTTTCCCATTTTTGCTTGATGTACGACTTCAGTTGTTCAACAGTCTGGGGTCTCCGTTGTCGTATTTTGCGCTTCATAATGCGCCACACATTTTCAGTGGGCGACAGGTCTGGACTGCAGGCAGGCCAGTCTAGTACCCGCAGTCTTTTACTACAAAGCCACGCTGTTGTAATACATGCAGAATGTGGCTTGGCATTGTCTTGCTGAAATAAGCAGGGACGTCCCTGAAAAAGATGTTTCTTGGATGGCAGCATGTGTTGCTCCAAAACCTGGATGCACCTTTCAGCATTGATGGTGCCATCACAGATGTGTAAGTTGCCCATGTCATGGGCATTAACACACCCCCATACTATCACAGATGCTGGCTTTTGAACTTTGCGCTGGTAACAATCTGGATGGTCTTTTTCCTCTTTTGTCCGGAGGACAAGACATCCATGATTTCCAAAAGCAATTTGAAATGTGGACCCATAAGACCACAGCACACTTTTCCACTTTGCGTCTGTCCATTTCAAATGAGCTCGGGCCCAGAGAAGGCGACCGCGTTTCTGGATGTTATTGATGGTAGAGTTTTAACTTGCACTTGTAGATGTTGTTCTTAAACTGTTGGACTATTTCTTCACGCAGTTTTTCACAAAGTGGTGATGCTCACCCCATCTTTGCTTGTGAACAGCTGAGCCTTTTGGGGATACTCTTTTTATAACCAGTTACGACACAAACCTGTTTCCAATTAGGTGTTCTTTGAGCATTCATCAACTTTTCCAGTCTTTTGTTGCCCCGTCCCAACTTTTTTGAAATGTGTTGCAGGCATTCATTTCAAAATGAGCAAATATTTGCATAAAAACAATAAAGTTTATCAGTTTGAACATTAAATATCTTGTCTTTGTGGTGTATTCAATTGAATATAGGTTGAAGAGGATTTGCAAATCATTGTATTCTGTTTTTATTTACATTTAACACAATGTCCCAACTTCATTGAAATTGTGGTTGTAGATTAGAAATATGTTTTGGGTATGCTGGACATTATCTTGACATATTTAAACTCATGAGAAACTTATAAGCAACGTGTGTCAGCAATTGCATGCAGCTCACCTATGCAGGACATATGAGCCATACGCTGGCATATACGTCAAAAATATTGTTCATGCACAAAATTTTTCAACGACCTTGCTGTATTATGGCTTATACCAGTGTGCTTCAACATGCTCTTAACTTACAAAACTTGCCCATAACTTATTCAACATACGCCAAATTTTTCATACATCGGCATATGCTGGCAAAATAGTCAAGGTATGACAGGCCCATTAGCCACTTGTACACACAGTGGGCCTCATGTATCAATGTTGCGCACTTGTGGCGTAAATTTACGGCGTAAACTTGAAATACACCAAAGTCGCCGTGACATGTATCAAGCAGTGCGCACCTGCCCATTTCTGGCGTACGCCTGACGTGATCTTGATAAATGCGGGGGGTGGAAACGATCGTAATTATAATAAACACGCCCATAAATATTCAGACTCCGCTTCAGACACACCCTCATTTTACATCACTGAAGCCGGAAAGACGGCAATGAAAAAGAACTCCACCAATCACGACGCGTGCCAATAGAGCGTCAAAAGCAGCTGTCGTATCAACTGTTTTGTAGTATATAATCAACAAAGTGTTACAGTGGTCCCTCATTAATCGCTGGAGTTACGTTCTAAAAAATAGCCCGTAATACGCGAAACCGCGACGTAGTCAGCGTTATTTTTTACAATTATAGACGTTTCAAAGCTGTAAAACCCCTCACTACACAGTTTATACACTTTCTCAATCAGGCATGAACATTTTCTCACTTTTCTCTCGTGTGTAAACACTCTCAAAGTTCAAACCTTAGTAGGAAAATAAGACCAAACTGTTTTCAGGCCCAAACATTTGTTTGAGAAATAAAAATAGAACGTTTTCCTATAAATAATTATGCATGGCATTTAGAACTAACAAATTAATTTTGACGACCAACGAACAAGGTCAGACACATGAGAAATTATTAATAGTGACTGACCAGTATGTCACAGATCGGGCCTCTGCGTCCTGACGCCGCACCTTTTTCCACTCACACCTCGCTGCAGCAGGTGTGTGTTTCCGTGTGACAAACACAGTTATGAGTAGTTGTTGGCGCTCTTTTCTCTTCTGGGCAACAAGAGTCTTATAAACAGACACGCAGAACACAGTACACTGTAAAAAAAAAGCATGCAAAATTGGACTAAATACTCCGAGAGACTCCGAGGCCACGACAGGTGAACTGCGTTATAGCGAGGGACCACTGTATTCTCTTTTCACATGTCAATAATTCTTGACATGTGGATATTTGCTCGCTCAATTAATAAGACACGCCTAATCTGTCAGATTTCTTTATTTTTAAAATGTATTTCTGTATTTATTTTATTGTGACAACAGAATGGAGATGACAAAACCTGATTGCAGCACGGGCGAATTAAGGGAATGACGAAACTACAGTTGTTATTATCAATTTCATAGTCTAAAACGATCACACCACATGAAGTTAAGCTCAGCGCTGCTCTGGCTCCAGGCTCAAAGTCTGGAGAAAAAGGCGAGCAGCGCTTTCTTTGCAGTCAGCGCTGTAGCCACGGATCGTGCTCCATAACAATCCCGCAAAGGCGGGATTTGTATTGATTATTATGTAGTATAATCAGGAAAGTGTTATTTATGTAACATATGCATTGATTTGTATAATGGCACTGTTTATCATGTTGATCATCTTCATTTTTATGTGGATTCCAGTGCTGGTTCATTTTGGTGTATAATTTACACCACCTCTCGACCTGGTGTATATTTTCAGCGCAGCGTACGCCAACGACCACATTGATAAATGCCAAGTAGCGCAGCCATTTTGGCGTACACCCCATATACGCTCAAATATCACCGTACGCAACGTTGATACATGAGGCCCAGTATGTCTACTTATTTCTTCTCCAGCTTATCAGCTCTCTCCCTGTTCTCTCCCTTTAGAAGTGACGGGGTGATGGATAAGTGCGGAGATGAATGCCTTCGCCTCCACACTTCTAATCTTCCTCCTCTCCTGCACCTTCCAGACACGCGCTACCCCTTCTCCTCATTCTTCGCCCAAGCATAGTACAGCTTCCACTGGCCCGCTGCTGGACAAAAGTGCAGGTGGCAGTTGAGGTTAATCAATCAGATATGGAAATTCAATTTGTGATCGCTATGTTTGGTTCAACAAAATTTCATTCTAATGGCTTTCCTGACATAACTCCTCTCATTTCTTCTGGCTTGGGATGAGTACTCATAATACAGTGCATCCGGAAAGTATTCACAGCACTTCACTTTTTCGACATTTTGTTATGTTACAGCCTTATTCCAAATTGGAGTAAATTAATTTATTCCCTCAAAATTCTACTCACAACACCCCATAATGACAACATGAATTTTTTTTTTTTTTTTTTTTTGCAATTTTTACAAATTTATTAAAAATAAAAAAACAAACAAACAAAAATCATGTGTACATAAGTATTCACACCCTTTGCTCAACACTTTGTACCTTTGGCAGCAATTTACAGTGTCAGGTCTTCTTGAATATGATGCCACAAGTTTGGTGCACCTATCTTTGGGCAGTTTTACCCATTCCTCTTTGCAGCACCTCTCAAGCTCCATCACATTGGATGGGGAGCATCGATGCACAGCCATTTTCAGATCTCTCCAGAGATGTTCAATCAGATTCATGTCTGGTTATCTGGCTGGGTCACTAAAGGACATTCACAGAGTTGTCCTGAAGCCACTCCTTGGATATCTTGGCTGTGTGTTTACGGTCATTGTCCTGCTGAAAGATGAACTCTCACCCCAGTCTGAGGTCACGAACACTCTGGAGCAGGTTTTCATCCAGGATGTCTCTGTACATTGCTGCTTTCATCTTTTCCTCAATCCTGACTAGTCACCCAGTTCCTGCCATGATGCTGCCACCACCATGCATCACTCTAGGGATGGTGCCTGGTTTCCTTCAAGCATAACACCTGGCATGTCTCATGCTCTGAGTCCCTCAGGTGCCTTTTGGCAAACTCCAGGTGGGCTACCATGTGCCTTTTACTAAGGAGTGGCTTCTATCTGGTCACTCTACCATACAGGCATGATTGGTGGATTGCTGCAGAGATGGTTGTCCTTCTGGAAGGTTCTCCTCTCTCCACAGAGGAATGCTGGAGCTCTGACAGAGTGACCATGGGGTTCTTGGTCACCTCCCTGACTAAGGCCCTTCTCCACTGATCACTCAGTTTAGACAGGCAGCCAGCTCTAGGAAGAGTCCTGGTGGATCTGAACTTCTTCCATTTACAGATGATGGAGGCCACTGTGCACATTGCGACCTTCAGAGCAGCAGAAATGTTTCTGTAACCTTCCCCAGATTTGTGCCTCGAGACAATCCTGTCTCGGAGGTCTACAGACAATTCCTTTGACTTCATGCTTGATTTGCGCTCTGACGTACACTGTCAACTGTGGGACCTTTATATCTAGACAGGTGTGTGCCTTTCCAAATCATGTCCAGTCAACTGAATGTACCCCAGGTGGACTCTAATTAAGCTGCAGAAACATCTCAAGGATGATCAATGGAAACAGGATGCACCTGAATTCTTATTTATTAAAAATAAATAAATAAAAACTTTGTAAAAATCTTAAAAAAAAAAAAATCACATTGTCATTACAGGGTATTGTGTGTAGAATTTTAACAACAACAACAACAAAAAAATTTCATCCATTTTAGAATACGGCTGTGACATAACAAAATGTGGAAAAAGTGAAGCACTGTGAATACTTTTGCACTGGGAAAACCCAAAAAAGTACTGTATTTCTTATTTATTTGTGCCTCTTCATTTTCCTCTCACCTGTCTTTCATACATGCTTATCTCATTAACATTCTTCTGTCACTCTTCTGCTGGATTCTCATCATTAATCTCCATTTTAGAGTCAGCGAGAGAGGGCACAAATGTTGCCAAGAAACTAATGGTTTCCCTGGTGACAGAACTACCCTTGCTATTGTGAGTGTGTGTAGTTAGTACTGTACATCATGTCCCTCACCTACAATCTCTTTCATAGTGGAAAAAGTACATCTGAGCACGCTGTGTGCTCAGCAGAAAGCAGGTTGTGTTCTGACGTGTGTTTGTAGAACAGTATCGTATTTCCAATTTAAATTTTTTTTTCGTGTCAAACGGGAATAGATTTTTTTCTCTCTCTTTGTTACGTTTAGAAAGGAGACAGATGTCAGTATGTCTCTTAAAGACTAAATTTTGCTTAAAATTGAATTGATCAAACAAATCAATTACACAATACCAAAAAAAAAGTGACAGTCAATGGTCCGTGAATAAAACAGTTACAAATTGTGTAATCAGCAGTTAATCATTCTCCTGAGAAGTCATTGTGCAGGCAGAGTCACTGTGCACTCATATCTCCAACAGCTTCTTTCCCAGACAAACCAACAACAAACCTTTTTTTTCCCCCACTTATCCTGACTTTATTGTTGCATTTAATGGCCAAAATAACTCCCCCAAAACCAACTTTTCAGCCCCATGACCTTTTGAGATATATATATATATATATATATATATATATATATATATATATATATATATATATATATATATATATATATATATATATACGGTGTGCACAATTATTAGGCAGGTGATTATTTTGACCATATCATCATTTTATCCAGGATTTCCAACTCCAAGCTGTATAAACCTGAATGGTTATTGGATTTAATGCATATCAGGTGATGTGTATTTGTGTAACAAGGGAGGGTGTGGCCTCAGGAGATCAACACCCTATATTAAGGTGTGCATAATTATTAGGCAGTTTCTTCTCCTCAGGAGAAATGGGCCAAAAAAGAAATTTAACTGATGCTGAAAAAGCAAAAATTGTAAAATGTCTTTCAGAGGGATGCAGCACTCTTGAAATATCAAAGATATTGGGGAGTGATCACAGAACGATCAAACGTTTCATTGCAAATAGTCAACAGGGTCGCAAGAAACGTGTCGAGAAGAAAAGACACAAATTAACCACCAGACACTTGAAAAGAATCAAACGTGAAGCTACCAGGAACCCATTATCCTCCAGTGCTGCCATTTTCCACAACTGCGACCTACTTGGAGTGTCAAGAAGTACAAGATGTTCAGTTCTCAGGGACATGGCCAAGGTAAGAAAGGCTGAAACCTGACCACCTCTGAACAAGACGCATAAGCTAAAACGTCAAGAATGGGCCAAGAGATATCTGAAGACCGATTTTTCAAAAGTTTTGTGGACTGATGAGATGAGAGTGACTCTTGACGGCCCTGATGGATGGGCCCGTGGTTGGATCACTAACGGACACAGAACTCCACTTCGACTCGAAGGTGGAGGTGGGGTACTGGTATGGGCAAGTATCATTAAAGATGAGCTAGTTGGACCCTTTTGGGTTGAAAATGGGCTCAAAATCAACTCTCAGACCTACTGCCAATTTTTAGAAGACACTTTCTTCAAGCAGTGGTACAGAAGAAAGGCTGCATCTTTCAAGAAGACTTTCATTTTCATGCAAGACAATGCTCCATCACATGCATCAAAGTACACCACTGCGTGGCTGACCAGTAAAGGCCTTAAAGATGAAAAAATTATGAAATGGCCCACTTCTTCACCCGACTTTAAACCTGATTGAGAACTTTTGGGCCCTTCTGAAGAAGGAAATTTACAGTGAAGGTAAACAGTACACCTCTCTCAACAGTGTCTGGGAGGCTGTGGTTGCGGCTGCACAAAAAGTGGATTCGGACCAGATTAAGAAACTGACAGACTCCATGAATGGAAGGCTTGTGATTATTATTGAAAAGAAGGGTGGCTATATTGTTTTTTTTTTTTTTTTTTTTTTTTTTCTAAATTTCAGAAATGTTTGTTTGTAAATTTTGAGTTTGTTTATTATTCTCACTTTAACAGGTGAAAATAAACAAGTGAGATGGAAAAATCTTCATTTGTCATTTATTTGCATAATAATGCTGCACACCAATAGTTGCCTAATAATGGTGTACATAGAGATTTTCTCTTAAAAAAGCCAAAACTTCACTTTTACTACTTACGAGGTCTATTAGAAAAGTATCCGACCTTATTATTTTTTTCAAAAACCATATGGACTTGAATCACGTGTGATTTGCATCAGACAAGCTTGAACCCTCGTGTGCATGCGTGAGTTTTTCCACGCCTGTCGGTTGCGTCATTCGCCTGTGAGCAGGCTTTGAGTGAGGAGTGGTCCACCCCCTCGGTGGATTTTCATTGTCAGGAAATGGCGGAATGATTTGGGCTTTGTTTCCATCAGAATTTTTTCAGAAACTATTAGAGACTGGCAGCTGGAAACCATTCAAAAAATTTATCTGGCTTTCGGTGAAAATTTTACAGGCTTCACAGAGAATAAGGACTGTTACTACAGCTTTAAGGACGGCTTTAAGGACGCTCGGCGTGCCGTGCTCCGTGCCGCCATCGAGAGCCACAAACCACCGGATCATTTCTAAATGGATGGCTCTGTGGAGCCGGGACTGTCGTGTGCCATTTCTCTGGTTATCACAAGAGCTGGACATCAACCATTTTCCGGCAGATTTCACTTTTAACAAGAGATTTTGTCATGGAAAGCCGAGCGGAGGCTTCGCGCGTCACGATGGATTTGCTACTGGAACGAGACAAAACCACCTCTGTTTTGGTCTCACAGGACGGCTTTGAGATGGCGTTCAGACAGCTGTCGGTGGTTTTTCCATCGAGTGATTATCCAAGAGGCTTCATCACGGCGTTGCTTTGCGCCATGCGGCACCGCCGCGATGCGTGGAATTCCTCCGCATGTCTGTCTCAGTGTGCCAAAAAAGTGCTGATGTCCACGTCTTTTCCCAATTCCTGTGCTATTCAGACGACATCCCAGATAAAACACAGCGTCCAGTTTGGAAATGAACGGCACATTCCACTGTTACAGGAGTTTTTGTCATGGAAAGAGGAGCGGAGGCTTCGCGTGTCGCGGCGGTGCCGCATGGCGCAAAGCAACAGTTTCTGAAAAAATTCTGATGGAAAAAAGCCCAAATCATTCCGCCATTTCTTGACAATGAAAATCCGCAGAGGGGCTGGTCCACTCCTCACTCAAAGCCTGCTCACAGGCGAATGACGCAACCGACAGGCGTGGAAAAACTCATGCATGCGCATGAGGGTTCAAGCTTGTCTGACGCAATCACACTGATTCAAATCCATATGGTTTTTGAAAAAAATAATAAGGTCAGATACTTTTCTAATAGACCTCGTAAATCTTCAGGCTTGAGGTTTTGTTAACATTTTGGACTGACCAAGAGCACTGCAGTTGTACAATAATAAAAATAAAATTAATCCTCAAAAATACAACTTGCCTAATAATTGTGCATGCAGTGTGTGTGTGTGTATATATATATATATATATATATATATATATATATATATATATATATATATATAGCGCCAAATCACAACAGAGTTGCCTCACAGCGCTTCACACAGGTAAAGTCTAACCTTACCAACCCCCAGAGCAACAGTGGTAAGGAAAAACTCTCTCTGAGGAAGAAACTTCAAGCAGACCAGACTCAAAGGGGTGACCCTCTGCTTGGGCCATGCTACAAACATAAATGACAGAAACAATTCACAGAACAATTCACGGACGAATATACAAGAATTGCTGTTGGTGCACAGGAGAGGAGGGTCGCCAACACAAATACAACTCCCATCTCTGGATGGAGCTGCACCTTAAACAGAGAAAAAACAGAATCAGGCATCAGAAAGACAAAAAATACTGTACAATTTGCCAGCATTAATCAACAAGAAAAACAGAAGAAATACTAAGGTGATCGCCGGCCACTAGCCCTAAGCTTCACTAAAAAACCCAGAATTTAGGTGAAGTTGAGGCCGCGGCACGCTCCAATTACTAATAACATGAATTAAAAGAGTAAAAAGCTTAAAACAAAACTGTACCAGTATGCTAGCCATATGAAAGGGAAAAGAAGTGCGTCTTAAGTCTGGACTTGAAAGTCTCCACAGAATCTGATTGTTTTATTGACGCAGGGAGATCATTCCACAGAACAGGGGCATGATAAGAGAAAGCTCTGTGACCCGCAGACTTCTTATTCACCCTTAGGGACACAAAGTAGTCCTGCACCCTGAGAACGTAAAGCCCGGGTCGGTATGTAAGGTTTAATTAGGTCAGCTAGGTAGGGAGGTGCCAGGCCATGAATAATTTTATAGGTTAGTAGCAGAACCTTAAAATCTGATCTCACTGGGACAGGAAGCCAGTGAAGAGACGCCAAAATGGGTGTAATGTGGTCGAACTTTCTGCTTTGTGTCAAAAGCGTGGCTGCAGCATTTTGAACGAGTTGGAGACCCCTAATGCTAGACTGCGGTAAACCAGAAAATAGAACATTGCAGTAGTCCAGTCTCGAAAAGATGAACGCATGGATCAGGGTCTCAGCATCAGCCATAGACAGGATGGGACGAATCTTCGCTATATTTCGCAGGTGGAAGAAAGCAGTCCTAGTAATATTTCTAATGTGGAGGCCAAAGGACAACGAAGGATCAAAAATTACCCCAAGAGTCCTCACTTTGTCCAGTTGATGTATGACACACTAGCCTAGGCTGAGTGTTAACTGGTCAAATTGATGCCCATGTGTCACTGGACCATCATTTCTTGATTCAGCGCCTGAATCAAGAAATGATGGTATATATATATATATATATATATATATATATATATATATATATATATATATATATATATATATATATATAAATATATATATATATATAAAGAGCCATGTCCAGGTTTCCTGTTTTAAAATAAAAGCTTTGCAGTGAAACTGTGAATGAGTGGCTCTTTAAAACGTCCTGTGCTGGATCTGCTACCAAAAAGTGTGTATAATTGATGTCCACTTTTTATTCTTTGTTGATGAGCTTCATACTTTCAGTTAAGGTTTGTTGTAACCAGACAGGGGCGCCGCCAGGGATTTTAGGCCCCATGAAATGAAATCTTACTGGACCACCCCCCCCCCATATTATTTTGTCAGTATTAGAATTGTATTTGGGGCATCTCTGGGCCCCTGTCAAGAATGGGCCCCTAGAATCCTTCTCCTTATTCTACCCTTTTCGGCACCCCTGTAATCAGATAATTTCCTTTATTTTATCTGGGCTTTGGACCAGCAGCAATTTGGGGTTCATTGTGTTGCTCAATGACATATCAACACACAAAGCAGTAGCTTTTATGGGCTGAGCCACTGATGTTTCATGCAACATACAATGTGTTCCGCTATATATATACAGTACAAAACAACAAAAAAAAGAGTCTGCTACTTGTTCAGTAAACATAAAATTATCTTACTTTCTTTCACATAGCATTCGCACCATGTTTAACACATCAGTCCACTTATTGAACTTTCAAAATAAGAACAGCAGCATAATGAAAACCATTAGGTAAATACTGTCAGTAAGGAGGCGTGGTGGCCATTTTAATTCCGGGCAAGTTAGTGATTTGCGCACATAGAAGTTCAAGAAACAGGTGGAATATGCCCGAAAGCTGCGCATGTTGGCAAAGCCACAAAAGGAGGAACAAGGGAGACAATATTTCCTTCCATAAGTAAGTGGTTTTGGTTCTTCTTGTCACTTTGTCCGTGATATTTGGATGATAAACAGCTGTATGTTTCCTGCCCGTACCTGTGTCGCCCGATGACACGGACCATTAACTCTTCACTTATGTCTAGTTGATATTTTCCACTGCTATACCAATGTCTAGTTAAAATACTTAAAATTGTTTGACAAGACTGTGGATTTTTTTTTAAATTTGCACCTTAAAATGAGATTATATTGACCCGCATGCTGTGCCCCTCACAGTCACACCCACACATAGAGATGTGTACCCACACCACTGATTTCATGAATGAAACTCGGTCAATAAAGGATAATTGTGTAAAAATATAATATATATATAAATATATTGTCATGGTTTTAGGAGCCGCGCTGAACACAGCAGCAGCTGCATCGACACCTCAGCTCAGCAGCTTGAACAGCGCAGATCAGTGTAACTTTCAACACTAATCTTTGGGAATGTGTGTGTCAGAGTAAGTTTAATACTTTCCTGACATAATTTAATGTCATTTAATTTTACTGGCTCGATATCCAGGTCAAAATGGCATTTTAACACGTATTTTGCGAGCATTTTTCTGAGTGTGTCCAGTCGCGGATCTCCATTGAAAATGCATTAACATCCAGGTACTTCATCAATATTTTGCCCGGTTAGGAGACGTCATGTCGCTGTCCATGAAGGGACGTTTTTTTTTTTCAAAGAAAAAAAATATATTATATACAGATAATATCATAAAATGCCTTAAAATTGTAATCCTGCGAACTAATACCCATTTTTACTAAATATACCTGTAATCTGAATATGTCTTTTTTTCTGTAACTGTTGCGGAATACAGTTACCTTTTTTTTGTATCCTAATTACGTAATGCCGTTACATGTATTCCGTTACTCCCCAAGCCTGATTGCCACACATCTCAAGAGGGATTCTCCGAATTTCCTGACGGCTGTTGGTCTTCAGGGCCTCAGTGATCTGTGGGTTGTTGTAGTACACGCTCTGATTGTATGAATTAAAAAAGTGGTAACATTTTATTGGCCCACCCTGTATATTTTGTGTCACTTCACTCCTCTGGATATGAAGAGAATTTCGTGAGATGAGGGACAAATAAAACAGGCAGAAAAGAAAGCAGAGCTTAGCAACCGGCCAAATCCCCCAATTCCACACCTTCATTTATAGGTCAAAATGTATACACATTGTAAGGTGTATTTCAACATTATGATTTGTAAAGTCCATAGATGTCAAACTAGTATTAACTTACAGTGTACAAAAAAGAATTATCTTTCAAAAATCAATACACTGACGTGGCAAGATGTCCTCTTTTGCTATCTTTGTTCAAGAACACAGTACATAATAATAATAATAATAATAATAACTAGGACTGCAAGCAGTCATATACGGGCCCTCGTTCCGTGCAACCGCCTACCCAGGCCAGTGGGTGCCCTTGTGACCACATGTGGGCATGTGCATGCAGGGACAACCACTCTTCACACAGTTAAAATTTTAAACAAATCACACAATGTATCAAGGAGTTATGACATGTTGATTGTTCATCCACTAATGGGCGCTCAGTGTACAAACAGAGGGAATGGGTGTGTTCAGGGGCCAACCGTCATCATACATGTGAAGTTTCAAGTCAATCAGGCAAAGCATGAAGGAGTTATCATGATTTGATGTTCCATGGCAAAGGGTCAAAATGGCGGCACCATAGCGGCCACACCCTTCAACATAGAGAAAAGCTTTCGATAACTTTTGGTCAGTATCATTTTTGGATGATGTCAAAGAAATTTGAAGTGCATTGGACAAAATCCCTAGGAGGAGTTCGTTCAAATACAACATGTGGAAATCATTTCAAAATGAGAAGAAAATGCAAAATGGCCGACTTCCTGTTTGGAGTAGACTCATGGTGCAAGAGACTTTTTTGTACGTCTATGCAAGTCACACATGTGTACCAATTTTCATCTCCCTACTCCAAAAAAACCCCTATGGGGAGGGGTTTTGGAAAGTTTCAAGGGGGCGCTATTGAGGCATTTTGCCCCGCCCACGGGCGATGCCCCTATGAATTGTAAGAGGTTGTCGTGCTTGACCTGTGTTTCAATTTTCATGATGATATGACAAAATTAAAGCCGTCAAAAGGAAGAACGTAATTTCATGGCGAATGGGCAATATTCGGCACGCCGCCACATGGATGCCGTTACTCGTAACTTCAGGGCGATCATCGCCTACGTTCACCAAGTTGATCTGCATGTTTTAGAAGCAGAAGGAAGTTGATGGGTTAAATATGTGACTTCAGTACCTGTTTAAGTATAATGTTCATATGGCGAAGAGTCAAAATGGCGGCACCACAGCGGCCACACCCTTCGACATACAGAAAAGCTTTCGATAACTTTTGGTCAGTATCATCTCTGGGTGATCTGGAAGAAATTTGAAGTGCATTGGACAAAATCCCTAGGAGGAGTTCGTTCAAATACAACATGTGGAAATCATGCCAAAATGAGAAGAAAATTCAAAATGGCCGACTTCCTATGACTTGTAAGAGGTTGTCGTGCTTGACCTGTGTTTCAATTTTCATAATGATATGACAAAATTAAAGCCGTCAAAAGGAAGAACGTAATTTCATGGCGAATGGGCAATATTCGGCACGCCGCCACACGGACGCCGTTACTCGTAACTTCACGGAGTTTATCGCCTATGTTCACCAATTTGTTCTGCATGTTTTAAAAGTGGAATGAAGTTGATTGGGTTAGGACCTCTTAAAGTAAAAATAGGACATTTCCCGTCACCACCGGGGGGCGCTATGGCGCAGGTGGGAACTTAAGATATGTAGACATTCAGGGCTGAGCCCTCATCATGTCCAGCAAGTTTGAAGGATCTACGATGAAGGTTGTGGGCGTGACAGCCGTTCAAAGTGAAATGGCGTGCTCCGAAAAGCTCGCCAAAGTTTGACGACCCCTAGCAGCCACGCCTTTTGACGTAATTAGAATCTTTTGATAACTTTTGATCAGCATTGTGTTGTGATGATTTTGACTAAATTTGAAGTCGATCGGATGAAATCCCTAGGACAAGTTCGTTCAAATGTAAGTAGTGGAAATGGCCAAAATTTGGCAAAAGTTTGCTCAAAACCGAAACTTACAATCAAAATGGCCGGCTTCCTGTGGATATTTCACCATGACAGTAAGAGACTTTTTTGTGCGTCCTGGCATGGTAAATATGTGTACCGAATTTCGTGAGGCTACGACGAAAAAAGCCCAATGCGGAGGGGTTTTTGAAAATTTCTAGGGGGCGCTATTTCGCGATTTTTCTGCGAGCATGTGCGAGGCCCCCAAAATATCGAATTTCGGATCCGGCCGGACGACTTTGGAAAGTTTGATGAGTTTTTGAGCATGGGAAGAGGCCGAAATTTCGATTTCAAGAGTGAGAATAATAATAATAATAATAATAATAATAATAAACAGCGCAATTACAATAGGGTCATAGTAGGACGTTGCCTACTCGGGCCCTAATAATACAACCCCAATTCCAATGAAATTGTGACGTTGTTGGGAAGGTGTCGTAGCACGGACCCACAACAGGGGGCGCAAATGAAAGGACAATGAGTAAGCCAAAAGGTAACAATTTAATGTTGTGATAATACACAACTAAATGTACAGAAATTTGCACAGTCAATAAACACCAGGTGACGTGTGGGCAGGCTCGAAGATAGAAGACCCCTGACGAGAGAGAAGCCGCGTCCCACACGGCTTCCACCACCAACGGTCTGAAGAACACCGGAGCCGCCAAGTCCCGAGTCCCCAGGTGGCCTCTGTCTTCGGCTGTCGACCCTGGTACTGCTGGCAGAAAGCAGAGATATGATGTATGAGTGTGAGTCCGCACACTCAGTAATTCACAGTCCATACACAGTTAGGAGGGAGCTCCTCCACCTCCAATCACACACTCGTACAGCTCCTGGTTTAACCACTTATCTGGGTTGGGATGTGAGGCGAAGCCGTCGCTGTCACACCAAACGCCAATCCCTCAGATAAGGAAACACTCCAGGAAAACGGCTGCAACAGAAGTTCAGGTTATACACACAAAGTGTCTGTCAGCAGAGAAATTACCTTTTTAATGGTAGTCGATTTCTCGGCGAGGAGGTGGAGTTGCAGTCCGGCTTTTATGATGGTGATGATGATGAACGAGTGACAGCTGGTGCAGGGGATGAATGACAGCTGTCACTTCTTCTGGGTCTGGCGCCCTCTTGTGCTTGGAGCCCGCACTCCAAGCAGGGCGCCCTCTGGTGGTGGTGGTGGGCCAGCAGTACCTCCTCTTCAGCGGCCCACATAACAGGACCCCCCCCCAATGGGCGCCTCCTGGCGTCCGACCAGGCTTGTCCGGATGTCTTGCGTAGAAATCGGCCAGGAGGGCCGGGTCCAGGATGAAGCTCCTCTTCACCCAGGAGCGTTCTTCAGGTCCATACCCCTCCCAGTCCACCAGATATTGGAACCCCCGGCCCTTACGACGGACGTCCAGGAGCCTGCGGACTGTCCAGGCAGGCTCCCCGTCAATGAGCCGGGCAGGAGGCGGCGTAGGTCTCGGAGTACAGAGGGGCGAGGTGTGGTGTGGCTTGAGACGGGAAACGTGAAAAACAGGGTGAATCCACAGTGAAGCCGGGAGTTGAAGCTTCACTGCGGCCGGGTTGATGATCTTGAGGATTTTGAAGGGTCCTATGAATCTGTCCTTCAACTTCGGGGAGTCGACACACAAAGGGATGTCCTTGGTCGAGAGCCACACCTCCTGCCCGGGCTGGTATGCGGGGGCCGGGGAACGCCGGCGGTCCGCATGGGCCTTGGCCCACGTCCGGGCCTTTAACAGGGCAGAGCGGGCGGCCCGCCACACCCGGCGGCACCTCCTGAGGTGGGCCTGGACCGAGGGCACACCGACCTCTCCCTCCACCAGCGGGAACAATGGGGGCTGGTACCCCAAACATGCCTCAAAAGGGGAGAGGCCGGTAGCAGACGAAACTTGGCTGTTATGGGCATACTCGATCTAGGCCAGATGGTGACTCCAGGCCGCCGGATGCGCGGAGGTGACGCATCGAAGGGCCTGCTCCAGCTCCTGGTTGGCCCGCTCTGCCTGGCCGTTTGTCTGGGGGTGGTACTCGGACGAGAGACTCACGGTGGCCCCCAGCTCCTTACAGAAACTCTTCCACACCTGCGAAGAGAACTGGGGACCACGATCTGAAACGATGTCCGATGGTATCCCATGCAGCCGCATGACGTGGAGGACCAGGAGGTCTGCCGTCTCCTGGGCCGTCGGGAGCTTCGGGAGGGCCACGAAGTGGGCCGCCTTGGAGAACCGGTCCACTATCGTGAGAATCACGGTGTTGCCCTGGGACGGCGGGAGGCCCGTGATGAAGTCCAGGCCAATGTGAGACCAGGGGCGATGAGGCACCGGCAGGGGTTGGAGGAGTCCCGTAGTCCTCTGATGGTCTGCCTTGCCCCTGGCGCAGATGGTACAGGCCTGGACGTAGTCCCGGACGTCGGTCTCCAGGGACGCCCACCAGAAGCGCTGTTGGACTACTGCCACAGTCCTACGCACTCCGGGATGACAGGAGAGCTTGGACCCGTGACAGAAGTCCAATACGGCAGCTCTTGCCTCTGGTGGGACGTACAGTCTGTTCTTGGGGCCAGTCCCCGGGTCCGGGCTCCTTGTCAGGGCATCCCGGACGGTCTTCTCCACGTCCCAGGTGAGGGTGGCCACGACAGTGGACTCGGGGATGATGGTCTCCGTGGGGTTCGACAGCCCCGCTTTGGCTTCTTCTTCGTGCACCCGGGACAATGCATCTGATTTTTGGTTCTTGGTCCCAGGGCGGTACGTGATCTGGAAGTCAAAGCGCCCGAAGAACAGAGACCAGCGGGCTTGCCTGGGGTTCAGCCGCTTGGTGGTCCGGATGTACTCCAGGTTCCGATGGTCCGTGAAAACCGTGAAGGGCAACGATGCCCCCTCCAGCAGGTGTCTCCACTCTTCAAGAGCCTCCTTCACCGCGAGGAGCTCCCGATTGCCAACGTCATAGTTCCGTTCAGCTGGGGTCAACCTGCGGAAAAAAAGGCACAAGGATGGAGAACTTTATCAGCCTCCACACTCTGGGACAGCACGGCTCCTATCCCTGAGTCAGAGGCGTCCACTTCTACTATGTACTGGCGATCAGGATCAGGCTGCACCAGAACTGGTGCAGTCGAGAACCGGCGTTTCAACTCCTGGAACGCGGCTTCGCACCGATCCGACCAGGCGACGGGGACCTTGGTGGAGGTCAGGGCAGTCAGGGGGCTAACTACCTGACTGTAACCTTTAATGAACCTCCTGTAGAAATTTGCAAAGCCGAGGAACTGCTGTAGTTTCCTGCGGCTTGTTGGTTGGGGCCAATCTCTCACCGCCGCAACCATAGCCGGATCAGGGGCGACGGAGTTGGAGGAGATGATGAACCCCAGGAAGGACAAAGAAGTGCGGTGGAACTCGCACTTCTCGCCCTTCACAAACAGTTGTACAACCTACTGGACGGGTACTCAGCGCCCGGGACCAAATCGATGGCACAATCGTACGGTCGGTGCGGGGGAAGAGTGAGCACCAGATCTTTGCTGAAAACGTCAGCAAGATCATGGTACTCCTTTGGCACCACCGATAGATTGGGGGGGACTTTGACCTCCTCATTAGCCGTAGTGCCGGGAGGAACCGAGGATCCTAAGCACTCCCGGTGGCAGGTTTCGCTCCACTGCGTCACAACCCCGGACGGCCAATCTATCCGGGGATTGTGCTTCACCATCCATGGAAAGCCCAAAATCACTCGGGAGGTAGATGGTGTTACATGGAACACGATCTCCTCCCTGTGATTCCCAGACACAACCAAAGTCACTGGTTGTGTCCGATGTGTGATTAATGGAAGCAGGGTGCCATCTAGTGCTCGCACCTGCAATGGTGCCGGCAGAGCCACCAGGGGGAGCCCTACTTCCTTTGCCCATCTGCTATCCAGCAGATTCCCTTCCGACCCCGTGTCTACCAGTGCTGGGGCGTGAAGGGTTAAATCCCCACAAAGGATTGTTACTGGGATTCGTGCAGATTTGCGGGGTTTCCCCGCATGCGTGTTATGGCCCACCCTTAGCCCAGTTTCTAAGGACGGGCATTGTAGTTTGACCGTTTGGGGCAGTCCTTCTGCCGGTGCTCACAAGAGCCGCAGATAAAACACTCCCTGCGGACCAGCCTCCTTTGTCTAATGTTTGTTTTCACTTTGGCCCTGCTCGTGTCCATAGCCTCCTCAGCAGGGGGAGCTGTAGCCACACGGAGCTCTCTGGCAGTGAAGCGTGGGGACGACGTCACCTTTTCGGAACCGGAAGGGGGAGGGACGGCTCATGCCCGGTCACGCCCCCCGGCCTGCTCCCGACGATGCTCGTTTAAACGGTTGTCTAAGCGTATAACTAAACCGACAAGCCCGTCAAAATCCCGCGGTTCCTCCTTAGCCAGTAGGTGCTCCTTAAGGACCGGGGACAGTCCATTTACAAAGGCGGAGCGGAGCGCAACGTTATTCCAGCCGGACCTCGCTGCCGCGATGTGGAAGTCGACTGCATACTCGGCTGCGCTACGGCGCCCCTGTCTCATAGACAGCAGCACCTTCGAAGCGGTCTCGCCTCTGTTGGGATGGTCAAACACTTGTTTGAACTCCCGTACAAACCCAGTATAAGATGTTAGGAGCCGTGAATTCTGCTCCCAAAGCCCCATAGCCCAGGCGCGTGCCTCTCCTCGAAGCAGATTTATAACATAAGCCACCCGTCTGACGCGTACATGACAGGGCGCTGTGAAAAGACGAGCGAACACTGCATGAGGAAGTCTGCGCACGTCTCAACACAGCCCCCGTACGGTTCCGGAGGGCTTATGTATGCTTCAGGGGACGGTGGGGGGGTTCGTTGAACGACCAGTGGAACGTCTGATACAGGCCCAGGATCAGCCAGAGGAGTGGCTGCAGCAGCGCCCTGATTGTGCGCTTCCACCCTGGCGGTGAGAGCCTCCACCCTCCGATTAAGGAGGACATTCTGCTCGGTCACTAAATCTAACCGAGCCGTGAAGGCGGTTAAGATCTGCTGCAGCTCACTCAACACACCTCCTGCTGATGCCTGCGCTCCTGGCTCTACCATTGGCCGTTCAAGCTCGGGTTGACGCCCCTCGGAATCCATGACGATGGCCGAGAAATCCTGTTGGGAAGGTGTCGTAGCACGGACCCACAACAGGGGGCGCAAATGAACGGACAATGAGTAAGCCAAAAGGTAACAATTTAATGTTGTGATAATACACAACTAAATGTACAGAAATTTGCACAGTCAATAAACACCAGGTGACGTGTGGGCAGGCTCGAAGATAGAAGACCCCTGACGAGAGAGAAGCCGCGTCCCACACGGCTTCCACCACCAACGGTCTGAAGAACACCGGAGCCGCCAAGTCCCGAGTCCCCAGGTGGCCTCTGTCTTCGGCTGTCGACCCTGGTACTGCTGGCAGAAAGCAGAGATATGATGTATGAGTGTGAGTCCGCACACTCAGTAATTCACAGTCCATACACAGTTAGGAGGGAGCTCCTCCACCTCCAATCACACACTCGTACAGCTCCTGGTTTAACCACTTATCTGGGTTGGGATGTGAGGCGAAGCCGTCGCTGTCACACCAAACGCCAATCCCTCAGATAAGGAAACACTCCAGGAAAACGGCTGCAACAGAAGTTCAGGTTATACACACAAAGTGTCTGTCAGCAGAGAAATTACCTTTTTAATGGTAGTCGATTTCTCGGCGAGGAGGTGGAGTTGCAGTCCGGCTTTTATGATGGTGATGATGATGAACGAGTGACAGCTGGTGCAGGGGATGAATGACAGCTGTCACTTCTTCTGGGTCTGGCGCCCTCTCGTGCTTGGAGTCCGCACTCCAAGCAGGGCGCCCTCTGGTGGTGGTGGGCCAGCAGTACCTCCTCTTCAGCGGCCCACATAACAGTTGTGTAAAATGTAAATAAAACAGGATGCGATGATTTACAAATCCTCTTCAACCTATATTCAATTGAATACACCACAAAGACAAGATATTTAATGTTTACACTGATAAACTTTATTGTTTTTGTGCAAATATTATATATATATATATATATATATATATATATATATATATAATTATATAAATATTATACATAAATATTATATTTATATATTATATATAAATATTCATTGGAATTGGGGTTGTAATTTAGTCAATTGCATTAATAAGTTCTCCAAATAATTACTTCAGTCAACAGATAGAGCATGGTCAAGATCATGTGAATTCCCCCCCACAAACTGCCCTTGAGAAACAAAAACTCTGGAATTGGCTACCTGAGCAAGGTTTGTAAGAAGGAACTGATTATCATCAGCAAGAACATTATTCTTTCACTGATTTCTTTTGGTGTATTTGTCAATTTAAAAAAACTGCGTAAAATTACTTTAAATACAACATTCATAACATAAGGGGTGGAGCAGACACTTGTTTGAAATATCACACAGGACAGACTTGTTTTGAGGATTGAGCTGATGCATCAGAGCTCACCAAGCACAAATCAGTCTACCCTTGATTTGTACACCTTTAAATTTGGTAGGTTACTCGTTAGCACTGAATGAATGAATGAGTTTATTCGGCACACAATTCAACAAAAAAACTCATAACAAAACAACTTTACAAAGATCCTGTGTGGCCAAAAGGGTGAGGGCAGAAGCAAAGCTTATAAATACCCACCCCTTATACTAAAAAAAAAAAGAAATATATACACGCATGCACACATAAAAACAATTTCGTAAATACATATCTATACAATCACACACACACACACACATATATATATATATATTTATTTACACACACACACACGATGACAGTATCAAAAAGAAAAAACATGCAAAGTTAAGGCCCGGCCCCACTGGGGAGAGGATTAATTGCGCATGGATTGAGTATACAAATTTTGGGCGTTCGTTGTCGTCCGCAACAAAATTGGCCAAAAATGACAAATGCCACAGTATGAATTACGGATATATGAATACTGTATTGTGAATATATGACGAACAATCACGGATGTATAACGCAGGTATTGAGGAAACAGATCGGACGCATTGCGATTAACACGGACGTATTACCTATGTATTGAGAATGCATTGCGCACGTGTTGCGGAAACAGCGGTTGTATTGCGCATGCACGGCATCTGCATTGCGGTCATAAAAGAAGCGCACTCAGGCCTTTCTGCATCACTATTCACACCAACACCACAGCCTCTGTGTTGGGAAAGTGTAGGTACACGGACCCACAACAGGGGGCGCAAATGAACGGACAATGGATGAGGTCAAATAACAACACTTTACTGTTGTGAATGGGCACAACAAATACAATCAGATTACAACAATAGACAAAGCCAAATCACAAAAGGTGTCGTGTGGGCAGGCTCGAAGATAGGAGACGTCTGTCCAAAGCAGAACCGGAACCACACGATTTCCTCCGCCACCAGACCCCGGGTGGCCAAGTCCCGAACTCCCAGGTGGCCACTGCCTTCGCGTGTCGGACCTGGTACTGCTGGCGAGGAACAAAAGAACAATTAAATGTGGGTGCGTCTGCACCCAGGAATCCGCACGGCAGGAAAACTACCTCCACCACTCGTTGGAAAAGGAGTCAGCTAAACAACTCCCAAAAGTCACAAAAGATCACTGTTAACCAGTCAGCTGAGCACGTTACCTTCCAGGTAGAACGATATCTCGGCAAAGAGGTGGAGGCGTCGTCCTGCTGATATTCCCCTGCTGATCAGATGATGGGTAACAGCTGTTGCAGGTGATGCGTGACAGCTGTCACCCTGGCTGCTCCTGTGAGGCGACTGCGCCCTCTCGTGCCTGAAGCCCGCACTTCAGGCAGGGCGCCCTCTGGTGGTGGGCCAGCAGTACCTCCTCTTCTGGCGGCCCACACAACACTCTGGAGCAATTGCTGGACTTGGACAAGTTGATTGGTATGTTGTTGGATGGCAGCAACTATCACACTACATCTTTGGGGATCCATAACTACATCTGTACGTCTCCACACCTGGACTGGAAATGACTGGCAAGTATGTTGATTTCTGCCACATTTATCTAGTACTTTGGGTTTACGTGAAGTGTTTGTTATGCATTCGCAAATTGTCTGCAAATAAGATGCAAAGCAGACGTAATCCAACAGCTTTATTCGTGGCCAGTCTGTATGCAGTCGATACAACTTATTTTAGTTTGTGATGTGGACGTGATAGGCATGCTATATATCCGTTTTACACACTGTCCAAGCCGCAATACCCTGTCAGTTGTGGATATCAGCGGATATACAGCGCATTGAATGAGTATGTATGGCGGATGTCATCCGCAGCCAAAATTTTGTGAAGCTCAAAAATCCTGGCAACGGAAAAACGTGCCTCTGCCGATGTTGGCCGACTCATACGAAGTACAATCATGTTTCACGGATATTGCCGATGTTTAGCGAATATAAACCAATTTTTTGTGCAATTCATACGCAAATCTTCCTAAACGTCAGTGGGATTGGGCCTTTAGTCAATGTCATTGATTTTACTGATGACAGCATTTATTGTTTTTTTGAGTTTTTGACTGCACAGCTAGCTGAGATGAACTAACTCACTCACCCACTCCTCTGTATTTTTGCTGCCCAGGTCCGATACTGTTAATGGTGCACGGAACAAACAAAACCAACAAGCAGATGTTGGTGAATCTCTCCTTGGTGGAGGTGTAAAAACCAATCATACATATACATAAATCATACGTTATTGTAATATAAATGCTTGATGGTTGGGATTATGCACTGTTCTGTGTTTGCACATAACTCTTTGGAATGGCGTGCTGGCACGGCTCTTCCATTTCACCATGTTGTCTGTCTGTCTGTGGGGCGACACTTTTCATACAATGTGAAAAGTGTTGCAAATGAGCCACTGCAATGTCATTTTATATGCCTGTCAGCAGCAGACAGCAGGTGACAGGCCAGCTGGGGATGATGACATAATGCACAAATATGGCATCTCTTCAAAACCAAGAAGCTTCAGTGGTCCTAAATGATACACATCATGCAGGTTCTCATAGAAGCATATGTTGAAAGGTCTAACTTGAGAGCAGAAATAAACCTATCTACAGCCTCGTATGAAAAAAGTTGTGGTCTCTGTAGCTAGCTTCCCACTCTGTGATACCTGTACGAGGGTGAATTTTTTCTCACTCCTTAGTTTAAGAAATTTTAGGTCATGAAATTATACATAATTAGGGATGTGGCTGATTTGAGTGACAGCTCGTGTGTTGTTGCTGAGCTCAGGAATTTTGGTATTGATCCAATACCAAGTAAATACAGGCCCAGTATCACCAATATCGATACAGATACCGATACTTTTTCATATTTAAGCTTCATAGAGCCAAAGGATCCAAAAGACCTAGGATAGAATTTCGCCAAACACTACATGACAACAAAATACTTTACTATCACAATCAACATTTTTGTTTAAAAAAATGTCACTCAACACAACTTAAAACAAAATCTCCTGAGGTAGAGGGCTGACAAACCACAATACAAGGGTGCACTGCTCCGTGTTGTGTGACACAGTGCAGCGCTGCTCTTACAGACAGAGAGTAGACTTTGATGACTCTGTGTGCACAGCAGTCAGTGCGTGCAGGAGAGAAAAAAAAGCTTGAGTATCGATCTTTTTACACGAGGATTGTTCAATATCAATACCAGCGTTGGTATCGATATTATCGATATTAGGATCGATCCGCCCACCTCTACTCAGAGCTGCTAGCTGTGGCTACTAGCTGCTGTAGAGGGCTGTGTCTGCCTTTTTTGAATGCATTTTCTTCCACATATCTATACTCAACAAAAATATAAATGCAACACTTTTGGTTTTGCTCCCATTTTGTATGACATGAACTCAAAGATCTAAAACTTTTTCCACATACACAATATCACCATTTCCCTCAAATATTGTTCACAAACCAGTCTAAATCTGTGATAGTGAGCACTTCTCCTTTGCTGAGATAATCCATCCCACCTCACAGGTGTGCCATATCAAGATGCTGATTAGGCACCATAATTAGTGCACAGGTGTGCCTTAGACTGCCCACAATAAAAGGCCACTCTGAAAGGTGCAGTTTTGTTTTATTGGGGGGATACCAGTCAGTATCTGGTGTGCCCACCATTTGCCTCATGCAGTGCAACACATCTCCTTCGCATAGAGTTGATCAGGTTGTCAATTGTGGCCTGTGGAATGTTGGTCCACTCCTCTTCAACGGCTGTGCGAAGTTGCTGGATATTGGCAGGAACTAGTATACGCCAGTCCAGAGTATCCCAAACATGCTCAATGGGTGACATGTCCGGTGAGTATGCCGGCCATGCAAGAACTGGGACATTTTCAGCTTCCAAGAATTGTGTACAGATCCTTGCAACATGGGGCCGTGCATTATCCTGCTGCAACATGAGGTGATGTTCTTGGATGTATGGCACAACAATGGGCTTCAGGATCTTGTCACGGTATCTCTGTGCATTCAAAATGCCATCAATAAAATGCACCTGTGTTCTTTGTCCATAACAGACGCCTGCCCATACCATAACCCCACCGCCACCATGGGCCACTTGATCCACAACATTGACATCAGAAAACCGCTCACCCACAGGACGCCACACACGCTGCCTGCCATCTGC
This sequence comes from Thalassophryne amazonica, assembly GCF_902500255.1. Lineage (NCBI taxonomy): Eukaryota > Metazoa > Chordata > Actinopteri > Batrachoidiformes > Batrachoididae > Thalassophryne > Thalassophryne amazonica. The sequence goes on from NC_047106.1 coordinate 125,257,957, forward strand.
CCTGAACAGTGTGAACCGGGATTCATCTGTGAAAAGAACACCTCTCCAACGTGCCAAATGCCAGCGAATGTGAGCATTTGCCCACTCAAGTCGGTTATGACGACGAACTGGAGTCTGGTCGAGACCCCGATGAGGACGACAAGCATGCAGATGAGCTTCCCTGAGACGGTTTCTGACAGTTTGTGCAGAAAATCTTTGGTTATGCAAACTGATTGTTTCAGCAGCTGTCCGAGTGGCTGGTCTCAGACGATCTTGGAGGTGAACATGCTGGATGTGGAGGTCCTGGGCTGGTGTGGTTACACATGGTCTGCGGTTGTGAGGCTGGTTGGATGTACTGCCAAATTCTCTGAAACGCCTTTGGAGATGGCTTATGGTAGAGAAATGAACATTCAATACACGAGCAACAGCTCTGGTTGACATTCCTGCTGTCAGCATGCCAATTGCACGCTCCCTCACATCTTGCAACATCTGTGGCATTGTGCTGTGTGATAAAACTGCACCTTTCAGAGTGGCCTTTTATTGTGGGCAGTCTAAGGCACACCTGTGCACTAATCATGGTGTCTAATCAGCATCTTGATATGGCACACCTGTGAGGTGGGATGGATTATCTCAGCAAAGGAGAAGTGCTCACTATCACAGATCTAGACTGGTTTGTGAACAATATTTGAGGGAAATGGTGATATTGTGTATGTGGAAAAAGTTTTAGATCTTTGAGTTCATCTCATACAAAATGGGAGCAAAAACAAAAGTGTTGCGTTTATATTTTTGTTGTTGTGTGGTGAATTATCCTTACAATGTTATGTGCTGACGCGGATCAGAGAACCGAACCAGGATCTGACAATGGCCCAGCGCTAAATAACCAGAAAGCGTTTCCAAGAAACAAATTTATTCCCCCTCATGTGCAATAATCCGTGTACAACATGAATAAAACTACCAAGCCGGGGAAGGAAACAGTAAAAACTAACCCAGTCCTATCCCCTAAGCGCAGCGGAAAACCGGAAATACGTCCGGTGCCCCTAAACTGACCATACCACCAGCCTATCGGGAGGGGTGGAACTACCGAAATGGCGAACGGCACAGATCGGTCCACCACTCCGACTGAGGTACGTTCCCGCTGCACTACACCCCGGTTACGCCAATGACGAACGGTCAAAGGCCCACCGGGGCTGGAGTGGAACTGGGTATCAACCAAACCCTAAAAAACGCCCCTGACAACCCCCCCTAGGCGCAGAGGTTTTCTGAGAAACGCTCAGCGTAACCAACCTGCACCACCCCACAACCCAAAAGACAAACGGTCTTAGAGTATGTGAGGTTGGGGTTAGGGAAACAGGGAAATAAAAAACAACAAAACGACCCAATCCACAAACAAAAATTACCTAAGTTCAAATAATGAAGACATATGATTACCTGAGTCCAGCCGAGCTCCGAACTGCCAGTCGTTCACCAAACCATAACAGCCTCTAATTCCCTAAACACTTTATTAACCCCTACATGAAAACAAAAACAGACCAAATAACTAAATAACCAGAGGTCTGCCCCCTTTTTTTAAATTTTTTTTTTTTATATATATATTATGCCTGTCCAAAAACACCTGGAGATACGTCATCGTTATCTTTGTTGACGCTTATGTGACCGGGGCAATAGCTGCATGGGCTCATCCGCAAGAGGAGCCAGAGGTCCCGTCGGAGGAGTCTCAGTGGGGCGAAGAAGAGGCGGCCCTGATCTGTGTCGGGGAAAGCCCCAAGACGGAAAGACCCGCTCAGATGTCCGCCCTCTCTCGCATCCACGCTCCTTTATTCGATCATCTAGACGAATAACCAAAGATATTAGCTCATCTAAATCTTTTGGTTCGTCACGGACTGCTAGCTCGTCTTTTAATAAATCGTTCAAACCATCCACAAACACTCCTCTCAAAGCTGCGGCATTCCAACCGGACTGAGCAGAAAAAATTCGGAAATCAACGGAATAATCCGCCGCACTCCGCCTCCCCTGCCTGAGATTCAGCAACCGTTGGGCAACGGTATTTGTTTTCACCGGACGGTCAAAAACCAATCGGAACTCCCGGGAGAAATCCTTAAAGGATCCTAACAATGGAGAGTTATTGCTCCACAATGCAGTGACCCAAGCTAAGGCGTCACCTCGAAGCAAATTTGTCACATATGAGACACGGCTACCATCAGAAGAGAAGGAAGCCGGTCGCTGAGCAAAAACCAGAGAACACTGCATCAAAAATGGAGCACAGGCTTCAACGTTTCCCGCATAAGGTTCCGGATGACAAATAATTGGTTCGGAAGCCGACTCTCTGGGTGACGGAGTTATCTGCACCGGTATCGATGGTGCCGCAGCTGGAGCAGCAGGAAGCGGAACGGCTTGCGCTGCGAGCTCCGTAACGCGGGCATCTGCTTGTTTAATTTGGTTTGCGAGATGCTGTAATTGCTCCCATATTTTCTTCAAGTGTTCTTGAACTCTTTCCGCAAATGGAACCGCTTCTGCCGCTGGGTCCATTTAGTACTGGCCGGGAACTACTGTTATGTGCTGATGCGGGTCAGAGAACCGAACCAGCATCTGACAATGGCCCAGTGCTAAATAACCAGAAAGCGGTTCCAAGAAACAAATTTATTCCCCCTCATGTGCAATAATCCGTGTACAACATAAATAGTCAGCTGTCTTGGCAAGGTGAAGGACGGCGTGCTCTCTAGCGCCCAAATGGATCAAAGCCCGGCACTTCTGGACTCAGATTCACCGCTGAACACCCCCCAGGTGAATACGACAAACTGACTCTGTGAAGGATGGAAAAGGTGAGGTAACTCAACAGAGCTACAACAAATATCCTTCAGAGGCACACACTATCAGCAACACATTCAGGTCTGAAATTAAGCCTTATGTAAATGAGCAGCTTCTCACAACAGGTGGAGGATCATCAATCCGTACACCACGGCAGTGAGAAGCAAACTGCACAATTCTCATCAATGTTCAAATATACTGCGTAACAAAACGCCAAATTACTATTAACGATTATTCAGACGATAATCACCTCTGATGTGTGCTGACAGCATGTGTCCCTCACCCGTCCTCCCTCACAGGCACGATGTGTCAAACCCTGGCGCGGTCCTCAGCGTCTCACAACCGAACGTCACAAGGTCGAGTTCCCGGCAATTCTGCTCAAATCACTCATGGCTTAAATGCATAATGCCATCTCATTATCTGCTTCAGCTGAAAGTCTTTAATTCTGCACGTGAGCATCATCCACAGGTGCTGCAAGTTGTTAGGCCTGCACGTGAACATCCTCCACAGGTGCAGCCAATAGTTCTGATGAGGGTGAAGGACTCTTCCGCCAGCACCTTCTCCACAGAAAAAAACAGTTTGCATACCACCTGGAGAGCAAAGAAAAGAAAACAGCACCCACATGTCCAGCCAAACCCCCCAACACACAACATACAATCATCTAAGACAGCTGTGCTCCAGTACTGATGTCAAGTGAAATTATTATTGTATTTTATAGCATGCTAATGGTGTTAGCACTTTTAGGAATTGGTAGCATCATGGCATGAAGTCCAGTTAATCCACAATTATTGAGGAAATAAGCAAATCTTAATTTTTAATGCCCACGCCAAAACAAAATGTAACTAAAAACCCCACCCAGCCCCCAAAATATGATTTAATAAACACCTGAACCAAAGTTAGCCTGTTAGCTTTGACTGTTCAGAGACGAAGAGGGGGAATGTTCGGGCTTCATTTGTCCCACTCAGGTGACGCACGGTCACATCCGTGTTCCACTGCTTTACTGCTTTATGGGCTGGTCATGACGTAGGCAGAGAAAGTGCTGCCAACATGGTGACACCCAGAGCAGAAATTTTTGGGTCTGAAAACATTATTCTGGGTCTGTTTAGAAAAGATATGGGTGACATCATGCAGGGAGTGTCCAGTCTATGCTCAAAACTGATGGATTGTGGCTCCTGATAACTCTTCCTTTCATCTTGCAAAAAGTAAGCCAATAACAAGCTCTCAAATGAGCTATCATTTATCCAAATCTATTTTGTTTTTAGTGAGTTGACACAAAGTATCTTTTTTGCCATGTTTTCCTTAGTTACCATGGCAACCATCTAAATGAGGTCTAAAAACCAATTTCTAGGCTATCAGGTTTAGCAGAAATTACAACCCAGATGCACACACAGGGTTCTTGCACTTGAAGATATTTATTTACTGTGCATGTGTTATGCACAGAGCTGAATAACAGGCAGAAGAAAACAGGATTAAATTCAGAGAGAACTGACAAAACCCAACTATGGTGTGAAAACAAAGAGAGCGTGAAAACCAGGGACCGATACACTGTGGATGTCAGATTTTGAGTTCAGATATGACCCCAAAGCAGAGAACAGACATAATGTAATCAAACAAGTTCTGTAATCAAGGAAAGGTTCAGTCCAGGGTCATACACAGGAGATACAGCAAATGTCAGAGGTCTCCATGAGGGAATAGGCAGATGGGAAATATGTTGATCAAGTTGAGAATCAAACGAGATCAGTCAGACCAGGCAAAATTCCAGTAAATGGCAGGCTAAACTCGGCGAACAAAGAAAACCAAAAGGAAGGAATACCAAACCACACAGAAATCAAAACAAAGGTGCATGAAAACAACAGGTTAGGGGCTGATAAGAGAACTAACCAGAGAACAGTCAAAGGAAAGTGCACAAAACAACAACAATATTGTCAGGGATATGGCCGGGTCAGGGCGCTGAGCCCTTGTTTTCCTCCTTTCCGTTGCTTTCGGTCTGCTTCAGCTTTGATTTATTAATATTTGTTTTCATTGGGATTTATGTTATGTTTTCTTGTCACTTTGTTCTTTTTGTTATTTTTATGTTAGTTCTAGACAGGGGCGTAGCACCAAATTCTGGGCCCTACGTAGTAGCCATATTGAGGATTCCCCCCCACACACTGTTATGTTCTTTTTTTTTTAACGCAAACACCAAATTTCTAATGCGTAGTCAAACCAGGTCTAAATCATGTATACCTTAGATCACACCTGGGAGTCAGAACCCTTTTTAAAGTTGGGAGAGCAGAGAGTTGGGGTGTCTGGGGGACCAAATTGCACCATTTTTCTAGAAAATGGTGCAATTTGGTAGCTTTCAAGCTCACCTCTCTTTTAAAAGAATTTCGTTAGCAGTTGCTTTCCCTCATTTAGTTTTCTTTCTCTGTCCTCTCTGTCTCTTCTTTTTTGAAATCCAGACTTTGAATTTTTTTTTAAGAAGGACATATTTTATTTCAGCCTAAACACTAGGGCTGCAACTAATGATTATTTTACTAATTAGTTCATCGGTCGATTATTTTTTCGATTAATCGTTTTGTTTTTTTAACTTACATGTGAGTTTTGCCATTATTTCTTTGAGTTATTATTAAAAGGCCTTTATCACGCAACATCAACATTTGAGCTTGTAACAAAGTTATGTTATATTGTCGTCAAAAACATACCTGGAGAAGTATTTTGTTTTATTTTGCACATACATACATCACTGACACACCACAAAGAGATTTCTATCAGGTTTCACCTGATTATGAGCATTTTTAGATGCCTACAGCAACTATCTCAACCACTGACAACATATTACAGCAAGAGTCCACAAAAGTATTTTAAAGGTCTGACTGAAGTGTAATATGTTATACGAGGTCTGTTAGAAAAGTATCGGACCTTTTTTATTTTTTGCAAAAACCTGATGGATTTGAATCACGTGTGCTTGCATGAGCACACCTTGAACCCTCGTGCGCATGTGTGTGTCATTTTCTGGCAAGCAGCCTTTGTGTGAGGACGTGTGTTGTGCTCTCTGTTGTGTGGGCCGCTGAAGAGGAGGTACTGCTGGCCCACCACCACCAGAGGGCGCCCTGTCTGGAGTGCGGGCTCCAGGCACCAGAGGGCGCTGCCGCCTCACAGGAGCAGCCGGGGTGACAGCTGTCACTTATCACCTACGACAGCTGTCACCAATCATCTGATCAGCAGTGGCATATCAGCAAGACGACATCTCCACCTCTTTGCCGAGATATCGCTCTACCTAGGAGGTACAGTACTCAGCCGACTGTGTTGTCTTTTTTTACATTAACACTTTGTTACTTTTGTGCGTTAAATAGCAGACATTCTTCCGACGAGAGGTGGAGGTGGTTTTCCCGCCATACGTGTTGCTGGGTGCAAACGTACCCACATTTAACTGTTTTTGTTCCTCGCCAGCAGTACCAGATCCGACACGCGGAGGCAGTGGCCACCTGGGAGTTCGGGACTTGGCGGCTCCAGTATTCCCGGGGTTCGGTGGCGGAGGAAATCGTGTGGTTCCGGTTCTGCTTTGGACAGACGTCTCTTATCTTCGAGCCTGCCCACGTGACACATTTTGTGAATTGACTTCTTTGTCTATTATTGTAATCTGTTGTGTTTGTTGTGCTTATTCACAACAGTGAAGTGTTGTTATTTGACTTCCTCTATTGTCTGTTCATTTGCGCCCCCTGTTGTGGGTCCGTGTTCCTACACTTTCACAACACTCTCATCGGATTTTCATTGCAAGGAAAATGGCGGAACGACTGGAGCAGCACTACTGCATCAAATTTTGCCAGAAACTGAGCGACAGCCAGGTGGAAACCATTCGGAAGATTCAGACGGCTTTCGGTGACGATCCTATGGGCATCACACCCATAAGGAGTGGTCCAACCAGTTTAAAGACGTCCGCACAACGGTGGAGAGTGAGCCACGCTCCGGTCGGCCATCAACATCATTTCCAAAGTGAACGCTGTGGTAATGCGGGACCGTTGTGTGACTATCCGAGAAATTGTGGAAGAGGTGGACATCAGCACTTTTTCGGCACATTCCACTGTGACAGAAGATTTGGCCATGAAAAGAGTGGCGGTGAAATTCGTGCTGCTGCTGACGGCGGAGCAAAAGTAACTCCGTGTTGAAGTCTCACAGGACATGCTGTGACATGCCCACCTCTTCCACAATTTCTTGGATAGTCACACGACTGAAAAGTCACTGAAAGCCGTCTGAATAATCCGAATGGCAGTGGTGGGCACAGATAACCAAAAAGTTAACTTCGATAACAGATAATCAGATAACTGAAAAGTTATCTTCGATAAAGATAAAACAATAAACCACCCAAAAATGTATCGGAAGTTACAGATAACCGATAACAGATAAATTCCAATATTAACTCTGACACATCTACAACTACTAATAAAACAAATTTAATACCTTATAATAATATTAAAAATAACAACAGACCCCAACAATGAGACCACACTTTTCTTTTAACATTTGGCCCCTGCTGGAAGTTCTTGTTTACTACAGCGCTCCCAGCACGACAGCACCCTGAGAGCAGCCATAAAGCCAACTCTCTATCAATTACAACGCTCTGGTCAGGCGCAGGTCTTGAAAAATAAAGTCATGCTGACTTATGGTTTTGATTATAAATAACATTAATACTGATAGAATAACTCCATTAATGTCAATTATGTAATTTGTACAAAGTTAAAATATAACATATATCTTTTAATGTTGAATAATGCACTAATTCTGAGGTTTTGTAACAAACAGGAAGATCGCAAAGGATTCTGGGTAAAAGTGCCTCTGCTAAACACTGGCTGAGTCTCTCTTTTTGGAGCGAGGTGGAGGGGAAGGCAAAGGGCTACAAATCCCTCTGTTCGGAGGGGTAGGAGGCGCTTACTGCTGTCTCTGAAAAACAAACATGGCGCCGAAAGAGCCACTCAAATGAAGCGGCTTTCATTACAAATAACGCTGTTTAGAAAGTTATAACTTGCCAAAAAACTTTACAGGCAGTTGTCTATGACAGCAACGTGTATGCTGCTGGATGCATGTTGCGTATGTTGTCGTTCTGAAGAATATCATAACGTCGCTCGTGCGCTGCGTTATAATGCATATACACACGAACGATACGATAAGACACTTTTATATCTCACAACGGAGAAAATCATGATAAAGCGTAAGCACATTAATTTGTATGTTCATAAATCTTTGGATAATATCAATCCCTGCTGTTGGATTTCAAGGTCTGTAACGTGTGTGTATTTTGTAAACAAACAGAGCCCTGAACACACTCATCTAATAAGCTTTCAGGCAGAAAATGAAAAATTTCATCAATGGGAATAAGTTGGAAAATATATACACACACATGTATATGTGTAACACATCACCTGACGTCCTAATAGACTGGTATTATTTGTCAAGGAAATTTCTAAAGGAAATAAGGCTGGATGCAAAAAATGGGAGAATTTGAAAAAGAAATAAGGGTGTAATTCCATTAAAAAAGTGAAACTTGTATAGTGTATACATTCATTGCACACAAAAAAAAAGCCATTTGCAAAGCCAAAAAGTTGATTTGACAATCATCCGACATAACCGGGGTCACAATAAATAGAACACTGCTATCTACTGGTTCCCACACGCTTAGTGAACACTACTGACCAGTAGATGGCAGTAGAGGCCTTGAAAACAAAATTCCAGATACAGTAATCCCTGTCTGCTACATTTAAAATGCGTGGAATTTAACAAACGCAAATAAAACCAACATCTATAAACACAGAATATATTCAAGAGAGTTTTAGGCACTAGAGTTTAATGCTGTTGGCCGTGGAGCCTGAACAGAGTGTCTGAAATACATTTGTCCTGTCGATGTTGTTGTGAAAGTGTAGTGACACGGACCCACAACAGGGGGCATAAATGAACGAACAATGAAAGAGTCGAATATGAACACTTTACTGTTGTGAATGAGCACAACACAGAGGAATGTGAAATTTTACAGACAGTCAATCACAAGGGTGACGTGTGGGCAGGCTCGAGCATAGAAGACATCTGTCCTGAGATGAACCGGAACCACACGATTTCCTCCGCCACCGAACCCGGAGAATACTGGAGCTGCCAAGTCCCGAGTCCCCAGGTGGCCACCGTCTTCGAAGGTCGGATCTGGTACTGCTGGCAGGGAGCAGAGACAATAAGATATGGGTGTGTGCACACCCAGTAACAACAACGGTGGGAATTCCACCGCCACCTCTAACACACACTCGTGCAGCTCTTGTCTACCCACTTATCTGGTAGAGGTGTGAAGCGAAGCCGTCGCTGATCACACCAAGCGCCGGTCTCACAGATAAGGAACACCACAGGAAAGTGGCTGCAAAAAAGAGTTCAGACTGACACACAGTTTACTTTAAGGCTGAGAATAGTACCTGAACGGTTCAACGATATCTCGGCAATGAGGTGGAGATGACGTCCGGGTTTTATGAGTGAGTGAGATGATGAAGCATGAACGGGTGACAGCTATCAAGAGATAATGAGTGACAGCTGACCCCCGGCTGTGTCCGTGGCAGCAGCGCCCTCTCGCGCCTGAAGCCCGCACTTCAGGCAGGGCGCCCTCTGGTGGTGGGCCAGCAGTACCTCCTCTTCTGGCAGCCCACACAACAGGACCCCCCCCTCAACGGGTGCCTCCTGGCGCCTGACCAGGTTTATCGGGGTGTCGACGGTAGAAATCGGCCAGGAGGGCCGGATCCAGGATGAAGCTCCTCTTCACCCAGGAGCGTTCTTCGGGTGCATACCCCTCCCAGTCCACCAGATATTGGAACCCCCGGCCCATTCGATGGACGTCCAGGAGCCGGCACACTGTCCAGGCCGGCTCCCCGTCAATGATCCGGGCAGGAGGCAGCGCCGGACCAGGAGCACAGAGGGGTGAGGTGTGGTGTGGTTTGATACTGGAGATGTGGAATACCGGGTGGATCCGCAGTGAAGCTGGGAGTTGGAGTTTCACTGTGGCAGGGCTGAGGACCTTGAGGATTCGGAAGGGTCCGATGAACCTGTCCATCAGTTTCGGTGATTGCACCTGAAGCGGGATGTCCTTCGTCGATAGCCACACCTCCTGCCCGGGCTGGTATGCAGGGGCCGGGGACCGCCGGCGGTCTGCATGGGTCTTGGCCCTCGTCCGGGCCTCCAACAAGGCAGAACGGGCGGTGCGCCACACCCGACAGCACCTCCGAAGATGGGCCTGGACCGAGGGCACACCGACCTCTCCCTCAACCACGGGAAATAATGGGGGCTGGTACCCCAAACACACCTCAAACGGGGAGAGGCCAGTGGCAGAAGACACCTGGCTGTTATGTGCATATTTGGTCCAAGCCAGGTGGTTGCTCCAGGCCGTCGGGCGCGTGGATGTCACACAGCGGAGGGTCTGTTCCAACTCCTGGTTGGCCCGTTCTGCCTGTCCGTTCGTCTGTGGGTGGTACCCAGACGAGAGGCTCACGGTGGCCCCCAGTTCCCTGCAGAAACTCCTCCAGACTTGAGAGGAAAACTGGGGAACACGATCCGAGACAACGTCAGTAGGTATCCCATGCAGACGGACGACGTGGTGGACCAGGAGGTCCGCTGTCTCCTGGGCCGCAGGGAGCTTCGGGAGGGCCACTAAGTGGGCCGCCTTGGAGAATCGGTCCACTATCGTGAGGATGGTGGTGTTGCCCTGGGACGGTGGGAGGCCTGTGACAAAATCCAGGCCGATGTGGGACCAGGAGCGATGAGGCACAGGAAGCGGTTGGAGCAGTCCTTGGGACTTCCTGTGGTCAGCCTTGCCCCTGGCGCAGGTGGTGCAGGCCTGGATGTACTCCCGGACGTCGGCTTCCATAGACACCCACCAGAAGCGCTGCCGGACAACTGCCATGGTCCTTCGCACCCCCGGATGACAGGAGAGCTTGGAACCATGACAGAAGTCTAGGACCGCAGCCCTGGCCTCTGGTGGGACGTATAGTCTGTCCTTTGGTCCAGTTCCCGGGTCCGGGCTTCGTGCCAGGGCCTCCCGGACGGTCTTCTCCACGTCCCAGGTGAGGGTGGCCACGATAGTGGACTCAGGAAGGATGGGCTCCGGTGGATCCGACAGCGCAGTTTTGACCTCCTCTTCGTGTACCCGGGACAAGGCATCCGATCTCTGGTTCTTGGTCCCGGGGCGATAGGTGATCCGGAAGTCAAAACGCCCGAAGAACAGTGACCAGCGGGCTTGCCTGGGGTTCAGCCGCTTGGCGGTCCTGATATACTCCAGGTTCCGATGGTCAGTGAAAACCGTGAATGGCACAGACGCTCCCTCCAACAGGTGTCTCCACTCCTCAAGAGCCTCTTTCACCGCAAGGAGTTCTCGATTGCCGACGTCATAGTTCCGTTCAGCCGGGGTCAACCTGCGAGAAAAGTAGGCACACGGGTGAAGAACCTTATCGGTCTCTCCGCTCTGGGATAGCACGGCTCCTATCCCTGAGTCAGCGGCGTCCACTTCAACCACAAACTGGTGGCTAGGGTCGGGCTGCACCAAAACTGGCGCAGTAGAGAACCGTCGTTTCAACTCCTTGAACGCGGCTTCGCACCGATCCGACCAGGTGAAGGGGACTTTTGGAGAGGTCAGGGCTGTCAGGGGGCTAACTACCTGACTGTAGCCCTTAATGAACCTCCTATAAAAATTAGCGAAGCCAAGGAACTGTTGCAGCTTCCTACGGCTTGTTGGTTGGGGCCAATCTCTCACCGCCGCAACCTTGGCCGGATCAGAGGCGACGGAGTTAGAGGAGATGATGAACCCCAGGAAGGACAAAGAAGTGCGGTGAAACTCGCACTTCTCGCCCTTCACAAACAGTCGGTTCTCTAACAACCGCTGCAGGACCTGACGTACATGCTGGACATGAGTCTCAGGATCCGGAGAAAAGATGAGAATATCGTCCAGATATACGAAGACGAATCGGTGCAGGAAGTCCCGCAAGACGTCGTTAACCAAGGCTTGGAACGTCACGGGGGCGTTGGTGAGGCCGAACGGCATGACCAGGTACTCAAAGTGACCTAACGGGGTGTTGAATGCTGTCTTCCACTCGTCTCCCTTCCGGATCCGAACCAGGTGATACGCATTCCTAAGATCCAGCTTAGTAAAGATTTTGGCTCCATGCAGGGGGGTGAACACGGAATCTAACAATGGCAACGGGTATCGGTTGCGAACCGTAATCTCGTTCAGCCCCCTGTAATCAATGCATGGACGGAGTCCGCCATCTTTCTTGCCCACAAAAAAGAAACCTGCACCCATCGGGGAGGTGGAATTCCGGATCAGCCCGGCAGCTAATGAGTCCCGGATGTAGGTCTCCATTGATTCGCGCTCAGGTCGTGAGAGGTTGTACAGCCTGCTGGACGGGAACTCAATGCCTGGAATCAGATCAATGGCACAATCGTACGGACGGTGCGGGGGAAGGGCGAGTGCCAGATCCTTGCTGAAGACATCAGCAAGATCGTGGTACTCAACTGGCACCGCCGTCAGATTGGGAGGGACTTTGACCTCCTCCTTAGCATGTAAACCGGGAGGAACCGAGGATCCTAAACACACCCGATGGCAGGTTTCGCTCCACTGAACCACCACCCCAGACGGCCAATCAATCCGGGGATTGTGTTTCAACATCCATGGGAAGCCCAAAATCACGCGGGAGGTAGAAGGAGTCACAAAAAACTCGATCTCCTCCCGATAATTTCCAGACACCACCAGAGTTACGGGTTGTGTCTTGTGCGTGATCAAAGGGAGAAGGGCGCCATCTAGTGCCTGCACCTGCAATGGCAAAGGGAGCGCCACCAGAGGGAGCCCTACCTCCCTTGCCCATCTGCTGTCCAGCAGATTCCCTTCTGACCCCGTGTCCACCAGTGCTGGGGCTTGAAGGGTTAAATCCCCGCTTAGGATTGTAACTGGGAGTCGTGTGGAAATATGTGTATGTCCCACGTGAATGTCTTGGCCCACCCTTAGTCCAGTTTCTAGGGGCGGGCGTTGGTGTTTAACCGCTTGGGGCAGTCTCTCTGCATGTGCTCTTTTGACCCGCAGACAAAACACTCCCCGCGGGCCAGCCTCCGCTGTCTGATAGGTGGTCTAAATGTGGCCCTGCTCGTGTCCATAGTTTCGTCAGCAGGGGGAGCTGTAGCCACACGGAGCGTTGAGGCTGTGGAGCGTGGGGAGGGCGGAACCTTTTTGAACCCAGAAGGGAGAGGGACGGCGCGTGCCCGGCCATGTCCTTCGTCTCGCTCCCGACGGCGTTCCTCCAACCGATTGTCTAACCGTATAACGAGATCGATAAGCCCATCTAAATCCCGTGGTTCTTCCTTAGCTACCAGGTGCTCCTTCAGGACCGACGACAGTCTGTTTATGAAGGCGGCGCGGAGCGCAACGTTATTCCAGCCGGACCTCGCAGCCGCGATGCGGAAGTCGACTGCATATTCGGCTGCGCTCCGGCGCCCCTGTCGCATTGACAGCAGCACTGTTGAAGTGGTCTCTCCTCTGTTAGGGTGATCAAACACTGTTCTGAACTCCCTCACAAACCCAGTATAAGAGGTAAGGAGCCGTGAGTTTTGCTCCCAAAGCGCTGTAGCCCAAGCGCGTGCCTCACCACGAAGCAATTTAATAACATAAGCCACCTTGCTGGCGTCAGACGTGTACATCACGGGTCGTTGTGCAAAGACGAGCGAACACTGCATCAGAAAGTCTGAGCATGTCTCCACACAACCCCTGTACGGCTCTGGGGGACTTATGTATGCTTCAGGGGATGGTGGGGGGGTTCGTTGAACGACCAGTGGAACGTTAATATCCGGCACCGGGTCGGCAGGAGGAGGAGCCGCAGCAGCGCTCTGATCGCGAGCTTCCACCTGTGCGGTGAGAGCCTCCATCCTGCGATTAAGGATGACGTTTTGCTCGTTCATCAAATCCAGCCAAGCGGTAAAGGCGGTGAAGATTTGCTGCAACTCACCGAGCACGCCTCCTGCAGACGCCTGTGCACCCTGCTCTTCCATTGGCTGTCCAACAGATGGGTGATGCCCCTCGGGATCCATGACGCTGGCCGAGATATCCTGTTGTGAAAGTGTAGTGACACGGACCCACAACAGGGGGCGTAAATGAACGGACAATGAAAGAGTCGAATATGAACACTTTACTGTTGTGAATGAGCACAACACAGAGGAATGTGAAATTTTAAAGACAGTCAATCACAAGGGTGATGTGTGGGCAGGCTCGAGGATAGAAGACGTCTGTCCTGAGATGAACCGGAACCATACGATTTCCTCCGCCACCAAACCCGGAGAATACTGGAGCCGCCAAGTCCCGAGTCCCCAGGTGGCCACCGTCTTCAAAGGTCGGATCTGGTACTGCTGGCAGGGAGCAGAGACAATAAGATATGGGTGTGTGCACACCCAGTAACAACAACGGTGGGAATTCCACCTCCACCTCTAACACACACTCGTGCAGCTCCACAGATGTCGCAAGATTTGAGGGAGCGTGCAGTTGGCATGCTGACAGCAGGAATGTCAACCAGAGCTGTTGCTCGTGTATTGAATGTTCATGTCTCTACCATAAGCCGTCTCCAAAGAAGTTTCAGAGGATTTGGCAGTACATCCAACCAGCCTCACAACCGCAGACCACGTGTAACCACACCAGCCCAGGACCTCCACATCCAGCATGTTCACCTCCAAGATCGTCTGAGACCAGCCACTCGGACAGCTGCTGAAACAATCGGTTTGCATAACCAAAGAATTTCTGCACAAACTGTCAGAAACCGTCTCAGGGAAGCTCATCTGCATGCTCGTCGTCCTCATCGGGGTCTCGACCCGACTCCAGTTCGTCGTCGTAACCGACTTGAGTGGGCAAATGCTCACATTCGCTGGCGTTTGGCACGTTGGAGAGGTGTTCTCTTCACGGATGATGCGAAGGAGATGTGTTGCACTGCATGAGGCAAATGGTGGTCACACCAGATACTGACTGGTATCCCCCCCCAATAAAACAAAACTGCACCTTTCAGAGTGGCCTTTTATTGTGGACAGTCTAAGGCACACCTGTGCACTAATCATGGTGTCTAATCAGCATCTTGATATGGCACACCTGTGAGGTGGGATGGATTATCTCAGCAAAGGAGAAGTGCTCACTATCACAGATTTCGACTGGTTTGTGAACAATATTTGAGGGAAATGGTGATATTGTGTATGTGGAAAAAGTTTTAGATCTTTGAGTTCATCTCATACAAAATGGGAGCAAAACCAAAAGTGTTGCGTTTTTATTTTTGTTGAGTATGTTTTTACGTCAGACATGCTTGAACCCTCGTGCGCATGCGTGAGTTTTTCCACGCCTGTCGGTGACATCATTCGCCTGTGAGCACGCCTTGTGGAAGGAGTGGTCCCGCCCCCTCGTCGGATTTTCATTGTCTGGAAATGGCGGAATGAAAAGGACTTTTTTTCCATCAGAATTTTTTCAGAAGCTGTTAGAGACTGGCACCTGGAAACCATTCGAAAAATTTATCTGGCTTTCAGTGAAACTTTTACGGGCTTCACAGAGAATAAGGACTTTAACTACAGGTTTAAGGACCCCTTTAAAGGACGGTCGGTGCGCCGCGCTGCGAGCTGCGACGATGCGGCACAAACCACTGGATCATTTCTAAGCTGATGGCTCTGTGGATACGAGACCGTCGTGTGCTCTTTCTCTGGTTATCACAAGACCTGGACATCAGCCATTTTCCGGCAGATTTCACTTTTAACAAGAGATTTTGTCATGGAAGGCCGCGCGGAGGCTTCGCGCGTCACGACCGATTCGCTGATGAAGCGAGACAAAGGAACACCTCCGTTTCGGAGTGTTAGAGGACAAGTTGGGACATGTCCAGCTCTCCACAAGTTCTTTTATACTCACTCGACTGGTAAGCACTGAAAGCCGAGATAGACATGCACCGACCGTCCTTTAAAGGGGTCCTTAAACCTGTAGTTAAAGTCCTTATTCTCTGTGAAGCCCGTAAAATTTTCACTGAAAGCCAGATAAATTTTTCGAATGGTTTCCAGGTGCCAGTCTCTAACAGCTTCTGAAAAAATTCTGATGGAGAAAAAGTCCTTTTCATTCCGCCATTTCCAGACAATGAAAATCCGACGAGGGGGCGGGACCACTCCTTCCACAAGGCGTGCTCACAGGCGAATGACGTCACCGACAGGCGTGGAAAAACTCACGCATGCGCACGAGGGTTCAAGCATGTCTGACGTAAAAACATATGAATGAAATCCATATAGTTTTTGAAAAAAATAAAAAGGTACAATACTTTATGGACAGACCTCGTATATGGAAGAAACGAAACATTTGCGGTAAAACAAAGTTATTTAACAACTCATTGATGACTAAATTAGTTGACAACTATTTTAATAATCGATTAAATCGATTAGTTGTTTCAGCACTACTAAACACCTCTTTCTGTGAGATCCCATTTGGGGTGTGTGTGTGTGTGTGTGTGTGGCAGCTTGCCACCTGTGCGCCTTGACTAAACCATTGTACAACTGTGCAAGGGTGGGAAGGGCCCTCAGAGATATTTCAGTATTATTGTTAGAGCAGAATTATGTTTTGCAACATTTATACATTCATTCTAATTATATTCTTTTACAACATGAATTGTATGGACATTAATAACATGCAACACAAAAATGTATTTAATGCCAGTTTTTTGCGGGGCCCCCCCATCCTCTGGGCCCTGGGTACATAGTACCCTTTACCCCCCCAGTCAGACGCCCCTGGTTCTAGATTCTGCAGTCAATTGTGTTCATTAATTTATCATTTTTATCAGCTTATTTTTGCTGTTTTTATTTCTGTTATTCGTAGTATTTTAATGTCAGGTTTTGTTATCACTTAGTTTCTTTTCTACTTATAGTTTATGTCTGCCTGGTCAGTTTAGTTTTGTCATTGTGTTAAATTTATTATAATTCTCTGATCAGTGTGTAGATAGTTTGTCCTCTGGTTTGCTTTTCTGTCCTGTTCAAGTCTGTATTGCCAGTTCATGTTTAGTTTAGTATCAGTTCTCATGTTTGTGTTTGGTTCTTGTTCACAGTAATATTAGATTCAGTTGTAGCTTTGTTCTTCCACTTCACACCCTGCACCTGCCTTCATGTCTTCATCCCTCACTTATATCTGATTATGTTCTCTCTGCTCCTGCCGTGTGTCCCTGTCTCTCACTTTAAGTTTGTCTGCTTTGTGTTTCCTTTCTCTCATGCTCTGTGCACCTGTTCACATATCTTTGTCTTTTATTCACTCCACCTTGTGTTCTCTTCCCTCACTGTCTTGCACAACATAGTATCTTTGTTTATTAGCCACGCCCCCTGTCTGGATCCTTCCTCTGCACCTTGTTAACACCACCTGTTCCTAATTAGTCCACATGCATATAAACCCTCACAGTCTCACAATCCCTGGCCAGATTGTTGACATTTTTAGCGCACCCTCCAGCCTTCTTGTTCTCTGTCCTGATTAGTCTTGCCGTGTACCAGTTCTTTGCTCTGAGTTTCTTGACTGCGGCTTTTTGCCTCAGCCTATATGCCTGTGTTTGCTTGTGCCTCAGACCCCTGCCTGGAAATGACTACGTTTGTGCCTCGCCCTGCTTGTATCTCTGCTCTGCTATATGACCACCTGTGTACCGAACCTCTGCCTGTAACAAACATGATGACTTCTTATACCTCAAAGCCTGGTTTAGGAGTTTGTACCGTGGGTCCACCCACTCTTGGTGTCGGGCAGCCGCCCGCCATGACATATATGGCTGAAAGAGGACAGACAAAATGACATGAACCTGAGTGATGATGCAACAGGCCAAATACACAGAAACCTATAATTCTTTCCATGGTGTCTTGGTGGCTTCCCTCTGGTTTCCTTCTTGCATGGATACTCGGTTTTTGAGAACTGCCTACTCCACACAGATGTGCCATACTGTTTGTATTGTATGAAAAAAAAAAAAAAACTGCCAATGAAACTGATTGTTTACATGTGATATACTAATAGGTACCATTACTTATCCAAGTCATCATCTTGGACTTGATATTTTTATTTAAATTATATCAAGTTGTAGCAATTTGCTTTCAGTTTGAGTTTAAGGAAGATATTTTTAATTACTTCTTGTGTTCAAAATAGCATAAACAAATTAAAATGTGTAAAAGTCCACGGGAGTGAATAATTTTGCAAGGCGCTGTAGGATCAAAACTACATAAGCATCACACACACACACTTTAATTTTTTATATACGTAAGAGCTAAATACATACAGACTCATCATCAGTTTTAACATTATTATTATTATTATTATTACATAATTTTAATAATTCAGATCCTCTGTCATAGAGCTCCATGTGAGTTTAGTTCAGAAACATTCTGAAAAGACCAGTATATGTATGTATATAGGTATACGAGGGCTGTCCGTAAAGTATAGGTCCTTTTTATTTTTTTCAAAAACTATATGGATTTCATTCATATGTTTTTACGTCAGACATGCTTGAACCCTCGTGCGCATGCGTGAGTTTTTCCACGCCTGTCGGTGACGTCATTCGCCTGTGAGCACTCCTTGTGGGAGGAGTCGTCCAGCCCCTCGTCGGAATTCCTTTGTCTGAGAAGTTGCTGAGAGACTGGCGCTTTGTTTGATCAAATTTTTTTCTAAACCTGTGAGACACATCGAAGTGGACACGGTTTGAAAAATTAAGCTGGTTTTCAGTGAAAATTTTAACAGCTGATGAGAGATTTTGAGGTGATTCTGTCGCTTTAAGGAGTTTTCACTGTGCGAGACATCGCGCTGCGCTCTCAGGCAGCGTCATCAGCCTGTTTCAAGCTTAAAACCTCCACATTTCAGGCTCTATTGATCCAGGACGTCGTGAGAGAACAGAGACGTTTCAGAAGAAGTCGGTTTCAGCATTTTATCCGGATATTCCACTGTTAAAGGAGATTTTTTTTTATGAAAGACGTGCGGACGGGTCCGTGCGTCGGGACGCAGCCGGCGCGGTGCGGCGGCACAGGAAAAACACCTCCGTGTTGATAACCATTTGTAAAATCCAGTTGGCTTTTGATGGCTTTCAGTGGAGTGAGTATATGAGAAATTGTTTATCAGCTGGACATGTTCCAACTTGTCCTTAAGGCTTCCAGCAGAGGTGTTTTTCCTGTGACGGAGCGTCGCGGCGGCTGCGAGCCGACGCTGCAATCCGCCTGCACGTCTTTCATTAAAAAATCTCCTTTAACAGTGGAATATCCGGATAAAATGCTGAAACCGACTTCTTCTGAAACTTCTCTGTTCTCTCACGACGTCCTGGATCAATGTGGAGGTTTTAAGCTTGAAACAGGCTGATGACGCTGCCTGAGAGCGCTGCACGACGTCTCGCACCGTGAAAAGTCCTTAAAGCGACAGAATCACCTCAAAATCTCTCATCAGCTGTTAAAATTTTCACTGAAAACCAGCTTAATTTTTCGAACCATGTCCACTTCGATGTGTCTCACAGGTTTAGAAAAAATTTTGATCAAACAAAGCGCCAGTCTCTCAGCAACTTCTCAGACAAAGGAATTCCGACGAGGGGCTGGACGACTCCTCCCACAAGGAGTGCTCACAGGCGAATGACGTCACCGACAGGCGTGGAAAAACTCACGCATGCGCACGAGGGTTCAAGCATGTCTGACGTAAAAACATATGAATGAAATCCATATAGTTTTTGAAAAAAATAAAAAGGACCGTTACTTTACGGACAGCCCTCGTATATGGCACAGCCCAAGCAGAGGGTCACCCCCAAGAGCCTGGTCTGCTTGAGGTTTCTTCCTTATAGGGAGTTTTTCCTCACCACAGTTGCCTAGTGGTTGCTCTGGGGGTTGGTTGGTAAGGTTAGTCCTTACTTGCGTAAAGTGCCTTGATTTAACTTTCTTGTGATCTGGTACTATATATATATATATATATATATATATATATATATATATATATATATATATATATAATTATAAGTGAATAGTATATTGATGTATATGCCTGTGTGTTGACATGTAGTAGTGAATTTGTATTTATGTAAATATGACTGATTAGAATTGATGGCAGGGGTGGGCGCTAATAAGCTTTGCTTCAGCCCACACCCTTTCGGATTCACTAGTTTTGTTTATGCTTTGTGGAATTGTTCATTTTTTTCTATTTGAATATTTTGTGTACCGAATAAAACTTTGTCACTTGTCACCAGAAAGTAACTTCTTGTGACCAGGCAGCAGTCATGCAACCAATGGCAGTCCCTAAAATGGTTTTTAAATAATTGTATTTTTATTTGTCATGCCTGTGACTTCTTCCACAATCACAGAAATGCCCGTAAAAGCTGTTTCATTATTTGACCTTGATGGTATGATAAAAAAAATAAGCACGGACTAGTCACTGGAGGGGCACGACAGCTGCGATGTAAGCCATGCCTCTGGGATGCTTCCCTCATGTAGGCAGTGTGCAAGGTGAAATCTGTTAATAGGGCTCCCGAAATGAAAATCAACATGCAACCCATTAGCCAGATAGACACAACAGGTGTTATGACACTACATTCCCAAATTACCACAAGCAGAAATTAAAATGCAATATTTACATGTACTTCTCAGGCCTGCCAAGTGCAAAGTAAAGCTCAACTGTTCAGTTAACCAGGGTCCGTTTTCATAAAGCAATCTAATCTTTCAGTCTACTAAACTTACTTAGTTGTCTAGTTAGTTGTCCAACATTAACTGTCTAATCACCGTTTCACATCGATGGCTAAACTTGTAGATTGGCCATCTTATGTTAGCCAACAGTTTTCATGGGCATAACAGCGTCACGTCTGCTGTTGCCAAGAGACGGCTCCAATGCGTGACAGTTTTGTTTACGTCCAGGTTGATTGTTGTCATGATCTATCCAGCCTTTGTTTCATTAAATGGCTTTTTAACATGTACAGACACATACGAACTGCAGAATGGCGTGCTTAGCACTTAGCTTAGCAGTTTCACACTTCAATTTCTTCTACTAC
Source organism: Thalassophryne amazonica (assembly GCF_902500255.1). NCBI lineage: Eukaryota > Metazoa > Chordata > Actinopteri > Batrachoidiformes > Batrachoididae > Thalassophryne > Thalassophryne amazonica. The sequence goes on from NC_047106.1 coordinate 125,278,752, forward strand.
ACTTCCGTCAAGCCTTTTTGTGCACACAGTGCTGCTCCGCATAACAGCGTCACCTGGTGGCTAATGTGAGAACTGTCGCAAACATATCATGACAGTTGTCGTCTGCTGCAACCACAGCCAAAAGCAGAGGAAGCTCTCCTTTTGGAGTAATACAAGTGATGTAGGGGTGCTCTTGAGTGTTCCATAAAATGATAGCCACCATTTTTTGAGGTAAGAAACTGAAGTTTTGTCAACTAAAATAAGATGAGCCTCCTCTGTACGAGGCTAAAAACTTCAGTCAGGTAACGTGAAACTTTAGCTGACTAAGTGCTTTGTGCAACGACTAACGTCAAAAAAATTAGTCAACTAATTGAGTTTATTTGACTAAACAAGATTAGACTGCTTCATGAAACTGGGCCCAGGTGTCACAAAAAAGGCCAAATTGCACCAACTCCAGAGTCAGATTAACTCCAGATGTCGCACTCTGCAATTACATTTTAAATGTTTTGAATTTGCTGTGTACTTCAGAACTATTTTTTGTTTGTTTGACATTTCTCACTTATTCATAGACAGAAATAACATTTGTGGAGAGGTTAATTAAAACGTGATGTATCACTATGACACGTCAGTGTGGTGTCAATTTATTTGAAATTAACACCAGTGGTGTGTGGGCCGCTGAAGAGGAGGTACTGCTGGCCCACCACCACCAGATGGCACCCTGCTTGACGTGCGGGCTTCAAGCACGAGAGGGCGTCATAGCAACCGGAGTGACAGCTGTCACCCGTCATCAGCACCAGCTGTCTCTAATTCACATCATACCACCACCACCATAAAGGCCGGACTGCAACTCCACCTCTCCGCCGAGAAATCAGCTACCTTGGAGGTAATTTCTCTGCTACACTTAACTCTGACTTAGAGTCTGAACTTCTTTGCAGCCGTTTTCCTGTGGTGTGCCTTATCTGAGGGATTGGCATTTGGTGTGATCAGCGACGGCTTCGCTTCACACTCCAACCAGATAAGTGGTTAGACAGGAGCTGCACGAGTGTGTGATTGGAGGTGGAGGTGCTCCCTCCCAAAAGAACACAGACGGTGGAATTACTGAGTGTGTGAACTCACACTCATCTAAACTGTTTCTGTTCTCTGCCAGCAGTACCCGGTCTGACAGCTGGAGACGGTGGCCACCTGGGGCTCCAGGACTTGGCGGCTCCGGTGTTCTTCAGATCCGTTGGCGGTGAGGGCTGTGTGGGATCCGGCTCGGTTCTAGACGGATCCTATCCTCAAGCCTGCCCACACGTCACTCAACATTTAATTGTCTGTGGTACCAAAACTGTGTTTGTCTGTATTCCGTTGTGCACTTCACAACATTAAATTGTTACTGTTTGGCTTATCCATTGTCCATTCATTTAGCGCCCCCTGTTGTGGGTCCGTGTTCCTACACCTTCACAACAACCAGAACCTTAACAACTTTACACTGAAATGGTTTTACATGGGAAATTTAACATGAATATATTTTACTATGTACAGGTCAGATTGTGGGTTTTGTATGGCAAAGTTTAGAGAGCAGGAGTTCCAGAACAAACCAGAATCTCCAGTGAGAAGTGTGTTTAAAGAGGATTCTCTGAGTGAGACATGGATCTTGATGTTCTGATGGCTTTAATGACTGTACTGTGTGTGAAGACATCGTCACTGATAACCACAGGCAGCTGAGTGTCAGAAGTCAGTCTAATCTGTACAGGCTTGATTAACTTATCATCATGTTTGTTGACACTCCTGAACACCCCTGTGTCCAATTTTGTGCAGCAGATTGGCCACGTGACGACTTAGATTAGGCTCAGGAGGCAACACATGAAAGCTCTGTTGTTTGGATTCAGTGATCAGTGTGTCACAGCTTCACAATTTAAAATGAGGGCTCAACAAATATATTGCAATCATAAAGGAGTTAAAAAAAACAAACAAAAGAAAGGAAGAAAACATTTAAGGAAATTACCAAGTATTTCTGATAAAGATTCTGAAATCATACAACAGAAGTATTTTCATTTTTTAAAATGGCCTTATAGCTTTCATTTAGTGTAATTGTGAGATCAGCACAAGCTCAGGTTTGTGTTCAGGGTTAATACTTTTTGTGACTATTATTTTGTTTAGTGGCTCCAGATGATTAACTTTTGGAACAGATTAATCAAAGGTCAAGCAAAACATACCGTAGTATCTCCACGACCAGCGTGACGAACGATTTGATCAAAAGGTCACATTCATTCATTCATTTTCTATACTTTGTTATTCCAATTTAGGGTCATGGAGGAGCTGGACCCCTCCCCTGCTGTCATTGGGTAAGAGGTTGGTACACTCTGGTCAAGCTGCAATTTAAAAGATCATATTGTTCAGTATAATACTTGTGCTCGATTGGTATAACTGACTTCAAGATTACGTCAAAAGAAGTAAAAAAAAAAAAAAAAAAAAATACATACATACTCCACACACACACATATACATCAGCATTACAGAAAACAATGAGCTCATTTATTATATGGCTGTGACACTAAGCGCGCTCTGATTGGATGATTTCTGGTCTGATATGGGAAAATTAGATCGATTACCATGACAATACATAGGTCCAGAATGCGTATCACATTCATTACAAACCACAAAGCTAAAAACAGGATTAGAAAAACCAAGTTGGACATGGGGAAAAAAAACGCACAGATTGAAATCTTACCAGCTAACGACCGGCCCATCTGTTAGCAAGTTCTTCAGAGAGGTGACGCGAACAGGTCTGACTGAGTTGCCAGCAGCTTTCATATTCGGGCGATACTGTAGGTTTGCCTGTGTAGATAGATAGATAGATAGATAGATAGATAGATAGATAGATAGATAGATAGATAGATAGATAGATAGATAGATAGATAGATAGATAGTAGCTATATATTAAAGGAATTATTAACCTCACGCTCAGTTAATGCTTTAATACGTCACTGCCACAGTAATCCTTGTTACACTTAGGTATGAGATCAAGAATACCACCCAAAGGGAGAGCCCTCCATGGAGAATAAGATTGGAAGCCCAAATCTGGAAAGCCAGGAAGAATGTTAGCTGACTAACAGAGGTACAGAAGGCCATTATGAGATGGTGCACAGACAAAAGCTCCCACCCTTACTGAAAAAAGACAAAAGCTCATATCACAAAAGTTATTTTGTTGATTATACACAACCATTTACATATCATATTAGACTTATCACATGATATTTTACATATCAAATATCACAAATTCTACATAACACTTGAACTCGGGGGAGATGATACAGATACAGATGGAAAAGCGCTATATAAATGCAGTCCATTTACCATTTACCATTTAACTCCAACAAATTTGTTGTAGTTGGATGCAGTGCCCCGCTGCACTGAAGAAGTCAGCGATAGACCTACAGTCAGATATGAAGTCCTGGCAGAGGGTCTGGAGGCGCTTCTGATAGGATTGTCAATTTCGCTTCTTGATCGCCTGCCCTCTACTGTGTTGCAGTAGTTGTGTGCTGACTAAGGTGTAGTCCTTATGGAGGCCATCCACACCAGTCTAGAATTAGGAATGGTGATGCCCGATGAGCTGGCAGGCGGAAGTATTGCACCCCTCGCATGCATTGTTCGTCCTGTCTCTTCCCTCCACGGTGACCTGATGCATGTGGTGATGCCGAACCAAAAAATATTTGAAGCATTTTACATACTTCAGTCACATAAATCCAATCCAGTAAATCGAAGGGATGATGCTCAATCAAAAATCTGGAGGTTGACCTGAGGGCAGGCCTTATGAGACTGAACATTCAGACCCAATGAGTATGTTAATGTGGTTGGAAAAAAATTGTAGGTTTTGTGGGGATAACAAAAATTGCTGTAATTCTGCAACAGTGGGTTACAGGGTTAAATGTGTACATAGATAGATAGATAGACCTTTATTGTCCCCAGGGGGAAATTTGTTTTCACAGCAACTGTCACATAAAAACACATATAGACACAGAACACCCATACAAATGACAAGTGATCAGCACATGTTATAAACTGTTTAAAACTGCTATGGCAGAAGGGACAAAGCTTTTATTAAAGCGTACCTGCTTCCACTTCAGAGTTCTGTACCTGCGACCAGAGGGCAGCAGGCAGAAGTAACAGTGGAGAGGATGATCAGAGTCTGTGCTGGTTGTCCGGGCCATGCGTATGACTGCCTTATTGTTGAGTTGTGAGAGGTCCGTCCGTGGTGGGCAAGCTGATGATTCTGGATGCTGTGTGAGTGACCTTAATAAGTTTACAAGGTCTATTAGAAAAGAAACCGACCGTTTTATTTAAAAAAAAAAAACTATATGGATTTGATTCATATGTTTTTACGTCAGCCAAGCTTGAACCTTCGTGTGCATGCGTGAGTTTTTCCACGCCTGTTGGTGACGTCATTTGCCTGTGAGCACGCCTTGTGGGAGGAGTGGTCCAGCACCCTTGTCAGATTTTCATTGTCTGAGAAGTTGCTGAGAGACTAGCGCTGTGCTTCATCAAAATTTTTTCAAAAACTGTGAGGCACATCCAAGTGGATACCATTCGAGAAATTAAGCTGGTTTTTGGTGAAAATTTTAACGGCTGATGACAGATTTTGGATTGTTTCTATCGCTGTAAGGACTTCCCACGGAGTGGGACGTCGCGCAGCGCTCCGAGGCGAAGTCGTCATCCTGTTTCAAGCTGAAAACCTCCAAATTTAAGCCTCTGTAGACCCAGGACGTCGTGAGAGAACAGAGAACTTTCAGAAGAGGTCGGAATCAGCAGTTTATCCGGACATTCCACTGTTAAAGGAGATTTTTTTAATGAAAGACGTGCAGACGGATTGGCGCGTTGGCTCACAGCCGGCGCGGCACGCCCGCCATAGGAATAACACCTCCATGTTGATAACCAATTGTAAAATCCAGGCGGCTTTTGGTGGCTTTCAGTTGTCCTTAAGGCTTCCAACGGAGGTGTTTTTCCTGTGGCGGGCGCGCTGCGCCGGCTGCGAGCCGACGCGCCAGTCCGTCCACACGTCTTTCATTAAAAAAATCTCCTTTAACAGTGGAATGTCCGGATAAACTGCTGATTCCTCACAGTTTTCAAAAAAAATTTGATGAAGCACAGCGCCAGTCTCTCAGCAACTTCTCAGACAAAGGAATTCTGATGAGGGGGTTGGACCACTCCTCCCACAAGGTGTGCTCACAGGTGAATGACGTCACCGACAGGCGTGAAAAAACTCTCGCATGTCCACGAGGGTTCAAGCTTGGCTGATGTAATCACACGTGATTCAAATCCATATGGTTTTTTAAAAAAATAATAAGGTCGGATACTTTTCTAATAGACCTCATATTTCTGTTGGTGATGGAGAGCATATTGAAGTAACAAGGTGAGCAGTACAGAAGGATGGGTTGAATGATGCTTGAGTATAACAATAACAGGAGTTTTGGGGTGACAGAGAGGGCACGGAGCTTGCGAAGGATATGGAGTCTTTGCTGGGAACGTTTATGGATGTCAATGACATGCTCATCAAAGGTGAGCTTATTGTCCACTATGAGTCCAAGATATTTGAAACGATTGACACGCTCAACTGTTTTGTTATGAATGTTAATGGGAGCCAAGTCCGGGGTGTGTGATTGAGTATGAATCAGTAGCTCCTTAGTCTTGTCCACATTAAGCTCCAAGAAGTTATCTGAGCACCACTTAGTGAAGTGGGTAACAGACTGATGGAAGGCGATTATGGAGTTACTGTCCTTGAGAAGAGCAAGAATGGCTGTGTCATCAGAGTATTTAAAATATGTAGTTGTGGGTGAGGGGCTAGTGCAGTCGTTGGTGTAGAGGGTGTACAAGAAAGGGCTGAGTACACACCCCTGGGGGGCACCGGTATTGGTGATAATGGTTGATGAAGTGTCTGAGCCAAATCTGATAGACTGTGGTCTGTTGCTGAGGAAGTTGTGAATCTAATGAATGAAGAGTGGAGACAGATTGAGAGTTTGGAGCTTCTTAATCATTTGGGGCCGTTGTATTGTATTAAATGCCGAGCTAAAATCAATGAATAGTATGGATGCAAAGGTACCAGGTGACTCGAGATGTTGCAACAAGGGGTGGAGGAGGCATGCCACAGCATCCTCGGTTCCCCGCCTGGCCCTGTGAGCAAACTGGTATGGGTCCAGCAGTGGTCTGACAGCTGGGAGAATGGTTTGAAGAATACGTTTTTCCAAGCATTTCATGATAACGGAGGTAAGAGCAAATGGCCTGTAATGATTTGGCTCGGATGGACGTGGCTTTTTGGGAACCGGGATGAATGTGGAGGTTTTTCAGACTGTGGGAATGTATGCTGATCTGAGGGAGTCCCAGAAGATGGAGTACAGAACTGGGGACAACTCCACAGCACATAGTTTCAGCACCCTGGCCGGGATACCATCTGGCCCTGATGCCTTCGCCACCTTACATCTACTTAGCTGCAAACATACATCATCCTCTGTAAATGGTGGGTGGGATGGAATGTCCAGGGGCAGGGCACCAAGAAGTACCTCACAGAGGGCAGAGTTATCTGTACTATCAAAACATGTATAGAATGTATTGAGAGTATCAGCAGAAATACACTCAACAAAAGTATAAACGCAACACTTTTGGTTTTGCTCCCATTTTGTATGAGATGAACTCAAAGATCTAAAACTTTTTCCACATACACAATATCACCATTTCCCTCAAATATTGTTCACAAACCAGTCTAAATCTGTGATAGTGAGCACTTCTCCTTTGCTGAGATAATCCATCCCACCTCACAGGTGTGCCATATCAAGATGCTAATTAGACACCATGATTAGTGCACAGGTGTGCCTTAGACTGATAATAAAAGGCCACTCTGAAAGGTGCAGTTTTGTTTTATTGGGGGGGATACCAGTCAGTATCTGGTGTGACCACCATTTGCCTCATGCAGTGCAACACATCTCCTTCGCATAGAGTTGATCAGGTTGTCAATTGTGGCCTGTGGAATGTTGGTCCACTCCTCTTCAATGGCTGTGCAAAGTTGCTGGATATTGGCAGGAACTGGTACACGCTGTCGTATACGCCGGTCCAGAGCATCCCAAACATGCTCAATGGGTGACATGTCCGGTGAGTATGCCGGCCATGCAAGAACTGGGACATTTTCAGCTTCCAAGAATTGTGTACAGATCCTTGCAACATGGGGCCGTGCATTATCCTGCTGCAACATGAGGTGATGTTCTTGGATGTATGGCACAACAATGGGCCTCAGGATCTCGTCACGGTATCTCTGTGCATTCAAAATGCCATCAATAAAATGCACCTGTGTCCTTCGTCCATAACAGACGCCTGCCCATACCATAACCCCACCGCCACCATGGGCCACTCGATCCACAACATTGACATCAGAAAACCGCTCACCCACACGACGCAGCACGCTGTCTGCCATCTGACCTGAACAGTGTGAACCGGGATTCATCCATGAAGAGAACACCTCTCCAACGTGCCAAACGCCCGCGAATGTGAGCATTTGCCCATTCAAGTCGGTTACGACGACGAACTGGAGTCAGGTCGAGACCCCGATGAGGACGACGAGCATGCAGATGAGCTTCCCTGAGATGGTTTCTGACAGTTTGTGCAGAAATTCTTTGGTTATGCAAACCGATTGTTTCAGCAGCTGTCCGAGTGGCTGGTCTCAGATGATCTTGGAGGTGAACATGCTGGATGTGGAGGTCCTGGGCTGGTGTGGTTACACGTGGTCTGCGGTTGTGAGGCTGGTTGGATGTACTGCCAAATTCTCTGAAATGCCTTTGGAGACGACTTATGGTAGAGAAATGAACATTCAATACACGAGCAACAGCTCTGGTTGACATTCCTGCTGTCAGCATGCCAATTGCACGCTCCCTCAAATCTTGCGACATCTGTGGCATTGTGCTGTGTGATAAAACTGCACCTTTCAGAGTGGCCTTTTATTGTGGACAATCTAAGGCACACCTGTGCACTAATCATGGTGTCTAATCAGCATCTTGATATGGCACACCTGTGAGGTGGGATGGATTATCTCAGCAAAGGAAAAGTGCTCACTATCACAGAATTAGACTGGTTTGTCAACAATATTTGAGGGAAATGGTGATATTGTGTATTTGAAAAAAGTTTTAGATCTTTGAGTTCATCTCATACAAAATGGGAGCAAAACCAAAAGTGTTGCGTTTATATTTTTGTTGAGTGTAGTAGGGTCAGGTATTGTATTGTGATGAGTGAGGACCTTGATTTTCTTGTAGGCCTGCCTAGTGTCCCTGCTGCTGAACTCGTTTAATCTTGTCCTTGTATCTGAGTTTAGCCTTAGTTATGTCATTTTTTATCTGTCTGTTCAGTGTATTAACTGTGTTCCAATCCCCACGCTGGAAGGCTTTGAATCTGTCTCTCATACTGCTCTTAATGTGAGATGTAATCCAAGAATTAGAATTTGGGTATTTCTTAAATGTTCTTATTGGTATAGTGGATGATATACAGAATTTAATGTAATCTGTGATTACTGAAACTCTGTGCTCCAAATCTCCTTCAAAAATCTCCCAGTCCATGCACGCAATGGAGCCCTGCAGCTGTGCAATTGCATCCTCCGACCAAATGGGGGTGCTGTAGGTGGAAGGCTTAGCCTGTTTAGTACTGTCCTGTAATGCGAAAGCAAAACAACAACATTGTGGTCGGAGAAGCAGAGTGGAGGATGTGCCTGGACAGTAAACGCATCAGAAATGTTCCCGTAACATAAATCCAGAGTGTTGTGCTTTCTCGTGGGAATATCCACGTACTGATGTAATGATGGCATGACAGTGTCCAGTCTACAGCTGTTAAAATCACCCATAATGAACAGTGGAGCATCAGGGTACCTAGCCATCATAGAGCTAGCATCCTTAGCTAATAGCTCCGCTGCTACCCTGGTGTTAGCACTGGGGGGAATGTAGACACAGCTGACTACCACACACGGGAATTACCTCGGGAGATAAAACGACCGTAGAGACAGGGTCAGCAGCTCGACATCAGGTGTGCAGATTGTGCAGTGGGTTTTGATGTTAACACACCACCGCTTGTTGACGAAGACACAGACGCCGCCGCCCTTAGTTTTACTGGACTTGCACGATCTGTCAGCCCGCAGGATGTTGAAGTGGTCAAGACTGACCTCAAAGTCTGAAGTGGTCCCATCCAGCCAGGTCTCCATCAGGGCGATGACACATGCATCTCTGAAGGTCCGTTCAAACTCCATGTGTGCCTGGCAGTACAAATGGGTGGGCTATTAACGGCAGGTACTCACCCAGACTGGCTAACACAGGGCAGACAATCCTGATCATGAAGGACCCCCATAAGGGTACGACACCCTCAAACTACCGGCCAATTACCTGGCTCTCCTCACCATGGAAGCTCCGATCAGGCATCATAAAAACCAAGCTGAGTAAGCACGCAAGTCAACACATGAGTACAGCTCAGAAGGGCAAACAATACCCAGAGGATCGAAGTACCAACTACTGGTTGACTGAGCAGTACGTCAGCAGGACTCGAAGACCTGCCAGACCAACCTGAGCCCAGCTTGGATTGACTACAGGAACCTTCATCAAGAGCTCAATGGGTCTGTGGAAGATTTCACTGGAGGCCAACTCCAAGGCAGTCGCACAAGACACCTGCAAGCGTGGAATATACCAAGGTGATGCACTGTCCCCACTGCTGTTCTACATAGGCCTCAACCCCCTCAGCCAATGCATCACAGAGTGACTACAGATATTGACTCAGGAGTGGAGCAACCATCAGCCACATCCTGTTGACCATCAGAGGGAAGGTGATCTGGACTGAGGGGGTGGAGTTGCCAGAAGGCAGGATAGGGGACAGCTACAAGTACCTGGGAATCCCACAAGCCAGTGGGAACCATGATGAAGATACAGGAAGGTCAGCCACAGCCAAATAACTCCAGAAGGTAAGACAGGTGTTGAGAAGCCAGCTGAATGGTAGGAATAAGAGCTGAGCCATCAATACATACACCCTACCAGTCATCAGATACTCAGTTGGGATAATAAGTTGGCCACAGGAGGAGATAGATGACATGGATGTCAAGACATGAAAAATCCTCATAATGCACAGAGGTTTCCACTAGTCCAGTTCCGTGAGGCTCTATGGGCAATGCAAGAAGGGAGGGTGAGGATCTTTTAGTCTCTTTATTCAGAGAGTAGTGACATGACAAGCCAAAAAAAAAAAAAGGTCATGTACAGTAGTGTTCAGAATAATTGGATTGGACAATAGACAATAATTGAATTGTTGGATTTGTGAGAATCTACTGAATCTACTGGTACCTTGTTTCCCTTGTAACAATAAGAAATATACTCAGAACCTGGATTAATCTTTTTAGTTACATAGCACTACTATTATTCTGAACACTACTGTAGCTCATGGTGCCATCTTGTGGCCAAAACAGCCTTCGCTGTTAAGATGTCTGCATGTAAATCCAGCTATTTTGTTTATTTATTCGCTGAAAATGCAGGGTTGCTGTGCATTTGGATGCACAAATGGACACAACAAGGTCTTCAAGATGTACAGATTCCCTTCAGATCCGAACAGAAGAAAAATTTGGGAAAATAAAGTCAGCTGTGCGGGATGGAAGTGACTTCATCGTGAAAGTTTTGACAGGTAAATTTAGTGTTCAGTCCCATGTACAGTAAAACTCACCTAAACTGTCATCATATAAGCTTGATGTTTTTGTGTGGTCTTCCATGTAGCACCGTATATAATGGATTTTGTATAATGGAATTTCACTCGCAACGAATAAAATATCCTGTCCGATCGTAATGCATTTCCATTAAAACCCCTTGCATGTACGGGACAGAGCAGTCTGGACATGCACAGTAATAGAGGTACAAAATCAAAATTCAGCACTCTGACAATAATGATTTGAGGAGAGTGGGACCGGAGTCATTTCTGTGATTTAATGTCCGACCAATTTTTTTTTTTTCACACCATGTTCAGACTTGGACCTGCAGTCTGGACATGCACCTGTTAAATCAGACATAAAAGGCTGTGATTTGACACTTTTTTGCTTTCACTATTTTCTCTCATATTTTAATAGTTTTTAACAGTGCGCATGCTGATTACAACTGGATCAGAAAAGTCCACAAATTTACAACACAAAGTCAGAAAAAGAAGAACCTGTACAGCTTACCTTTGAGGTGATGATAGTAGAAAGAAAAGCCTGTTGAGACACAAATTAATCCATAATAAAGCATAATTTAGCGACGGAGAACTTCAAAACTGTCACGCACGTCGGTGTCATGACACAGTTACAAAGCTGCAGAAGCATTGATCAGACTTTAAATTAATTAAATAAATCATCATAAATTGTAAACTGATGTAAATTTGATAGCCTAACTAATTTTTATATTTATTTTGATAGCACCTGTACCTGGATGTGTTGCTGTATGTGGTTAAATGATTCAAAAAATGTTGAAAACATTAAAGGTTCATTAAGTAGTTTAGCACAATTGGCCCCAAAATGGCACCGTGTTCTCAGTTGACGCTACTCTCTGAATAAAGGGACTCTCTAGGATTAGTGAGTGTCAAAGCCACAATCCAAGATGAGATGAGGAGCATCCATGAATACATCAGAAAGCTGTCCGCTCCCCCCCTCCCCCGGGATCATTGGATGTAAGGATGGAACAGGAGATGAGATATCATGGGAGAACAAACTCCTCCATGACCCCATACTCCAGCAGATTCCAGGCACAACATCAGAAGTCTCTGTCCAAAAGAGTGCAGTCCTAAGAACAGCTAAGATACTGCGCCAAGCATTGAAACTCCCAGGGTTCTGGTACACACACACACACATATATATATATACATACATATATATATATATATATATATATATATATATATATATATATATATATATATATATATATATATATATATATATATATATATATATATACATATACATACATATATATATACATACATACACACACACAGTAGTGTTCAGAATAATAGTAGTGCTATGTGACTAAAAAGATTAATCCAGGTTTTGAGTATATTTCTTATAGTTACATGGGAAACAAAGTACCAGTAGATTCTCACAAATCCAACAAGACCAAGCATTCATGATATGCACACTCTTAAGGCTATGAAATTGGGCTATTAGTAAAAAAAAAAAAGTAGAAAAGGGGGTGTTCACAATAATAGTAGCATCTGCTGTTGACGCTGCAAACCCAAAACTATTATGTTCAAACTGCTTTTTTAGCAATCCTGTGAATCACTAAACTAGTATTTAGTTGTATAACCACATGATTTTTTTTTTTCATGATTTCTTCACATCTGCGAGGCATTAATTTTGTTGGTTTGGAACCAAGATTTTGCTGGTTTACTAGTGTGTTTGGTGTCATTGTCTTGTTGAAACACCCATTTCAAGGGCATGTCCTCTTCAGCATAAGGCAACATGACCTCTTCAAGTATTTTGACATATAAAAACTGATCCATGATACCTGGTATGCGATATATAGGCCCAACACCATAGTAGGAGAAACATGCCCATATCATGATGCTTGCACCACCATGCTTCACTGTCTTCACTGTGAACTGTGGCTTGAATTCAGAGTTTGGGGGTCGTCTCACAAACTGTCTGTGGCTCTTGGACCCAAAAAGAACAATTTTACTCTCATCAGTCCACAGAATATTCCTCCATTTCTCTTTAAGCCAGTTGATGTGTTCTTTGGCAAATTGTAACCTCTTCTGCATGTCTTTTATTTAACAGAGGGACTTTGGGGGGATTCTTGCAAATAAATTAGCTTCACAAAGACGTCTTCTAACTGTCACAGCACTTACAGGTGACTCCAGACTGTCTTTGATCATCCTGGAGCTGATCAGTGGGTGAGCCTTTGCCATTCTGGTTATTGTTCAATCCATTTTGATGGTTGTTTTCCGTTTTCTTCCACACATCTCTTTTTTTTTTTTTGTCCATTTTAAAGCATTGGAAATCATTGTAGATGAACAGCCTTTAATTTTTTGTACCTGCGTATACTCGTAGGTTTTCCCCTCTGCAATCGACGTTTTAATCAAACTATGCTGTTCTTCTGAACAGTGTCTTGAACATCTCATTTTCCTCAGGCTTTCAAAGACAAAAGCATGTTCAACAGGTGCTGGCTTCATCCTTAAATAGGGGACACCTGATTCACACCTGTTTGTTCCACAAAATTGACGAACTCACTGACTGAATGCCACACTACTATTATTGTGAACACCCCCTTTTCTACTTTTTTTTTTACTAATAGCCCAATTTGATAGCCTTAAGACTGTGCATATCATGAATGCTTGGTCTTGTTAGATTTGTGAGAATCTACTGGTACCTTGTTTTCCATGTAACAATAAGAAATATACTCAAAACCTGGTTTAATCTTTTTAGTCACATAGCACTACTATTATTCTGAACACTACTGTATATACATACATACATACATACATACACACACACACACACATATATATATATATATATACATATATACATATATACATATATATATATACATATATACATATATACATATATATATATACATATATATACACATATCACATGTAACGGCTGATGAGAGATTTTGAGGTGATTCTGTCGCTTTAAGGACTTCCCACAGTGCGAGACGTCGCGCAGCGCTCTCAGCTGCCGTCGTCAGCCTGTTCAAGCTGAAAACCTCCACATTTCAGGTTCTATTGATCCAGGACGTCGTGAGAGAACAGAGAAGTTTCAGAAGAAGTCGGTTTCAGCATTTTATCCGGATATTCCACTGTTAAAGGAGATTTTTTTAATGAAAGACGTGCGGACGGGTCCGCGCGTCGGGACGCAGCCGCCGCGACGCTCCGCCACAGGAAAAACACCTCTGTTGAAAGCCTTAAGGACAAGTTGGAACATGTCCTGCCTGTTAAACAATTTCTCATATACTCACTCCACTGAAAGCCATCAAAAGCCGCCTGGATTTTACAAATGGTTATCAACACGGAGGTGTTTTTCCTGTGCCGCCGCACCGCGTCGGCTGCGTCCTGACGCGCGGATCCGTCCGCACGTCTTTCATTAAAAAAATCTCCTTTAACAGTGGAATATCCGGATAAAATGCTGAAACCGACTTCTTCTGAAACTTCTCTGTTCTCTCACGACGTCCTGGATCAATAGAGCCTGAAATGTGGAGGTTTTCAGCTTGAACAGGCTGACGACGGCGGCTGAGAGCGCTGAGCGACGTCTCGCACTGTGGGAAGTCCTTAAAGCGACAGAATCACCTCAAAATCTCTCATCAGCCGTTAAAATTTTCACTGAAAACCAGCTTAATTTTTCGAACCGTGTCCACTTCGATGTGTCTCACAGGTTTAGAAAAAAGTTTGATCAAACAACGCGCCAGTCTCTCAGCAACTTCTCAGACAAAGGAATTCCGACGAGGGGCTGGACGACTCCTCCCACAAGGAGTGCTCACAGGCGAATGACGTGACCGACAGGCGTGGAAAAACTCACGCATGCGCACGAGGGTTCAAGCATGTCTGACGTAAAAACATATGAATGAAATCCATATAGTTTTTGAAAAAAATAAAAAGGACCGTTAATTTATTGACAGCCCTCGTATATATACACATATACATATACATATATATACACATATACATACACATATATATACACATATATATACATATATATACATATATATACATATATATATACACATATATACATACATATATATACATACACATATATACACACATATATATATATACACATATATACACATATATATATATACACATATATACACATATATATATATACACATATATACACATATATATATATACACATATATACACATATATATATACATATATATACGCATATATACATATATATACATATATATATATATACCGTATGCACTGCCCTTTGATGCCTTTCATTAATTTTATTTTACAGGTTTGTATGTAACCATATCTCTTCAACATGTTAAAGAAATCTCATCTTTTCAAAATCTCAACAGCAGATTTGAAGATCACAGGCCACATGAAATAATTTCTTCAAGTTTCTTAATAATCTGTTCATTTGTGAAACATCATGCAACATATATGCTTCATAAAATGTTGTGGCTCCGTGACTTTATCATGACCCACCCAACAGTACAATAATCCTGCCTTCATGTGCTCTCAGAATTATAGTAAATACAAGTGCCCGACATGCTGCACGTGACTACTGTCATGTTGTGATTTTGAATGGGGAATTGGGAGATAATTTTGATACACAAGTTGCTGAATTGAGATGACCTTTGACATTTCTACATGGTGGAGAGCAATGCCGGATTTGTTATAAATGGTCAGTAATTCCTTTAGTAACTGTTCAGCCACTGTTAGCTGTTGATTGTGCACAAAATGTTAATGTATTCTTGTGTTAAATTTAGCATGTTAGCATAAAATGCCATTACTATCGCGCTGCAATATAGCAGTGGGATGTAGCAGGTAATGATGAACTGTGTGTCTGCCGTTTTTCATTTCTTTCCAAAAACAAAAGCACTCGTTCTGAATTCACAAATGGGAAGCATCATCTTTCCAATAGCATTTGAAGGCAGGATTAATGTCTTCCATTACAGGCCACGCCTCTTCACAAAATGTTATGTACATACACAGCTGACATATCTTTAAAAAATCAGTTTTCTCTGTACTTTTCACCAAACTGTGATAATCAGTGGACAACTTCCAGTATGCAGATTGCAATGTGTTTTCAAGCTGAATAATCTTCAACAGGGTTTGTAAGTGAACCCTACACAAATAAAATAAACCAAATTAAATCTTTGCAAATGTTTTAAAAATATTTGCAAAAAGATTTACATTTGTACTTGATAAAAAAGTCTACAGTGCAAATGTCTGTAATTATATATAAATGTGTTGTGATTTTCTTTTTTTAATGAAACCAGTTTTCACAGTTTATACTCACACTGTTTTTTATTGTAAACGTTGTTATGCTGCACTCAATTACTTAATTCATATTGGAGGTAAAAGTTGTATCATCCTGCTCCTACTTTTAATGTGAAACATTTGCAGGCGAGTCACTGCAGGAAACAAAGGCCACCAATAGGTGGCAGCAGAATCACACGGCTGAATTTGAATCCGTCCTTGTTTTGAAGAGATTTCTGCCAGGTGGAGGAAAAAATCTGATCAGGAAATTAAAAATGTAATCTACATGGTAAATCAAAATACTGAGATATTAAGTGGAGCGGCATACTTGAGGTTAATTAAATATACTTTCTAATTCCAAAAAGCTTACTAGTGATTTCACAACATGACAAAGTGCATTATGATGTTACCTTTTAATGGGAATAATGGAAACCACATTACTACTTTAAACTACACGATAGAATTAAGCACATGTATGGCTTCATTATGAGATTAAATAAAAAAAGAAGCATTATGTGGGAAGTCAAAAGTCTTTTTCTTTGTCCATTTCTTTGCATTGCATTGCTTTACACAAAGAATGACAGAACAGCCCTGTTGTCTCAGCAATGATGGAGAATCCAAGTGAGTAGATGCACCACACACAGTTTCTGGATTACAACTGATGCAACTTGAAAATCTGTCAGCATTAAGAAATCCTTTTTAAATCCAAATGATGTATGTCTGTTTGTACATATTAGTCTATGGGCCAAGCAGGTTTTCGGTACCACTTAAGGGGAAAAAAACAACACTTAGAATCCAGCCTCAGTGTATCATGGCCTAAACAAAAATGTATGATAGCCATCCCAGGGTGGTAGCTGTAGCCAGGTAGGGATAAATGAAGAATTACACAGAAGTCAAACTTTAAAAATGCTCCAATCATGTTGAAAACTATATCACAACGATTCCAAAAAGGTATAGTTTGGACTATCTGTGACGGAATGTTCTGGAGTTATGGGGTCAAAACAGCAAAAATGGTGACAAAGGTCAATTTAGTTTGCACAGGGGTCAAATATTAAAGTTGCTCCAATTTCAGTAAAAAAAAAATGCAAATTATTGTTTGGATTAATGGGGTTCTAAGAAGGAATAGTTTGCACCATCTGTCATGCTTAGTTATCGTGTTACAGGGTAACATATGTCACATATGTCATATTAAACAAATATGTAGGACTGCCTTTTTGCATTTACGCAATATCTCTAAAATCAGAAAGGTCTTGTCTCAGAGTGATGCTGAAAAACTAATTCATGCATTTGTTTCCTCTAGGCTGGACTATTGTAATTCATTATTATCAGGTTGTCCTAAAAGTTCCCTAAAAAGCCTTCAGTTGGTTCAGAATGCTGCAGCTAGAGTACTGACGGGGACTAGCAGGAGAGAGCATATCTCACCCGTGTTGGCCTCCCTTCATTGGCTTCCTGTTAATGCTAGAATAGAATTTAAAATTCTTCTTCTTACTTATAAGGTTTTGAATAATCAGGTCCCATCTTATCTTAGGGACCTCATAGTACCATATTACCCCATTAGAGCGCTTCGCTCTCAGACTGCGGGCTTACTTGTAGTTCCTAGGGTTTGTAAGAGTAGAATGGGAGGCAGAGCCTTCAGCTTTCAGGCTCCTCTCCTGTGGAACCAGCTCCCAATTCAGATCAGGGAGACAGATACCCTCTCTACTTTTAAGATTAGGCTTAAAACTTTCCTTTTCGCTAAGGCTTATAGTTAGGGCTGGATCGGGTGACCCTGGACCATCCCTTGGTTATGTTGCTTTAGACGTAGACTGTGTTTCATAATTATTGTATGGCCTTGCCTTGCAATGTGGAGCGCCTTGGGGCAACTGTTTGTTGTGATTTGGCGCTATACAAGAAAAAAGTTGATTGATTGAAGTTGACATGTCATAGAATTCAATAGATGTTGACCTTGTTTGACCTTGACGTTGGAGACAAAGCATTCAGCACAGTCAAAACTATTCCATTTACTGAGCCTTTTATTTCAACCAGTAATTTGCATCATTTTTCAGTGAATGTCAGGCACGGAGCTGAATGGATCTCACCGCTGTAATATACATATTATTACTCGATCACCATTTGAACTCTGTAGGAGCTGTGACGTGGAACTGTATCCCAGGCCATGACAACGTTATTAAACATGAAACTCACCTCCAGCACAGAACCAGGGCAGCACAGAGCGCACAGGATCCAAACCACAGTCTGGTGGTGAAAAGCCTCTCACCAGGCTGCTGTGTGCTGCAAATAACCACGCAAAAATGAAATCCCATGTGATAATCCAACCGACATCATGGTGGACTGAGTTGTGTTGTGCTCCTGAAGTCAGCAAAACGGAAATTAAAGTTTGCTGGAAAAGCTGCGTCTGACGCATGGTGTGACACTGCTGTAAACTTTCAGCAAAGGTGGCCAGCGTGCACAATCTGTCTTTCTTTAGGTATCTGTAAGAAATTTCTATTCCTTTGCAAAAAACAAAAACAAACAAAAAAAAACAACTAATAAAACAAAACAAAACCAGAGAAACAACACTGTTGTTGTCAACTACCAGAGGTGAGACAAAGTCACCATCAGTCATAATGATCACCAATTTTTTTGCAAGCTGACTTGAGACTTGACTTGGGACTTGCAGATTGATGAGTACTGTAACTTCCAGCTCTTGTTTGAGGAAAAAGTAAATAAAAATATATTGACTTCAGTGTTTTGTGTATAACAGATCAGTGTGTTTCTGTTGATTTGAAAGTATTTCAAATGGTCCATGTGTGTATGATTTTGTTGCTAGAATGACATTTTTAGAAGAGATTGTTAGGTTTTGATTGCAGGGTTTCATTTTGACAGAGCTGTGAGGTGTTTTACAACAAGTGTTGTGTCTTATCTTGCTTGTGTGTAGAGTTTTGACACAGCGAGCCAAAATCTGCAAAAACTGTAAGCTGTAGAAACATCTCAAGGATGATCAGTGGAAACAGGATGTACCTGAGCTCAATTTTCAGCTTCATGGCACTTATGTAAATGTGATCTTAGTTTTTTTTTTTTTTTGCAAAAATCTTTTAAAAAAATCTTTGATATTGTCATTGGGTCAGAAAAAATGTGACATTTGTGTGGAAAAAAAAAAAAAAAATCCTGTAGCTTCCACATGCACAAATCTTGTGATGGATTGTATTTTTCCTATGGCAAAAATAGTTTACTTTAAAATGAAAGCCTCCAAAACAGTCTGAAATTATTCCTTTACTGAGTTTCTGATGATTTAAGCTCCAAAACATGCAAAACTTCTGATTTTGTTTGACTGATTTTGACTGTTTCACATGTAATCAGCTGTAACTTGAAATATATGCACTTTTTGTCTTTCAAATAATCTTTGATTGTTTGTATCGTGTTGTACTTATATGAACAGTTTCAGCAATTTCATCTCAAATTTCTGTGACAGAAAGTTCGAGCAGAAGTCACGTGACAATTTTGTTTGAATACAAAATTTTACAGTAAGCCAAATTTTCCTGTGGTTGTGATCTTAAGAGTAACAGCATGTATTACACATCATTTTTTTCAGAATTTAATGCAGATCAGAATGACATCCAGAAAAGAGCAAGTACTATCATAAGATAAGAAAGAGAAATTAATTTACTCATACTCATCCCTCAAATTTCAAATGTGTGAAAAAAATACATGACATCGTAAAGAAAATTTAAAATACAATTTTGCATTTTCATTTTAACATTTGTGTAAGGCAATGCACATATCATAAAACTTTTGTTCCTGTCAGCTGAATAAAGAAGTTGAAGCTGCAGGAATAGGTTTTAATTGAGTTTCCAAAATACAAATACTTGACAACATTTTAAGTCAAAGGGTAAATGACTTTTTTAATTTATATTGCAGAGTAGAGCTGGGTATTGATTTAAATGTCAAGAATCGATTCAATTTCAATTCTTAAGATTCAGAATTGATTATTTCAATTCGATTCACTTTGATTTGATCTGATATCAATTTGGGTTAGTGTTGTTAAAGCTGTTTTTTGAGCTGTCACCAAATGACATTTGAGAGCAAATAAATGAAGTATTGGTCATTAATAATGATGGCTATAAGACTGGTGAAAATGGCAAGGACCAATCCCCCTCCCAGAATGATAGACTGGTATTTTTATTTTACAAACATGTTGTAGGGCAGAATTACTGAACAGATCCAGGGCAGCCAAAAGAGGACGCCAGAGTTCTCTACACCTGGTTCATTATTAAAGCGACGACATTAAGAATTCACCCAAAATCTGTTGCTGTTGAATACGAATAATTTATTTTTTTGTGTGTGTGTGGAAAGCATGAGTGAATAACCACTATCACCAGCAGCAATCCAGTGTAGTTGTTTTTATCAATATGGACAACAATAACAAAAAGATTCAGTCAGGGTAAAGTGCTGGTAACTAAGTAACCACACTATCAAATGTAAACAATAAACAGAGGAAAAGTACCTGAGAAAACATAAGTGTCTCACAGTTTGATTTAGACAAGAGAGGATCGTCCTTCTCATGCCAGAGGATTGTCCTGAAGTCCTGCAGGTCTCCTTGACCTGTTCCTTTGGATCTTGTCTGCTGCCTTTTCTGCTCAAGATTTCTGTGCTTCTCCCTCCTCTCTTGCACTGTATGTTTCCCCAAGGAGAGACTCCAAGGCTTTGGGTTCCTTGGGTGTGGGAAGATCTTACTCTAGGTGAGGTCCTGACTAGAATCAATAACCTTCAGCTTCAGATGTCTGATGATGGTAGTATTCAATTTGATGGCACTAGAAGTAATCTTACTGATTCTACGCTATTGCACAGAGCTGCAGGTATGGTGCCCAAGAATATTGCTAATGTACAACCCCAATTCCAATGAAGTTGGGACATTGTTTAAAATGTAAATAAAAACAGAATACAATGATTTGCAAATCCTCTTCAACCTACAACCCCTGGCAATAATTATGGAATCACCGGCCTCGGAGGATGTTCATTCAGTTGTTTAATTTTGTAGAAAAAAAGCAGATGACATGACACAAGACTAAAGTCATTTCAAATGGCAACTTTCTGGCTTTAAGAAACACTATAAGAAATCAGGAAAAAAATTGTGGCAGTCAGTAACGGTTACTTTTTTAGACCAAGCAGAGGGAAAAAAATATGGACTCACTCAATTCTGAGGAATAAATTATGGAATCACCCTGTAAATTTTCATCCCCAAAACTAACACCTGCATCATATCAGATCTGCTCGTTAATCTGCATCTAAAAAGGAGTGAACACGTCTTGGAGAGCTGTTGCACCAAGTGGACTGACATGAACCATGGCTCCAACACAAGAGATGTCAACTGAAACAAAGGAGAGGATTATCAAACTCTTAAAAGAGGGTAAATCATCACGCAATGTTGCTAAAGATATTGGTTGTTCACAGTCAGCTGTGTCTAAACTCTGGACCAAATACAAACAACATGGGAAGGTTGTTAAAGGCAAACATACTGGTAGACCAAGAAAGACATCAAAGCGTCAACACAGAAAACTTAAAGCAATATGTCGCAAAAATCGAAAATGTGCAACAAAACAAATGAGGAACGAATGGGATGAAACTGGATTCAATGTCTGTGACCGAACTGTAAGAAACCGCCTAAAGGAAATGGGATTTACATACAGAAAAGCTAAACGAAAGCCATCATTAACACCTAAACAGAAAAAAACAAGGTTACAATGGGCTAAGGAAAAGCAATCGTGGACTGTGGATGACTGGATGAAAGTCATATTCAGTGATGAATCTCAAATCTGCATTGGGCAAGGTGATGATGCTGGAACTTTTGTTTGGTGCCGTTCCAGTGAGATTTATAAAGATGACTGCCTGAAGAGAACATGTAAATTTCCACAGTCATTGATGATATGGGGCTGCATGTCAGGTAAAGGCACTGGGGAGATGGCTGTCATTACATCATCAATAAATGCACAAGTTTACATTCATATTTTGGACACTTTTCTTATCCCATCAATTGAAAGGATGTTTGGGGATGATGAAATCATTTTTCAAGATGATAATGCATCTTGCCATAGAGCAAAAACTGTGAAAACATTCCTTGCAAAAAGTTACATAGGGTCAATGTCATGGCCTGCAAACAGTCCAGATCTTAATCCAATTGAAAATCTTTGGTGGAAGTTGAAGAAAATGGTCCATGACAAGGCTCCAACCTGCAAAGCCGATCTGGCAACAGCAATCAGAGAAAGTTGGAGCCAGATTGATGAAGAGTACTGTTTGTCACTCATTAAGTCCATGCCTCAGAGACTGCAAGCTGTTATAAAAGCCAGAGGTGGTGCAACAAAATACTAGTGATGTGTTGGAGCGTTCTTTTGTTTTTCATGATTCCATAATTTTTTCCTCAGAATTGAGTGATTCCATATTTTTTTTCCCCTCTGCTTGGTCTAAAAAAGTAACCGTTACAGACTGCCACAATTTTTTTTCCTGATTTCTTATAGTGTTTCTTAAAGCCAGAAAGTTGCCATTTGAAATGACTTTAGTATTGTGTCATGTCTGTGATCTGCTTTTTTTCTACAAAATTAAACAACTGAATGAACATCCTCCGAGGCCGGTGATTCCATAATTTTTGCCAGGGGTTGTATATTCAATTGAATACACCACAAAGTCAAGATATTTAATGTTCAAACTGATAAACTTTGTTTTTGTGCAAATATTTGTTCATTTTGAAATGATGCCTGCAACACGTTTCAAAAAAGCTGGGACAGTAGTATGTTTACCACTGTGTTACATCACCTTTCCTTCTAACAACACTCAATAACCGTTTGGGAACTGAGGACAGTAATTGTTGAAGCTTTGTAGGTGGAATTCTTTCCCATTTTTGCCTGATGTAAGACTTCAGTTGTTCAACAGTCTGGGGTCTCTGTTGTCATATTTTGCACTTCATAATGCACCACACATTTTCAATGGGCGACAGGTCTGGACTACAGGCAGGCCAGTCTAGTACCTGCACTCTTTTACTATGAAGCCACACTGTTGTAACATGTGCAGAATGTGGCTTGACATTGTCTTGCTGAAATAAGCAAGAATGTCCCTGAAAAAGACATTGCTTGGATGGCAGCATTTGTTGCTCCTAAACCTGGATGTACCTTTCAGCATTGATGGTGCCATCACAGATGTGTAAGTTGCCCATGCCATGGGCACTAACACACCCCCATACCATCACAGATGCTGGCTTTTGAACTTTGCACTGGTAACAATCTGGATGGTCTTTTTCCTCTTTTGTCTGGAGGACACAAGTCCATGATTTCCAAAAAATTTAAAAATTCAAATTTCAAATGTATTAATTTATATAGCACCAATTCACGACAAACTCGTCTCAAGGCGCTTCACACAACATAAAACAACAAAAAAACTGAATTAAAAATTTAAAACACAATAAAAAGATGACCATAAAAGAATACAAGAATAAAAACACATCATCACACTAATGATAAAACAGGAAAAACAAATGAGTCTTTAAACGTGACTTAAAAGTCTCCACAGTATCAGACTGCCAAATGTGTGCCGGGAGATCATTCCACAGAGCTGGAGCATGGTAGGAGAAAGCTCTGTGACCGGCAGACTTTTTATTCCCCCTGGGAACACACAGAAGTCCTGCACCCTGAGAACGCAGGGCCCGAGCTGGTACATAGAGGTGTACCAGGTCAGCCAGATAGGGAGGTGCAAGTCCATGAACAATTTTATAAAGTAATAACAGTACTTTAAAATCCGATTTTGTAGCAACTGGAAGCCAGTGCAGGGATGCCAAAACGGGTGTAATGTGGTCAAACTTTCTGCTTTGTGTCAAAAGTCTTTCAGCAGCATTTTGAACCAGTTGAAGACCCCTAATCCTGGACTGCGGTAAGCCAGAAAATAGAGCATTACAATAGTCCAGTCTAGAAGAGACAAATGCATGAATCAAAGTCTCAGCATCAGCCATAGACAGGATGGGACGAATCTTCGCTATATTTCGCAAATGAAAGAAAGCAGTCCTCGTAATGTCTGGAGATCAAAGGACAACGTAGGATCAAAAATTACTCCAAGGTTCCTCACTTTATCCGTATGATGTATAACACATGAACCTAAGCTAAGTGCTAGCTGATCAAATTGATGCCGATACCTCGCTGGACCAAGAACCATAACTTCAGTCTTATCAG
Organism: Thalassophryne amazonica; assembly: GCF_902500255.1. Taxonomy (NCBI): domain Eukaryota; kingdom Metazoa; phylum Chordata; class Actinopteri; order Batrachoidiformes; family Batrachoididae; genus Thalassophryne; species Thalassophryne amazonica. Next base: position 125,302,871 of record NC_047106.1, read on the forward strand.
AATTTAAAAGTAGGAAGTTACTAGACATCCAACTTCTTACTGATACAAGGCAATCTTCCAAAGATTTTATGTCAATGAGATTACCAGCAGTTATTGGCATGTACAATTGAGTGTCATCAGCATAGCAATGAAAGGGAATCCCAAAGCGCCGCAGTATATTCCCAAGGGGTGCTACATAAAGGGAAAAAAGCAGGGGCCTAAAACAGATCCCTGTGGAACTCCAAACTTCATGTCCCTGCGATCAGAGGAGGTGCCATTACACAATACACAGTAAGAACGACTGGACAGGTATGACGTCAACCATGCAAGAGCAGTTCCAGTAATCCCAAAGTGATTCTCCAGCCTACTGAGTAAAATATGATGATCCACAGTATCAAACGCAGCACTAAGATCCAACAGCACCAAGACTGTAGTGGTATCTGAGTCCATTGCTCACAAAAGGTCATTCACTACTTTAGTAAGTGCTGTCTCTGTGGAGTGATATTTTCTAACAGCAGACTGCAGTGGCTCAAAAAGATTATTATCAGTGAGGTAGTCCACCAGCTGTCGCGAAACCACTTTTTCCAGGATTTTAGAACAAAATGATAGATTTGATATTGGTCTATAATTTTTCAATACACTAGGGTCGAGATTGGATTTCTTAAGCAATGGTTTAATCACTGCAGATCCAGAAGTTAATGAGAGATTTATAATTTCCAGCACAGTTGGTCCAAGAGTGGGCCACAGGTCCTTAAACAGTTTTGTTGGTATAGAATCAAATAAACAGGTTGTGCTTTTCGTAGACATCATGAGCTTCGTCAGCGCGCCTAGCGAGATACCATCAAAATCTGTAAATCTGGGTAACACCTCAGTGGGCGCATCCACCTCCATAGCAGTATGCAGTGGCTGGACCAAAGCCTGCTGAGATATGCTCAACCTAATATTCTCAATTTTCTTCTTGAAATAGTCCAAGAAGTCCTGTGCTGAAAAGGGAGAATGATTAACAGGTGGCTGTCCATGAATGAGAAATGCTACAGTTTCAAAGAAAAACTTTGAATTATGCTTGTTTTTATTGATAACATCAGAATAATAGGCACGCTTTGTAGCTAGTAGTGCATGCTTATAATCTAAGACAGCATCACACCATGCAAGGTGGAACACCTCTAATTTAGAACTACGCCATTTCTGTTCCAAACCTCAAGCCTTCTGCCTAAGGTCACGCAAGTAACCATTGAACCAAGGCGACTGCGCCCTGGGATGGTGTGGCCTTAAAAGAGGAGGCGCAACCTTATCCAGTGTAGCCTTGAGCGCTGAATTCAAGCCATCCGCAAGACTATCCACTGATTGAACATTCTCCAAATCTGAGGCCAAAATTTCAGGCAGTCTGGCTTCGAGTTCAGTCATAGTTAAGGGATTAATGCGTCGCCGCAGAGACAGACAAGGCTTTCAGTCCACTAAACGCGGCCACATAAATGCACACCTAATAAATGAGTGGTCAGAGACCACCAAGGCAAGAGGCAAAATGTCAATGTTCGTGATTGCAAGGCCACGTGTGAGAACCAAATCAAGGGTATTTCCACGAATGTGCGTTGAAATCTTAATGCATTGCAGGAATCCCAACGCATCCACAAGTTCCATAAATGACTTGCAAAGGGGATCAGAGGGCTTATTTATATGAATGTTAAAGACACCAATAATCAAAATATTGTCCGCACTAGCTGACAGGCTAGAGATGAACGCACCAAATTCATCTAAGAATTCAGAATATGGGCCAGGAGGCCAATAAACAGTGACAAAATAACATGACTGATTTCCATACTTCTGACCCTGACAATATCTAGCATCATGAGCAGAGCGGAGAGTCAGATGCTCAAACGAATTATATTTATGACCCCCAACAGTCAATAAGGTAAACCTGGATTTATAAATGAAAGCAACACTCCCGCCTTGCTTTGCACCACGAGACATGTGACCAAATGTGTACCCTGGTGGGCAGGCCTCATTCAGAGGAAGAACAGCTGTGGGTTTGTGCCAGGTTTCACATAACCCAATCATGTCCAAGTGATGATCCATAATTAGATCGTTGATCAACAGGGATTTTGAGGACAGTGATCTGATGATCATGAGACCCAAACTGAAGACTTCTGTCGGTTTGACAGACTGACATCTTTGAATAGGCCTGAGTAGCTTAAAATCCACTCCACGTTTTCCATCCAGAACCCGGAGAGTGTCAGAAACCGCTGTCGTCACATCAGGACTACAAGTCCCAGAAGCTGCAGCGCTCTGATGACGTGGGCGCCAATGCGCTCAGCTGACCAGATGACCGGCACAGACGACGCAGTCTGATGGAATACAAACTTTCTCCGGGAGCCTCTGTGGACGCAGCGACGTCGGCGGAGCAAACCAAGCTCTCTGATAGCGAGAATGTCCCGAGGGACATTGTTGTTGTTCAGGCTCCGGAGCTCAGCTGCAGAGTAGCTTAGCATCGTGCTAGCCGAGGGAGTGACGTGGGCCGTCATGCAGTGCAAAAAAGGCACTAAACAATTAAAAATGGTTAAAAATGCACACTGAAGGACCAAGAACCACGTCAAGTGCATACCCAAAGATAAAAAAATCACACTCAAAAGCACTAAAAACCAAGGTACAAATGAGAAAAACTGGAGAAAAACAAGAGGAGCGGCGAACACACAACGCCAGTCTCAAAAACAATTTGAAATATGGACTCATCAGACCACAGCACACTTTTCCACTTTACGTTTGTCCATTTCAAATGAGTTTGGTCCCAGAGAACGTGGCAGCGTTTCTGGATGTTGTTGATGTATGGCTTTTTTTGATAGAGTTTTAACTTGCACTTGTAGATGTAGCGACGAACTGTGTTAACTGACAATGGTTTTCTGAAGTTTTCCTGAGCCCGTGCGGTAAGATCCTTTACACAATGATGTCGGTTTTTAATGCAGTGCTGCCAGAGGGATGGAAGGTCACGGGCATTCAGTGTTGGTTTTCGGCCTTGCCGCTTGCGTGTAGAAAGGTCTCCAGATTCTCTGAATCTTCTGATGATAAAACTGTTTTTAAAACCTTTTTAAAACTGTTGGACTTTTTTTCACGCAGTTGTTCACAAAGTGGTGATCCTCGCTCCAGACTTTTGGGGATGCTCCTTTTTACCCAATCATGACACTCACAATTAGTGTCCTAGTTAGTTCCCAAATGCTTATTGAGTGTTGTTAGAAGGAAAGGTGATGTAACACAGTGGTAAACATTCTACTGTCCCAGCTTTTTTGAAACGTGTTGCAGGAATCCATTTCAAAATGAGCAAATATTTGCACAAAACAATAAAGTTTGTCAATTTGAACATTAAATATCTTGTCTTTGTGGTGTATTCAGTTGAATATAGGTTGAAGAGGATTTGCAAATCATTGTATTCTATTTTTATTTACATTTCACACAACGTCCCAACTTAATTGGAATTGCGGTTGTATCATTCATTTCTGATTGCACATTTGCACATTGAGAAGTGTGCAGCATTTGTTCCTACACCACTGATCGAGTTCATTGATCGGTGTACATCACGCAAAGCTTTTGAAAGTGCTTGGGTTTTATTGATGGTTGTGCTACAGATAATCTGTTACAGGTATTAGCAATTTGTCAAAACATCATTGGTCTAGCTAACAACATTCCCACACCCACCAGCTTTGGTCAAGGGATCCAGATGCACCACAAATTTGGAAGTCGGCAGCTTATTGAGGTACTCCATGATCTAGGCCACTCTATGTCCTATGATGAGGTAAGGTGTTTCCTGACATCAGTGACAGAGTATGACCAAAAACGGGAAGGTCCGTACATTCCTCGTGGTATTACCAGGTACAAAGAAGATGATGTCCATTCCATTGTCGATGCTGCCATTGATAACTTTGATCAGAATGAAGAAACGCTCGATGGTAGATGTACTACACACTCCATGGCTGCTGTCCTATACCAGAGAACCTTGACCAAAGATGTAATGCCGGCATCCTTAGATCACAGCGCAAAGCAATGGATGCATCTCAATATCAGGAGGACGCACTGTGTGTCTACAACAAACCTAGTAAATGACCTGAGCCCAAGCGTGCTGTAGATCGCTCTCTCTTTGATGTGCAGCAAGAAGATCACCGCAGACAAGCAGATCTATGTGATTTGGGATGGAAAGTCTGTCGGCATATGGAGGACATTGACTCACTGCCAGCCTGGTCAGGGTTCAACACAATGGTGTCAGAGTACTGAATCCCATTTGCCATTGTCCAGTACCTTCCTTTCATCAAACCTCCTCCAACTGGCCTCTCGACTGTGTACACTATATTATTGAAGTTGATTGCTATTGCTAGATCTCAGGGTCAACCTCAAATCCTGGTAACTACTGACCTTGCCATCTGTAGTAAGGCACAGCAGACAATCTGGCACAAACTGGAATTTCAGGACAGTATAATAATGAGGCTTGGAGTGATGCATCTCATAATGGCATTCCTCACAAGTATTGGGAAGTTACATGGAGATGGCGGCTTTCTTTACTTGCTTACTTCATCTGGAGTCTACACCACTGCAACAGCTCAATTAACACTGCAAGGCAAGCATTACATGTGGAAAAATCACAGTTCGAGTGAGAATATGAGGCTTTTTGTAATAATTTATATTTCGTTATTTGTATGGGTCAAAGCCGTGTAAAATGTGATTCCTTTGTTAAAAATCTTATCACACTAGATAGTGGATGTAAATAAAGATATTTTGATTACACGTAAAAGTTGTTATACCTCTTTACAGGTAATCTGGATGGAGATTATGAGAAAAATCTGAAACAACGAAAATGACATTTTGAGGGGGGTGGTAGACCCCCCGATAACATAGGCAACCCCTAAAACAACTGCTGATTATTTTGTCATGTAGTTCCCAACAAGAAAACACCAGTATATAGGACTTAATCATGATTTCCAGCTACAGGGATCACACAAATCGAAGGATCCTAGTTGTAGATACTTCGGCTGTGTTTTGGAACATAAGGGGTTAAACGACTATGTTGTGCACCCATTTTGCCAAGTACAACATAATTTCTAGAAACTAGAGAGAATTACCTAAATTTTGATACCAGTATGAACTTGTTACACCTCTGCATGTGTGTTGTATACAAGTGTGTGTGTGTGTGTGTGTGTGTGTGTGTGTGTGTGTGTGGGGGGGGGGGGGGGGGGGGGGGGGGAGGGGGGGGGAGTAATAAAGTAGATGTACTTCGTTACACTACTTATGTAGTTTTTTTAGGGTATATACTTGAGTTTTTTAAAAAAATCAGGTCTTTTATACCCCGAGTGGCTGTTGTACTGCTCTGAAAAACGATGCAATCTGCCTCACTCTCTCAAGTAGGTGTGCAATCATCGGAAGTTTGAGACCGGATTCTGAGGCGAGGTTGATGATGTGTGCAAAGCAGCCAACATGTGTTAGGCCCATAATCTTAACTGCACGGACAATATTTGCTGCGTTGTCTGTCACCATCATTGGGTCTTTGTTCATCAGTGCCCACTCCTCTAAAGCCTCCATCATTTCAGCGAGACTGACAGAGTGATGGTCAGTGATGACATCAGTGATCTGTAACACGTTTGAGATGAGGTTCAATTCCTCGTCGATGTAGTGTCCAGTCACACTCGTGAGACTCTATAGCCACAGATGTCCAAGTATCACTTGTAATACTTAATCTCTCAGCCAACTGCAGCTTGCTTTTCACGGTTTCTTTGACTACGCCGTACATGTTTGGAATAACTTGTTCAGCCATACGTTTACGTGCCGCCATATCATAGTGTGGTTCAAACACTTTGATGAGCTGCCTGAAGCTCGGGTTTTTAACGACGGAATAAGGGAGCACAGCACTGCGAATGTAGCCCATAATCACCTTGGTTATTTTGTTTGCACGTAAATAGTTTGCTGGTAGTAGAAGAACTTCAGTTTCTTCTGTGGTGGTCCGGTGGGCTTGGACATGATATCTCAGCGGTGACCCTGCATGTGGTTAGATAAGACAAGATAAGACTTTATTGATCTCACAGTGGAGAAATTCACGTTACGTCAGCTCTTAAAAAACACACAAGATGGGTGCGAGTAGAGGAAAATGTGCATCAAACAGCGTGTGCAAGGATAAGCAATAATAATAATACGAGGTCTGTCCGTAAAGTATCGTACCTTTTTATTTTTTTCAAAAACTATATGGATTTCATTCATATGTTTTTACGTCAGACATGCTTGAACCCTCGTGCGCATGCGTGAGTTTTTCCACGCCTGTCGGTGACGTCATTCGCCTGTGAGCACGCCTTGTGGAAGGAGTGGTCCCGCCCCCTCGTCGGATTTTCATTGTCTGGAAATGGCGGAATGAAAAGGACTTTTTTTCCATCAGAATTTTTTCAGAAGCTGTTAGAGACTGGCACCTGGAAACCATTCGAAAAATTTATCTGGCTTTCAGTGAAAATTTTACGGGCTTCACAGAGAATAAGGACTTTAACTACAGGTTTAAGGACCCCTTTAAAGGACGGTCGGTGCGCCGCGCTGCAAGCTGTGACGATGCGGCACAAACCACTGGATCATTTCTAAGCTGATGGCTCTGTGGATACGAGACCGTCGTGTGCTCTTTCTCTGGTTATCACAAGACCTGGACATCAGCCATTTTCCGTCAGATTTCACTTTTAACAAGAGATTTTGTCATGGAAAGCCGCGCGGAGGCTTCGCGCGTCACGACCGATTCGCTGATGAAGCGAGACAAAGGAACACCTCCGTTTCGGCATGTTAGAGGACAGGTTGGGACATGTCTATCTCGGCTTTCAGTGTTTACCAGTCGAGTGAGTATAAAAGAACTTGTGGAGAGCTCTGACGTAAAAACATATGAATGAATGAAATCCATATAGTTTTTGAAAAAAATAAAAAGGTACGATACTTTACGGACAGACCTCGTACTTGTAACAATACAATAAAATAAGAAAATGAGATAGAAATAGAATATATATATATATATATATATATATATATACTCAACAAAAATATAAACGCAACACTTTTGGTTTTGCTCCCATTTTGTATGAGATGAACTCAAAGATCTAAAACTTTTTCCACATACACAATATCACCATTTCCCTCAAATATTGTTCACAAACCAGTCGAAATCTGTGATAGTGAGCACTTCTCCTTTGCTGAGATAATCCATCCCACCTCACAGGTGTGCCATACGAAGATACTGATTAGACACCATGATTAGTGCACAGGTGTGCCTTAGACTGCCCACAATAAAAGGCCACTCTGAAAGGTGCAGTTTTGTTTTACTGGGGGGGGATACCAGTCAGTATCTGGTGGGACCACCATTTGCCTCATGCAGTGCAACACATCTCCTTCGCATCATCCGTGAAGAGAACACCTCTCCAACGTGCCAAATGCCAGCAAATGTGAGCATTTGCCCACTCAAGTCGGTTACGACGACAAACTGGAGTCAGGTCGAGACCCCGATGAGGACGACGAGCATGCAGATGAGCTTCCCTGAGATGGTTTCTGACAGTTTGTGCAGAAATTCTTTGGTTATGCAAACCGATTGTTCCAGCAGCTGTCCGAGTGGCTGGTCTCAGACGATCTTGGAGGTGAACATGCTGGATGTGGAGGTCCTGGGCTGGTGTGGTTACACATGGTCTGCAGTTGTGAGGCTGGTTGGATGTACTGCCAAATTCTCTGAAACGCCTTTGGAGACGGCTTATGGTAGAGAAATGAACATTCAATACACGAGCAACAGCTCTGGTTGACATTCCTGCTGTCAGCATGCCAATTGCACGCCCCCTCAAATCTTGCGACATCTGTGGCATTGTGCTGTGTGATAAAACTGCACCTTTCAGAGTGGCCTTTTATTGTGGGCAGTCTAAGGCACACCTGTGCACTAATCATGGTGTCTAATCAGCATCTTCGTATGGCACACCTGTGAGGTGGGATGGATTATCTCAGCAAAGGAGAAGTGCTCACTATCACAGATTTAAACTGGTTTGTGAACAATATTTGAGGGAAATGGTGATATTGTGTATGTGGAAAAAGTTTTAGATCTTTGAGTTCATCTCATACAAAATGGGAGCAAAACCAAAAGTGTTGCGTTTATATTTTTGTTGAGTGTATATATATATATATATATATAGTGAGGAAAATAAGTATTTGAACACCCTGCGATTTTGCAAGTTCTCCCACTTAGAAATCACGGAGGGGTCTGAAATTTTCATCTTAGGTGCATGTCCACTGTGAGAGACATATTCAAAAAAAAAAAAGAAAAAAAATACAGAAATCACAGTGTATGATTTTTTAAATAATTTATTTGTATGTTACTGCTGCAAAAAAGTATTTGAACACCTACCAACCAGCAAGAATTCTGGCTCACACAGACCTGTTAATTTATCTTTAAGAAGCCCTCTTATTCTGCACTCTTTACCTGTATTAATTGCACCTGTTTGAACTTGGTACCAGAGCCCATGCTGTGCGTGGAGGTGAGCACGACTATCTCTAGTCAATATCTCTCAACCTCCCGCACAAGCTCAGGCTCCTTGCCCCCCAGTGAGGTGACATTCCACGTCCCAACAGCCAGGGGCTGTGAGCATGGACCGGGCCGCTGGGCCACCCGCCCTCGACCGCCACCCAATCCTCTCTGCACCCGACCCCCATGGCCCCCTCTGCAGGTGGTGAACCCACAGGAGGGCGGGCCCACGTAGCTCCTTCGTGCTGAGCCCGGCCGGCCCCCATGGGCTAAGGCCCGACCACCAGGTGCTTGCGCGCGAGCCCCAACCTCAGGCCTGGCTCCAGGGTGGGACCCCGGCTCCGCCATACCGGGCGACGTCTCGGTCCTTGATCTTTCACTGGTCATGGAGGTTCTGAGCTGCCCTTAGTCTGACAACTAGACAACTAATACTTTCTGTAAAATTATTTTTTGAAATAATCTTACCATTTTCAAGTATTTCGAACTTTAGGTCCACAGTGGTCACTGGATTCATGATGTCAAGTGCTGCTGGAATAATGTTCACTGATGTAATCAGAGCTCTCAGGTCTCCTCATTCGGAGTGAGACTCGCACTTTAACATGGTCCTGTCAGGTCTCACGCACTCGGCATGAGACTCAATATGTTGTCACACTCTCATGCTAATGCGTGACATTCCACCAAAATAACCTGCAAGACAAGATTTAGTGGTAAATAACTCCTTGAGCGTATCTCAACTTGAGAGCTCTGTGTAAATAAACCTCTTTAACAGAACATTAACTCATCCATTTTTAAAGTGAAAGAGGGAGGCCTACTTATGGAGAGCACTGTCTATGCCTGACTCAAAGTCGATGGTGGTGTCCTGGGCCACGTTCAGGCTGATGGTCTTCTCCTCAGCCTCTGTGAGGCCTTGTGTAGGGCCACCACCAGTACCAGTGTTGCTGTCTGTCTTTTTCCCCCTGCACATATAAAAATGATGCTTAATTAAAACTTTATTATTTGCTTTATTTGTAAAGCAAATAATGCATTGTTGCTTCATTACAATTTAAAAGAAACAATTATTAAATTAATTGATTTTTTTTTTTAAGTTTTAACAAGAAAATAATTATTCAAAGAACCATATTCACAGAGATACTAAATAGTTCAGAGATAGACCAGGCACCTAAGTGGCTCTACTCTACTCTTTTCTACTCTCCTATTTTACTCTTCCTTTTTAGATATTTAGATATACCTTTGTATACTGGCATAGTTCCACGTTAGAACTGGAATATAATATATACCTTACTGAATTTTCATGAGAAGCTGATATTCAAATAGGACTGATAAATAGCAAATTAATGCTTACCTGATTGCAGAATGTCTTTATATTTTCTCCTGACTTCTTCGCAGGAGTGGACAGCATTTATATTGAACCTGTAACTATAGACCATAAAATCATTTTAAAAATTGTTTTTAATGCACCGCGAGGCGGGGCATATCCGTCCGTCCGTTTGTCCATCTGTCCGGCCGCAATTCGTTCGCCGCAATGTAGCTTGGCACCTATTGCTCACAGAAACTTCATATTTGGTGGGTACATTCTTTGGAGGAGTACTTCGCATGTGTTCAGGGGGTGTAGGGGGCTCTGGATAGAGGTAGTACCTTTGGCGTTCGGCATGCTGCACTCTACTGGTAGGGTGGACTGGCGTCACTGGTCCTCATCCACCTCCTAATCTCTCACGTGTTGACTCCAAGCGTCACACCCCGGTACACCGCTTCAGCTGGCGGGCTAAACCATGTGAGGGGGTGGTTTACACTCTAGGCGGAAGAACTGCAACAAGTAGTCAACGGCTAGGGGGCGGAGGAGATCATTATATTTTCAGATCCAACTAGCCCAGCAGATTAAAGGGGATAGAGAATCAAAATCATCTTTTTCATGTTTTTGGTGTTAGTTCAGAGTCTCCCCGCTGTGGGGAATACACACGAAGCGTCAGCAAGTTTCAGAACCTCTATTTCAAGTATTTCTCCTTTTTTGAATTGCCCCTAGAAAACAGGCCAATCCGTTTTTGAGAGAAAAGTTACGTCACTTTTTCACCAATAGCCCCCCCACACACACACCCACACCCACCCCCTTTCACACACGCCCCTTCAAAATTAATTATTCATAAGGTTGTGCCCACCCATTCCTACCACTGGAAGAGGAGCAATGGCGAGCTACAGGTGTGCCTTCCCAGGCTGTCATAGCGGACTACGATCTTTACATATTCTTCCCACGGAAAGCAGTGTACGCGATCAGTGGCTTTTATTCATTTTTAACCGCATCCCCAGTACATACAACCGCAGACTATTTCTTTGCTCTGCGCATTTCACGGAGGACTGTTTCACAAACCTTGCACAATTTCGAGCTGGTTTCAGTCGGCATTTAATACTCAGTAGAGGGTCAGTTCCGACTTTGCGACAAAATCAACCCCAGCCATCAGTACAGCCTGTAAGTATCACATTTTCTTTTGTTTTAAATTTATTTTGGATCGTTTTTTTTTTTAATTATCATTATTATTTTGTGACTGGACTTTATATCACAGCCTCTGGCTGACTTCATGTTGGTGGGCGAGGAACAAGATTTATCACTCAACAGCAATGTTGAAACGTGATCTGTTAAATAAGTTAGTGAAGATTACTCTCGTCTCGTTTTCACTACAACGCGCTCAACTTTTGTTCAGAATCAGCTTTTTATCACTGGTAACGACGCAGATTTCCTCTCACTCAAACCCGCAGCTTCACAGTGCTTTAAACCGTCGTCCACAGACTTCAATAGCGACACAAGTGCAGCAAAACGAGACGAGTCATTGGATAAATGTTGGGCTTTGTCCTGCCCATCGGAGGCTCGGCGTGTCTGGGGGTCTATGGGGCAGTGGGCTGGCCTTGGCTGGCCCGGACGCCCAGCTTCTGCATGATGATTGGATGATCTGTCTGAGGCTGAATCCATTTTTGATTGACAGCGAAATGAGCGAATCAGCGATCATTTTCATTCTGTTCTGAGTTGAACCGGAGACTTTCCTAATCCTCTTAGCGGCATTTTCAGTGAGAGCAAGGGCAGCCAATCAAACAACGGCAACCGATCAGCACCAACACCTACGTGCATTTCATAATGAGGCTGCCAAATAAGCTCCGAAACGACGCCATTAAAAGCAAACGAGGCATTCTAAACCCAGCATAGTAACATAGCTGTTTCAGAGAGCCTTTTAGGAAGGTTCTGAGCCATTACAGACCCAACCAATTTTTTTTGGGCTACATATCACATCACAGAACAAGGATTAATGCCCCATTCAACCTCTATCACCTTTAAGTCTATATATGGAAAAATCTTTCAGTTGGTGATGCAAGCATCAAACTTGGTACATATATTTTCCAAACACAGTTGAATAAATAAAGCACGTTAGACATCCAAACAAATCAATATGGCGGCCATTTTTCAAGATGGCGGCAACCTACACCAAAATATTGCATATTCCTACCTCGAATGCTTGTAAAAACTGATCTGCGGTTTATATTGTGGAATTTATGCCTTTTTTGTCTTCCAAACATGATGGGAGATATTTGTGAATAGTTACGTTATGAAATCCCGGCCATTTTTTAAAAAATGGCGCCCAATAGTTGATAGTCCTCTTTCAGTTCCAACTTTACAGCTTCAGCCAAAATATGAATGGTTACAAAAGGTCAGTCTCATTGAATCCGTAAATGAGCATGAAGTCAATGTAACATGGTCATCACATCATGCATCTGAAAGCAGAAGCCCACCTTTTGAAGTTAGCATAACATCTTTGTTACCATTACTCAGGGACCAAGCACACTCCGTTGCCACAATCAGGAAAGTGGTTGGACTGGTGCTCTTGTAGAATCTGGGGTAACAACGCCTGGTACAGCCAAATCTTTTTTATCTGCTTCCAGTGTTACTCGAACACGCCAAATACACCAGGTCACGTCTTGCTGTTTATATAAACTTCTAAATGAGGCCTATGAAAATTACACCACAGAGGGAAAGGAGAGCAGTCTTTCCAAAGAAGACTGGGCAAAGAAACGTGAAGCGGAGAGTCCACAGTTTCAGTTTTGGAATTTGATCCTGCGTATGGAGTTGGTCATATTTTTGCTGATTCGTTTTGTTCGAGAGGCAGACTTTATGCTTTACCGATAGTCTCTGCTAGAGTTGATACCATATTTCTTTGCCAACAACAATGTTAATTACGCGAGATGGCTTCCAATCCACTTGAAAGATATGATTTGTTTGGAGGAAATAAACCCTCGAATGGCAGCTGAATTCAGAAGCGGAAAATTCGTGGTTCACAAATCAAGTCGTGCATTTTCTGCTTTGCCAATAGATCAGGCGCATGAGCAATCAATGCTGTGATCAAAGGTGATGGGGGTGCAATAGGAATAACAGAGGATCTGTCTGCTCTGAGAAGATGGGTGGTCGCAGGTCCAGAGGTCAGCTTTCTGGTAGGACAATATAAAACATTGTGTGGGGTGAAAGATGCCAACGAAGATGTTGTGTGGGCCGCTGGAGAGGAGGTACTGCTGGCCCACCACCACAAGATGGCGCCCTGCTTGAAGTGCGGGCTTCAAGCACCATATTGTTATTGTCTGTACGTCGTTGTGCGATTCACAACATTAAATTGTTACTTTTGGCTTATCCATTGTCCGTTCATTACCGCCCCCTGTTGTGGGTCCGTGTCACGTCACTTTCACAGCAGGATTTCTCGGCCAGCGTCATGGATCCCGAGGGGCGTCAACCATCGCTTGAACAGCCAATGGAAGAGTGAGGTGCACAGGCGCCAGCAGGAGGTGTGTTGGGTGAGCTGCAGCACATCTTAACCGCCTTTACCGCTCGGTTGGACTTAGTTACCGAGCAGAGCAGTGTTCTCAATCGTAGGATAGAGGCTCTCACCGCCCAGATGGAAGCGCGTGCTCAGGGCGCTGCTGCAGCACCTCCTCCTGCTGACCGTGTGCCAGAAACAGACATTCCGCTGGTCATTCAACGAACCCCCCCACCGTCCCCTGAAGCATACATAAGCCCTCCGGAGCCGTACGGAGGCTGTGTGGAGACGTGCGCGGACTTCTTGATGCAGTGCTCGCTCGTCTTTTCACAGCGTTCCGTCATGTACGCATCAGATGCTAGTCGGGTGGCTTATGTTATAAATTTGCTTCGAGGAGAGGCACGCGCCTGGGCTACGGCGCTTTGGGAGCAGAATTCACGGCTCCTAACGGTTTATACTGAGTTTGTGAGGGAGTTCCGACAGGTGTTCGACCACCCTCATAGAGGCGAGACCGCTTCAAGTGTGCTGCTGTCGATACGGCAGGGGCGTCGGAGCGCAGCGAAGTATGCAGTCGACTTCCGCATCGCGGCAGCGCGAGCCGGCTGGAATGCTGTTGCGCTCTGCGCCGCCTTTGTAAACGGACTGCCTCTGGACCGAGCTGTCAGACCCCCCTGAAACCATCATCCCCGAGTCCACTGTCATGGCCGCCCTTACCTGGGACGTGGAGAAGACCGTCCGGGAGGCCCTGACACGGAGCCCGGACCCAGGGACCGGTCCGAAGAACAAACTGTACGTCCCACCAGAGGCCAGGGCTGCGGTCCTTGACTTCTGTCACGGTTCCAAGCTCTCCTGTCACCCAGGGGTGCGAAGGACCGTGGCAGTGGTCCGGCAGCACTTCTGGTGGGCGTCTATGGAAGCCGACATCCGGGAGTATGTCCAGGCCTGCGCCACCTGTGCCAGGGGCAAAGCCGACCACCACAAGGCCCAAGGCCTCCTCCAGCCTCTGCCTGTGCCTCGTCGCCCCTGGTCTCATATCGGCCTGGACTTTGTCACGGGCCTCCCGCCATCCCAGGGAAACACCACCATCTTAACGATAGTGGACCGGTTCTCCAAGGCGGCCCACTTTGTGGCCCTCCCGAAGCTCCCGACGGCCCAGGAGACTGCAGACCTCCTGGTCCACCACGTCGTGCGTCTGCATGGGATTCCATCAGACACTGTCTCGGATCGTGGTCCTCAGTTCTCCTCCCAGGTCTGGCGGAGTTTCTGTAGGGAACTGGGGGCCACCGTCAGTCTCTCGTCTGGGTACCACCCCCAGATGAACGGGCAGGCAGAGCGGACTAACCAGGAACTGGAGCAGGCCCTCCGTTGCGTGACCTCCGCGCACCCGACGGCCTGGAGTGACCATCTGGCCTGGATCGAGTACGCTCATAACAGCCAAGTCTCGTCTGCCACCGGCCTCTCCCCATTTGAAGTGTGTTTTGGGTACCAGCCCCCATTGTTCCCGCTAGTGGAAGGAGAGGTCGGGGTGCCCTCAGTCCAGGCCCATCTGAGAAGGTGCCGTCGGGTGTGGCGTACCGCCCGCTCTGCCCTGCTCAAAGCCCGGACGAGGGCCAAGAACCATGCAGACCGCCTGCGTGCCCCGGCCCCTGCGTATCAGCCTGGGCAGGAGGTTTGGCTTTCCACAAAGGACATTCCCCTGCAAGTGGAATCCCAAACGTTGAAGGACAGATACATTGGACCTTTCCCCATCCTCAAAGTCCTCAGTCCAGCCACAGTGAAGCTGAAGCTGCTAGCTTCACTGCAGATCCACCCGGTTTTCCATGTGTCACACATCAAACCTCACCACGTTTCGCCCCTCTGTACCCCCGGACCGGCGCCGCCTCCTGCCCGGATCATCGACGGGGAGCCGTCTTGGACCGTGCGCCGGCTCCTGGATGTCCGTCGGAAGGGCCGGGGGTTCCAGTATTTGGTGGACTGGGAGGGGTATGGACCCGAAGAACGCTCCTGGGTGAAGAGGAGCTCCCTCCTGGCCGACTTCTACCGGCGGCACCCGGACAAGCCTGGTCGAGCGCCAGGAGGCACCCGTTGAGGGGGGGTCCTGTTGTGTGGGCCGCTGAAGAGGAGGTACTGCTGGCCCACCACCACAAGATGGCGCCCTGCTTGAAGTGCGGGCTTCAAGCACGAGAGGGCATCGGAGCAACCAGGAGTGACAGCTGTCACTCATCATCCGTACCAGCTGTCACTCATCCACTACTCATCACCACAACCATAAAGGCCAGACTGCAACTCCACCTCCCCGCCGAGAAATCAGCTACCATTCAGGTAATTTCTCTGTTGACTCAAACCGTTGAGTGATAATCTGAACTTCTTTTGCAGCTGTTATCCTGTGGTGTGTCCTTATCTGTGGGATTGGCGTTTGGTGTGACAGCGACGGCTTCGCCTCACACCCCAAACCAGATAAGTGGTTTAAACAGGAGCTGCACGAGTGTGTGATTGGAGGTGGAGGTTCTCCCTCCTTTACTGAACACTGACTGTGGGATTACTGAGTGTGCAAACTCACACTCATCAGGACTGTCTCTGTTTTCTGCCAGCAGTACCGGGTCTGACTGCTGAAGACAGCGGCCACCTGGGGCGCAGGGCTTGGCGGCTCCGGTGTTCTTCAGCTCCGTTGGTGGTGGAAGCTGTGTGGGGATCCAGCTCTTCTCTCGCCAGGCGTCTTCTATCGTTGAGCCTGCCCACACGTCACCTGGTGTATGATTGACAGTCCACCATATTGTTATTGTCTGTACGTCGTTGTGCGATTCACAACATTAAATTGTTACTTTTGGCTTATCCATTGTCCGTTCATTAACGCCCCCTGTTGTGGGTCCGTGTCACGTCACTTTCACAACAGAAGAGGTTCAGCACCATGAGCAGAACGTACATGCCCAGAAAACATTCATAGAAAGAGTACAGAAGCTTCACTCTGTTATGAAGGAGATGGGAAATCCAGTATTGACGAGTTTCTAAAAGGTTTTGAAGAGGGACAAGACTGTAAGTTTTATCATCCAATAAAGAGGAACAATATTGATTTCTTTCGTCAAAAGCCAGAAGCATCCGCAAAAGAATATTAAAGATGACTGTCAGTTGTTTTCTAAATTGTTTATTTCATGCCAGTCACGAGAGTGCGATTTAAACGATTTTTTCAAGCATGAAAATCAATCTTCATCGACATCTCTTAGTGACAATGGCAGACTGTATCCAAGTCAAAAATCTCAACTGGCACAGATTCTTGAGGACAAAGTCACACTTGCAGAGAAACAACCTAGTGCTGAAGTAATAATTATCGATGGGTCAGCTTTAGTCAATTCCATCCATCCAAAGATTTCCAAGACCTTTGAAGAGTATGCTACTCTGGAGTTTGTTCCAAAAGTTCATTCCTACTGCTCAAAATGTTCTAGAATCGATCTGGTTGGCGCTGATAAATTGAACGGTTTGTTGTTCTTCCATGGATGATGTTGTCTCCGCCTTTCGAGGTAAGGAAAAGAAAACTGCATGGCAGACATGGGATGTTTGTCCCGATGTTACAGATGTATTCTCAAAGCTTAGCAAGTATCCACCAGTGATAAGCGAACACGATCAGAATGTATTGGAAAAGTTTGTGATTATGATGTATGATAGATCAAGTCCGACTGCAAGTATTGATGATGCAAGACTCGAATTGTTTGCTCGGAAGCAGAGGTCCTATGAGTCTATTCCTCCAACCCGCGGAGCACTGATTGACCATACAAAGCGTGTGGTTTATCAAGCAGGATGTATCTGGGGTCAAGCCTCAATCTGCAATATGGAAAGAGAAAGTCCTGGCGATTGGGGCTGGAAGAAAAATGATGAAATGTGGATGATTATTTGGACAAAATTGCCACCAATTGCTGAAAGCTGCCAACAATTGACAAAATGTGGATGTAAAACTGAGTGTCATGGCAGGTGCAAATGCTTTCGGCTGACACTGCCCTGCACCGCACTATGCTCATGTAATTGTGATAATTGAATTGTTTGAAAGGTGATTAGGATATAATTGTACATACTGTAATTAATATTACCTTTTTGTTGTTTTGACCCTGTTTTGGTGTCCATTTCTATGCATTTTTACACGTTTCATGTGCGATTTTCAGTTGCACCATCAGTTTTTCTAATTCAAGAA
Organism: Thalassophryne amazonica; assembly: GCF_902500255.1. NCBI lineage: Eukaryota > Metazoa > Chordata > Actinopteri > Batrachoidiformes > Batrachoididae > Thalassophryne > Thalassophryne amazonica. Next base: position 125,320,308 of record NC_047106.1, read on the forward strand.
TACCGTATGGCTGCCATCTTGAAAAATGGCGGCCATTTCTAGATTTTGAGTGGCAAACGTGGTTTTTTGATAAAATAGTGCCTAAGGATGTTTCTTGCCAAATTTCATGCTTGCATCACCTACTGAAAGATTTTTAGGGTAATCTGCTGGGCTAAATGGCGAAGTGTGGGGGAGTAAACCTTCCAAATCAGGAGTGGAGCCCCGAAGGCGGACCAGCGTGCAGTGCTAGCTGACTCCGGCAATGCCTGCAGCCGACCTGGTGCCAAATGTACTGCTTTGCTTTCCTTTGGACCACATCAGCGAGGCCAAGAGGGGGGTCTTTGCGACTGGGCAGCCCAGGACCTCCATATACTTTGCCCAGGCTTGCGCCCTGGAGAGGTCACTCCAGTGCCGCTGTTCCAGCAATAGAACCAACACGGGAGACGGCAGTTACGAGTTATAAGTCTAGAGCGTATTGGCGTGAGCTCGGACGCTACGGGTTGTCTCCGACAGTGGGAGAGATCATCGCAGTGCCACTGGTCAGCTATCGCCCGCCTCAAGCTGGATAGCCCCTGGCCAATAAGGTGCTGACCCGTCACGGTCTGCCTGCTTCAATGGGTGCTTGGAGCTCAAGACAAAAACCAAAGAGCAGACTGTAAACCCTGCACCAGGCAAAACACGAAGAAAGTCAAGAAAGCCGCCAGTGCTGAGACTGGAAACCTGGAATGTTAGGACTATGTGTCCTGGCCTCTCCGACAACCTACAACAGGTTGATGATGCGAGAAAGACAGCCGTCATCAACCGCGAGCTCAAGAGGCTCAACATTGATATTGCGGCCTTGCAAGAGACCAGGATTGCATCCAGCGGCAGCATCAGAGAACAGGACTACACATTCTTGTGGCGAGGCAAGAAACCTGAGGGGCCACGCATACAAGGCATTGGACTGGCAGTGAAGAACAGCCTGCTGACCGCAGTTGAACCGCCCTCCCAAGGTACTCCAAGAATTCTCTCCCTCCACCTCTCCAGCTCATCGGGCCCAGTGAACATCTTGAGTGTCTATGCTCCCACTCTCAACTCCAGTGCCAAGGTGAGGGACGAGTTTTACGAGGAGCTGGAGACCATCATCAGGGTGATCCCTGCCACAGAGTGCCTGTACCTACTCGGGGACTTCAACGCCCGGATTGGAGCCGACCATGACTCCTGGCCTTTGGTGTCAGCAAGCTGAACGAAAACGGGCAGAGACTACTTGAGTTGTGCTCCTTCCATGTCCTGTGCATCACAAACACTTTCTTTCACTCGTGCCCCAGCACAGAGTGTCCTGGCGCCACCCCAGATCCCGCCACTGGCACCAGCTGGATCACGTCATTACCAGGAGAGACTCACTAAACTGTGTTCGCTACACCCGCAGCTACCACAGCGCTGACTGCAACACCGACCATACACTGGTCGCAGCCAAAGTCCGCCTCCAACCCAAGCGGATCCACAACTCCAAGCAGAAAGGGCACCTCGTATAAACACAGCCTTCACCTCTGTTCCTGACGCCTGCGCGCGCTTCGCAACTTCACTCCAGGAGGCCCTCAAAGACTGTCCAACCAACACAGCAGACGTGAGATGGGGACACATCCGTGAGGCCATCTACAACTCTGCCATGGACACCTTCGGCAGGCGGGAGAAGAAGAACCCAGATTGGCTTGAGGCAGAGATCACTGAACTAGAGCCAGCAATCTCTGCTAAACGCGAGGCACTGCTTGAGTACAAGAGACCCCTCTGAGAAGACACTTGCTGCACTTAGAAAGGCCAGAAGTGACACCCAGAGGATCGCCCGATGCTGTGCCAATGACTACTGGCTGAACCTACGCCGCGGCATCCAACTCTCCGCCGACTGCGGCAACATCCGTGGGATGTACGAGGGACTGAAGAAGGCATTTGGTCCAAGCGCAGTCAAGATCGCACCGCTGAAGTCTGCCTCAGGAGATATCATCACAGACCGCGGCAAACAGATGGAGAGATGGGCGGAGCACTACCAGCAACTGTACTCACGGGAGAACATCGTCACAGATACAGCAGTCAAGCGCATCACCCCCCTGCCAGTCATGGATGAACTTGACGCCCCACCCTCTTTTGAGGAACTCAGCAAAGCCATCGACACCCTCGCCAGTGGCAAAGCTCCAGGTAGCGATGGCATTCCACCTGAAGTCATCAAGGCCGGCAAAAAGACTGTTCTCCTCAACCACCTCCACGAACTTCTGCTCCAGTGCTGGGAGGAAGTAGTAAGTAAGTAAGTTTTATTTATATAGCACCTTTCAAGATAGAAATCACAAAGTGCTTCACATAAGAACAAAGAAATTCAAAGCAGCAGAAACAGAGAACCATAAAACTAGGTAAAAGCCAACCTATACAAAAGGGTCTTTAGCTTCACTTTAAAAGTTTCAACAGAGTCCATGGAGCGTAGGTCCAAAGGCAGTGCATTCCACATTTTAGGTGCCACCACCTCGAAAGCACAGTCTCCCCTGGTCTTCAGTCTTGTCCTAGGCACAACCAATAGGCCCAGGTCTGAAGACCTCAGAGACCTGCTTGTCACATATGGATGTAATAGCTCGGTGTTATAAGATGGCATTTGACCATGCGGAGCTCTAAAAGTCAGTACTAGAATTTTAAATTGGACTCTGAAATGGATGGGGAGCCAGTGCAAGGAGGAGAGGATTGGGGTTATATGTGACCTCTTTGATGACCTCGTCAGCAGCCTTGCAGCCGCATTGTGAACCGTTTGTAAGCGGTCCAAAGAGGACTTGCTAAGGCTAAAAAATAGTGAGTTACAGTAATCCAGACGTGAGGACACAAATGCATGAATGATCATCTCCAACTCCGCCCGAGACACAATGCTGCGCAGATGGGCAATATTATGCAAATGGAAAAACAAGACTGTGCCAGGCGGGTAACATACGTGTCAAAATTGAGGGAGTGATCGAACTTAATACACAAGTTCCTCACTGCTGAGTGAACAAAAGGGGCCAGAGAACCAAGATTCCCAACCACAGTGGGAACAAACTTGTCAGGGGCACAAACAAGGACCTCAGTTTTTGCTATATTTAAAGACAAATAATTGCCCGCCATCCAGCCACCAATAACCTCAACACAGCTCTGAAAAGCAAATACCCTAGAGACCGTTTGAGGAGAGAATGAAATATACAGCTGGATGTCATCCGCAGTGGTAGGAGACATCTTTAAAACTGCTCAAGACATGACCAAGTGGGAGCAAATATAGAGCAAACAATATAGGTCCCAGAACAGAACCTTGAGGCACACCAAAGGATAGCATCACAGAGGAGGACATAAATTTACCAGTAGCAACAGCGAAAGTCCTGTGTGAAAGCTAAGATAAAAACCAGTCCAGAGCAGACCCACAAAATGCCCACCCAAGTCCTTAGTCTCTCAACTAAAACTCCATGATCCACCGTGTCAAAAGCTGCAGAGAGATCTAAAAGGACAAGTACAGAATATTCACCTGCATCTCTGCGCATTAAAATATCGTTTGAAACTCTGAGAAGGGCAGTTTCTGTAGAGTGCAAGTGACGGAACCCAGACTGGAATTTATCAAGAATATTATGTTCAGCTAAAACCTCATTAAGCTGTTTGGCCACCACTTTCTCTAAGACTTTGGAAATAAAAGGCAACTTTGAAATTGGTCTAAAATTTTGAAGGAGTGAAGTATCAGCATTAGGCTTTTTTAAAAGAGGGTGAATAATTGCCTGTTTAAAATACTGAGGGACATAGCCGGAAAGCAGTGATCTGTTTATTATCAATAAAACAACCGGGCCAATAGAATGGAAGACCTTTTTAAAGAAGGAGGTAGGGACGATATCAGGTGGGCAGGAGGAAGGTTTTAATCTGTCCACCAGACCAGTGAGCTCTTTCAGTGATATGGATTTAAAACTGTCCAGAACTGATGGCCGGGTAAGATAGGGAACAGAAGAAGAAAGAGAGGGATTAATGTTTGCCCTGATATCACAAATTTTGCTGATAAAAAAGGACAAAAAATTGTCAGTCTTCATTTGACTGAATGATAGCAGCAGGAGATGCAGGTGTAACAATGTCTCTGATTGTGTCAAACAAAATTTTTGGATTCCGTCGGCTGTTAGGAATTAAAGTGGAAAAATAAGCAGCCCTCGCATCTTTCACCATATTATTAAAAGAGATTAAAAGCTCCTTTAAATGAAGGAGGTGGACCTGGAGCTTTGTAGATTTCCACAACTGCTCCACTTTCCGACATGATCTCTTAACACTACGAATAGTCATTCATCCAGGGGGAGGAGTTATTCAGAGGGGCGTGTCTGGTTTTAAAAGGAGCCACTCTGTCCAAAATTGAGAGACAATGATGATTGAAAGAATTAACTAAAATCAATCAATTCAATCAATTTTATTTATATAGCGCCAAATCACAACAAACAGTTGCCCCAAGGCGCTTTATATTGTAAGGCAAGGCCATACAATATAATAAATTATATTATTATATTATAATATAATAATATTATATTATTATATGTTGATATAAAATATCAACATCATCTAAACTAAACAACTCATCAAGGTTAAAAGCAGCAGAAAATACATCTGCAGTAAAATGAATAAAAATGCGAGAGCAGATCACAGGAGGAGCAGACAGACAATCCAGATTAAGAGACAAATTAAAGAGAATACAAACATGATCAGAAATAAAAAAATCCTCAGAATAAATAGACTCAATATTAAGACCCAGAGTAAAAACAAGATCTAAAACATGACCTTTGCTGTGTGTGGGGCCAGACACGTGTTGGATCAAGTTGAAAGATTCCATCAGACTGATGAATTTAGCAGCAGATTTATCTGAAGCATCATCAACATGGAAATTAAAATCACCAACAATTAAAAGTCTGGACAGCTTGAGAGTTGTAGATAAAAAGTCACTAAACTCCTTGAGGAAGGAAGTGATTGACCAGGTGGACGATATATTAAAACACAATAAAAAGGATTAGTTCTCCCAACTTTTAAAATCAGTGATTCAAATGATGGAAACGATTCTCACACGTCGACACACAAAGCTGCTCCTACAGACCGCAGCAAGTCCACACAAACTCGGTGAGCTGAAGAATTGGAAATTTTTGGGACAGAGTTCAATGAGGGGGGCGAGTTCCATCTCCTTCTGCCAGGTTTCAGTTAGAAACAAAAATTCCAGGTCCTTGGACCGAATATAATCATTCAAAATGAAAGTGTTATTAGTAACGGAGCACGTATTTAACAGCACCATCCTGAGAGGAGCTGTAGCTGGATTCTCCACAGCGGACTGCCGGGGTACGGCACACAGGACCCGCGGAGACGAACCACTTCGCCTGCGGGTTTCACACACCAGCGGGGGGGCCACCACAGCCGCGGGAAAATCAGGAAACACCTGACGGAGACAGCAGGGCCGCCGGTGATGATCCAGCGAGGGAGATGGGCCATACGTCCACACGTCCAGGAAAGCAAGTTGATCAAACGGGATCGACGACATTTTCCCACAACTCCGCGTTTCCAGAGCAGCCTCAGCCTCACCTGCACACCAGCTCTTCTCCCCTTCCTTCGTCTGCGTCCGCGGGAGCTCCTATGGAGCTGACTGGCGCTAGCATTGCCGGCTAATGGCACAAATGGAGGCCACCGAAAGAGCTCATCACCAAAAGAAGACAAGAATGAAGCCCCATAGTTCTCCATAGAAGCTCGGATATTGAGCAGAGCCTGATGGTCATACACCCAGCGAGCAGCAAGACCATCGTAGACCAGCAGGATGACAATCAACAACACACACACAACAGGTACACTGACAGCACCGACGGCGAGGCCAAACACAGGCGCCATCTTCAGGTCAGCTGTTTTCGGTCAAGGGTCAGTCCCACAGGACATGCATGACGCCAACATCACAACGCTGTACAAAAACAAAGGAGACCGCAGTGACTTTAATAACTACCGCAGTATCTCCCTGCTCAGCATCGTCGGCAAGGTCTTCGCACGTGTGGTCCTGGATAGACGTGTTTACCCAGAGGTGCAATGCGGCTTCAGAGCAGGAAGGTTGACTGTAGACATGATATTTTCACTACGACAGCTGCAGGAGAAGTGCCGTGAGCAAAGACAACCACTCTACCTCGCCTTCATTGATCTGACAAAGGCGTTCGAACTGGTCAGCAGGAGTGGCCTCTTCACACTAATACAAAGGATTGGATGCCCCCCCAAGCTTCTGAGGATGATAGTCTCCTTCCACCAAGACATGAGAGGTACTGTCAAGTATGACGGCTCATCTTCAGAACCCTTCCCCATCCTCAGCGGCGTGAAACAAGGATGTGTCCTTGCCCCGACGCTCTTCGGCACCTTCTTCTCTCTCCTGTTGCAAAACGCCTTCGACCAGAGTGAAGACGGCATTTACATCCACACTCGGAGTGACGGGAGCCTCTTCAGTCTGGCCCGCCTGCGTGCCAAGACCAAAGTCCGCAAGGTCCTCCTCAGGGAGATGCTGTTTGCAGACGACGCTGTCCTGGCTGCACATTCTGAGGAAGCCCTTCAGCAACTCATAGATCACTTCGCTCACGCATGTGATGAGTTTGGACTAACTATAAGCCTCAAGAAAACCAACATCATGGGCCAACACGTCAGCAGCATCCCCCGCATATTAATTGGCGACCACACACTGGAAGTGGTGGAGGACTTCACCTACCTGGGCTCCACCATAACCAGCAACTTCTCACTGGACACTGAGCTGAACACTCGCATCGGCAAAGCAGCAATAGCAACGGCCCGCCTGACAAAGAGGGTGTGGAAGAACACCATGCTGACCACTAACACCAAGATGAGAGTGTATCAGGCCTGCATTCTGGGTATGCTCCTCTACAGCAGTGAGTCATGGACCCTGTACTCGTGCCAAGAGGGCAGACTGAATGCCTTCCACCTGCGCAGTATCAGAAAGATTCTGGGCATCACCTGGCAGGACCGTGTTCCTAACAAGGACGTGCTTGCCAGAGCAAAAATCCCAAGCATGTTTGCCCTCCTTTCCCTGAGACATCTACGTTGGCTCGGTCACATCGTATGCATGCAGGATGGCCGAATTCCAAAAGACATTCTGTATGGCGAGCTAGCTACTGGCACCAGACCAACTGGCAGACCGTTTCTCAGGTTTAAGGATGTCTGTAAGAGAGACCTGAAACTCGGCAACATCTGCCCCGCCGACCTCGAATCCATAGCTGCTGACCGAGATGCCTGGAGGATAACAGTGAAGAGCAGCGTTCAGCTGTGTGAGAGTAGAAGAGAGGACAAGTGGGAGGAGAAAAGACAACACAGATGACAGAATGCAGCATCAGTGGCAGTACCGGGAGAGGCTGACGCTGGATACACCTGCAGAAATTGCAACAGGACCTGCCGCTCCCAAATCGGCCTGTTCAGCCACAGCAGGCGCTGCCACTTAACCACAGACTGACTTTACCAGGCGCAAAGACTCCATTGTCTTCCGAGACAGACGGACGCCAACAACAACATTCTTTGGAGGAGTACTTCGTATGTGTTTGAAGACCGGTGACCTTGACCTACTTTTCAAGGTCACCAATGGTCACAACTGTCAAATCCTTTGCCGCAAAGTAGCCAGCACCTATTGCTTGCAGAAACTTCATATTTGGTGGGTAAATGCCTTGGAGGAGTATTGCGCATAGCTTCGAAGACCAGTGACCTTGACCTACTTTTCAAGGTCACCAACGGTCACAACTGTCAAATCCTTTGCCGCAAAGTAGCTCGGCACCTTTTGCTCGTAGAAACTTCATACTTGGTAGGTACATGCCTTGGAGGAGTACTTTGCCTGGGTTCGAAGGCCGGTGACCGACTTTTTATGGTCACTGTTTGTCACATCCTCTAAATAAATGTTATGCCAATCTCCAATTTTTCATTGTATATCCCAGTTTACATCAAACACATAAGGCTTCAACCAAATACCCACCCCATAGAAGTACATATTACTGCACTTTGCATGGAAAATAATACTGTGCGCGGGGCATTTTGTGATGAATGTCTCTAGTTATTTATAACAAGTCAGAGAAAAGGCGAAGAAAGACCTACTTATTGAGAGACGCTGCAATCTCCTCCCAAGCCCATCTTGGTAGTTGGGGCCGATGTTCCTTTGCAACATTCAAGAACACCCTAATGTCACTTGTATTCCTCTAAAAGGAAAGTTTGCTCCGCCTTGGAGAATGTAGGAGCCTTTTTACGGGAGTGCTTCTTTAGCGCAGCAGAACTGGCCATGCTTGTAGCAGACGATGACCCGGTGTCACAGACCGACAGACTCTCTTCGCCCAAAGTGATCTAAGGGAATAATGGGATTATTAACCATCAGATGACAAGAGAAAACCTCTTCAATCATTCTAGAGTCAGTTTTAAGCAGAAACAAGGCCGTATTAAACAGAAACGAGGCCGTATTAAGCAGAAACGAGGTAATAATTGGTGACACTTTGAAATGACAGAGGCGCAGTGAATGCAGCAGCTAGGAGCTCGCACTGCTGTGGCGCTCTGATGACATGCTCCATCTTTTATTATGAAATAATGCTGAATTTATATGGAAATGCTTGTTGTACAAAAGCTTCAAATATCTGTCGCTGATAGATGATGACTGGACAGTGTGTAGCAGAAAGGAGGTGATAATCGGTGAACCACGGTCGACGTTCCACAATGACGCATGAAGGTAGGATGGAAGGATTCTTAGGGGGACAGCTCTCTCTGCGCCATTGGAAGAAAACAATATGCTTGCACATTGGAGCTGTCTCTTGGCAATGGCATGCGCAAGGCCATTACGCCCGTGAAAACTGTTGACTAATGTAAGACATCTAATCTACAAGTTTAGCCATCTGTGAAATGGTGATTAGGTGGATAATGCTGAGTGAGTTACTGTAGTCAACTAAGTTTAGTAGACTGAAATATTAGATTGCTTCTGAAACAAGGCCCTGGTTTCTGCTAAATGACACCAGGAATCTATATGTAAAGTGAGGCAGAAGGCTGCTGAAGTAAGGTGGCAAGTGGAGTCTGCGGAATCATTGCCTGGTACCTCAACTTGTGAGGGCAGCAGCGGACAGGAACAGTCTGCCATGCAAAATGACAACATTAAGGGCCCCTTCACACATAGTGCTAATAAGTTCAACTCAGGGCGACTCATGACGGAACAGCTTGTATGCACGAGCCATGGAAACATTGAGCCAACAGGCAAACGTGAATGATGCTGCTGTAGATGGTTTTATGTACACAGGTACATAGTGCAAGCACTTGCGCGATGTGTAACCACATCGCACAACTGCTGTGAAACAAAAATAAAAAATACATGCCGCCCATGGGATTTGAACCTGTACTTTCCAAAAACTCTGATTGGCAGCCAGAAACTTTACCACTGACCTACCATCGCTGTCCTGTAAGAGGTGCGGGAAAATTCCTGATATCAAGATGTACATGGATGTATCTAATAGACATGTTGATGGTTTGGATGAAGTAACTAATGAAAATAACTCAGACAGAACAATCGGAGAGAAAGAGTCTAACCAAATACCGGCATCACTGAAAGCAGCCATAGATAACGATATGTCTTTGGGATGGTTATGAGTAATTTTTTCTCTAATAGTTAAAATTTTCTTAGCAAAGAAAGTCATGAAGTCATTACTAGTTAAAGTTAAAGGAATACTCGGCTCAATAGAGCTCTGACTCTTTGTCAGCCTGGCTACAGTGCTGAAAAGAAACCTGGGGTTGTTCTTATTTTCTTCAATTAGTGATGAGTAGTAAGATGGCCTAGCTTTACGGAGGGCTTTTTTATAGAGCAACATACTCTTTTTCCAGGCTAAGTGAAGATCTTCTAAATTAGTGAGACGCCATTTCCTCTCCAACTTACGGGTTATCTGCTTTAAGCTGCGAGTTTGTGAGTTATACCACGGAGTCAGGCACTTCTGATTTAAAGCTCTCTTTTTCAGAGGAGCTACAGCATCCAAAGTTGTCTTCAATGAGGATGTAAAACTATTGACGAGATACTCTATCTCACTTACAGAGTTTAGGTAGCTACTCTGCACTGTGTTGGTATATGGCATTAGAGAACATAAAGAAGGAATCATATCCTTAAACCTAGTTACAGCGCTTTCTGAAAGACTTCTAGTGTAATGAAACTTATTCCCCACTGCTGGGTAGTCCATCAGAGTAAATGTAAATGTTATTAAGAAATTATCAGACAGAAGGGAGTTTTCAGGGAATACTGTTAAGTCTTCAATTTCCATACCATAAGTCAGAACAAGATCTAAGATATGATTAAAGTGGTGGGTGGACTCATTTACATTTTGAGCAAAGCCAATTGAGTCTAATAATAGATTAAATGCAGTGTTGAGGCTGTCATTCTCAGCATCTGTGTGGATGTTAAAATCGCCCACTATAATTATCTTATCTGAGCTAAGCACTAAGTCAGACAAAAGGTCTGAAAATTCACAGAGAAACTCACAGTAACGACCAGGTGGACGATAGATAATAACAAATAAAACTGGTTTTTGGGACTTCCAATTTGGATGGACAAGACTAAGAGTCAAGCTTTCAAATGAATTAAAGCTCTGTCTGGATTTTTGATTAATTAATAAGCTGGAATGGAAGATTGCTGCTAATCCTCCGCCTCGGCCCGTGCTACGAGCATTCTGGCAGTTAGTGTGACTCAGGGGTGTTGACTCATTTAAACTAACATATTCATCCTGCTGTAACCAGGTTTCTGTAAGGCAGAATAAATCAATATGTTGATCAATTATTATATCATTTACTAACAGGGACTTAGAAGAGAGACCTAATGTTTTTAATAGACCACATTTAACTGTTTTAGTCTGTGGTGCAGTTGAAGGTGCTATATAATTTTTTCTTTTTGAATTTTTATGCTTAAATAGATTTTTACTGGTTATTGGTGGTCTGGGAGCAGGCAACGTCTGTACGGGGATGGGGTAATGAGGGGATGGCAGGGGGAGAGAAGCTGCAGAGAGGTGTGTAAGACTACAACTCTGCTTCCTGGTCCCAACCCTGGATAGTCACGGTTTGGAGGATTTAAGAAAATTGGCCAGATTTCTAGAAATGAGAGCTGCTCCATCCAAAGTGGGATGGATGCCGTCTCTCCTAACAAGACCAGGTTTTCCCCAAAAGCTTTGCCAATTATCTATGAAGCCCACCTCATTTTTTGGACACCACTCGGACAGCCAGCAATTCAAGGAGAACATGCAGCTAAACATGTCACTCCCGGTCCGATTGAGGAGGGGCCCAGAGAAAACTACAGAGTCCGACATTGTTTTTGCAAAGTCACACACCGATTCAGTGTTAATTTTAGTGACCTCCGATTGGCGTAAACGGGTGTCATTACTGCCGACGTGAATTATAATCTTACCAAATTTACGCTTAGCCTTAGCCAGCACTTTCAAATTTCCTTCAATGTCACCTGCTCTGGCCCCCGGAAGACAATTGACTATGGTTGCTGGTGTCGCTAACTTCACATTTCTCAAAACAGAGTCGCCAATAACCAGAGTTTGATCCTCGGCGGGTGTCTCGTCGAGTGGGGAAAAACAGTTAGAAATGTGAACGGGTTGGCGGTGTACACGGGGCTTCTGTTTAGGGCTATGCTTCCTCCTCACAGTCACCCAGTCGGCCTGCTTTCCCGGCTGCTCGGGATCTGCCAGAGGGAAACTACCGGCGGCTAAGCTACCTTGGGCCGCACCGACTACAGGGGCCTGGCTAGCTGTAGAATTTTCCTCGATGCGGAGCCGAGTCTCCAATTCGCCCAGCCTGGCCTCCAAAGCTACGAATAAGCTACACTTATTACAAGTACCATTACTTGTAAAGGAGGCCGAGGAATAACTAAACATTTCACACCCAGAGCAGAAAAGTGCGGGAGAGACAGGAGAAGCCGCCATGCTAAACCGGCTAAGAACTAGTAGCTGCACTAAGCTAGCGGATTCCTAAAAACACACAAAGTGAATAATGTGTAAATAATTTAGAGGTGATTCAGCAGAGGGAGTGCTTTAGTTAAGGCACATGAAGATTACACTGTGAAACAAATCGTTATCTAGTTAACTAGATCAATCTAACTGCGCAGATTAAACAGCTAACAGATACAGCAAAACACCGTGTTCCAGAACAGGAAGTGATACAATACCGCAGTGAGAGCCAACCACCAGTAGAGGCAAGAAATGACTTTAGTTTTGTGCCATGTCTGTGATCTGCTTTTTTTCTACAAAATTAAACAACTGAGTGAACATCCTCCGAGGCCGGTGATTCCATCATTATTGCCAGGGGTTGTCTTTTTTTTTTTTTTTTTTAATGAATAAAAATTACAATATTACCAGTATAATAATATGGTCCTGATCAAAATCTTAAAACCATTTTAAAAATTGCATGAATTTGCATTCTGCACTGTTAGATCTTAAGAAGGTTCTAAGTGGAGCTTCATAATGCAAAATGAAGAAATGGGAACAAGAGACCAAAAGTTGTGAGCAGGATATTTATTGAAAACAATTTAACTGAAGTAGGCTGTTCATCAGAAAAAAGTTTAAGACCACAGCCTTTAAAAGCCAACATTTGTACAAAATGTTGGATTCCATGCCATTTCCTGTCAACCAATCACTGTGAAGATCTCTTGATGGCAAAGACAAAAAGGCTCACCATCAGTGAACATGGTGGTATTGTTGAGCTGCATAAACAAGGCCTCTCACAATGTCACATCGCTGCTGAGGTTGGACGCAGTAAGACAGTCATTCTGCATTTCCTCAAAGATCCTCAGGGTTACGGAAACAAAAAATCAAGTGGTAGACCCAAAAAGATCTCACCGGCGCTGAGCCGGAGGATCTGAAGGGTTGTCCGTCAAGACACGGGACAATCCGCGTCCCAAATTAAGGCCATTACTGATGCTGACTGCAGCCCAATAACCATCAGATGGCATCTGCAATGAAGGGCTTCAACAACAACATTTTCAAAGACCACGTCTCCTTCAATGCCACAAAATTGCCCGTTTGGGCTTTGCAAGGGGGCACCAAACATGGGACATTCGAAGGTGGAAGAAAGTTTTATTCTGACGAGAAAAAATACAACCATGGTTGTCCTGATGGCTTCCAATGTTACTGGCATGACAAGGAGACGCCACCTGAGATGTTCTCTACGTGGCACAGTGGAGGGGGCACCATCATGATCTGGGGTGCTTTTTCCTTCAATGGAACAATGGAGCTTCAGGTTGTGCAGGGGTGTCAAACAACAGCTGGCATCCTTCATGACTGAGGGCCCTTGTCTGTGTGGTAATGACCAGTGGTGTCAAAAGTACACACATTTGTTACTTAAGTAGAAGTATAGATACTGCAGTTTAAAAACACTTGACCTCTTTACTCAAGTAAAAGTGAAAAAGTATGTGCTCCAAAACCTACTTAAAGTATAAAAGTATAAAGTAACCTCTAAAAAAAAAAAAAAAAAAAAAAAAAAAAAAAAAAAAAAGATGCCACTATATGAATTGAAAGCTTAATTTAAAAACTGATTCGTTCTACATGTGGCCCAAGACCCAAAACTACCCCCCAACACCACCTGCACGAAAATGTTTCAATTCTAGAAGCTCTGAAATGCAATCTGGGACTATTCCAGACAATAAACTGCAGTGAGTGCAGCATCCATTTAGTCAAGGATAAAAAATAAAAAACACACAACTTTCCCTATTCAAATTCATTGCAGTAGTATTCTGCTCTTACTAGGATGCAGCAGTTTTCTAGTTTGGCAGATAGTTCTGGAGGAAATCACTGAAGAAATTAACACATTGAAAATATGGTTTGACCGAAACAAACTGTCATTAAACTTAAATAAGACAGGGATGAAGTGGAGGTGTCACTAGGTGTTCACAAGAAACATTTATGTATGTATTTTTTTATGTTCATTGTTAGTTGCTATTATATATTTTATGTTGTGTTTTTGTTCAGGTTCTTTTTGCCTCTCTCTAAAATTGTATATAATAATCATTAGATTATTAATATATAAACAAAAATAAATTTAAGAAATATTACAATTTGAAAACAAACACACCCGAACGTGATGACAGCTGGAACTGCGTAATGCTAACTTTTAACATTGAAAATAGACATGCTAATACGTTAGCATCGCTCCTGTTTTTAAGTTATAAAGTACATCAACTGTTTCAGAAGACCATAACAGGTCGGTTTAACATAGAAAAGGTAAATAATACTCACAGAAGTATGCTCTTTAGGGTTTTAGCGGGGGAAAACTAAGTGAAAGAAAGATAAACAAAGCTTTAGGTCAAAGCATTGCTTCAATCTGTGAACCACTGCTTTGATTGGTTCACGGTTCAAAGCAAAGCCGCGCTGCAGAAAAGTTGATTACAGGCGCACATGACGTGAAAGCAGAGTAACGAGGCTGTTTGTTTTAAAAATGTAAGGAATAGAAAATACAGATACTTGTGTGAAAATGTAATGAGTAGAAGTAAGAAGTAGGCAGAAAAATAAGTAATGGAGTAAAGTATAGATACCTAAAAAGTGTACTTAAGTACAGTAACAAAGTATTTGTACTTCGTTACTTGACACCTCTGGTAATGACTGGGTTTTTCAGCAGGACAATGCTACAATTCACAATGCCCATCTGACCATGATGTTTTTCCCAGGAGAATAACATCACTCCTTTGGACCATCATGTGTGTTCCCCTGATCTTGAGCCAATTGAGAACATTTGGGGATGGATGGCAAGGGACGTTTACAAAAACTGACATCAGTTCCAGACAGTGGATGCCCTTCGTGAAGCCACCTTCACCACTTGGAGCAACATTCCCACTAGCCTTTTGGAAACACTTGCATCAAGCATGCCAAAACAAAATTTTGAAGTGATCAACAATAATGGTGGAACTACTCATTACTGAGTCAGTTTTTGACACTTTCATTTCTGTTTAGGAGGTTTTTTTGAGCTGTGGTCTTAAACTTTTGATCAGCTGATGAACAGCCTACTTCAGTTAAATCGTTTTCAATAAATTCCCTGGTCACACCTTTTGGTCTCTTGTTCCCATTTTTCTTTTTGCATTATGAAGCTCTACTTAGAACCTTCTTAAGATCCAACAGTGCAAAATGCAAATTCATGCAGTTTTTAACAGGTCTTACGATTTTGATCAGGAGTGTACTTACAAAATATAGTTGAGTTCATTTCATGTAAAGTGATTTTCAATACTGACATGTGAGACAATTCACCATACAGCATAACTAGTTTATGCATTTTCAGCTCCACATTTCACTTATTTTAAAGAAATCTAAACTCATAGCAGTCATCACATCCATTAAAGTGACATTTTCATCCTGAACTTACCTGGATATCTGATTCTTTCTTGTACTTGTATTGCATGCCTGCAACATCCTCGTAACTTGACCAAGAAAAAGATCCAGCCATTTGAGACAGCAATGTTGTTTGTGCCAAATCCAGTTTCCTGCTTGCTCCAAAATCTGCAATATACAGTTTGTTGCTGATATCTGTAGAATAGTGAAAATGATTGTTAGATTTGTAGCACT
This sequence comes from Thalassophryne amazonica, assembly GCF_902500255.1. Lineage (NCBI taxonomy): Eukaryota > Metazoa > Chordata > Actinopteri > Batrachoidiformes > Batrachoididae > Thalassophryne > Thalassophryne amazonica. Next base: position 125,335,853 of record NC_047106.1, read on the forward strand.
TAAATTTATATCCACAAAATATCATCTTTACCATCATGTATAATGAAAAACTGGATAATAAATATATATATATATTACCAGATAGTTATAGCTATAGCTATACAATTTATTTATTTACTTTTTACTAAATAAAATGTTTTCGGGCTTCAGGTCTCTGTGCAAAATCCCGCATGAATGGAGTTCCTGTAGTCCTTGCAGTAGCTCCTGGCAGATCTCCAGTCTTCGAACCTCAGTCAGATTTTATCTCTCAGGAAAGTCCTTGTTTTCAATTACCTCCGCCAGACTGTATTCAGAGAGGGGAGACAAAATAGGCAAAGTAACTATCTTCCAACACTGCAACTGGTTGTAAAAGATGTTCTGCTTTTAAATTTTCTGAACATAGGAAATGTGCCATTTCCATCTCATTTTGAGAAATATGTTTGGCAGCTCGTTTCACTGCAACTTTGCAGTCACAGAAGAGTCCTGGGAAAATTTCTGCAGCATTGCAGCCATTTGCAATCTTTGTTTCAGTGTTAATAACAAGGTCATCAATTTTCATCATGCCAGGCTTCAAGTCAAGGTTTTCTAATGAACTCTTCCAGCGTGATTCCTTGAAAATGAAAGAAAACAACCATTAGGCATTGTCATCAATTCAAATTTAGTAAAGCATGCAAAATAAATACATAAACCATATGTGTTTTGATTTATTACTTTTACCTGGAGCTCCCTGCATGAGGAAGTAATGGTTTTCTAAAACAAATTACATCGACAGGGTGATGTCAGTAATTGAAAGTGTGTTTTGTTATATCACTGACAGTGTTTTTCATAATTTTAAAAATCAATATTGGTGAGGATTAGAGACATCATTATGACTTAATTAAATGATGGAATGGCAAAAATATAGAATTAGAAATACCTGTCTCCATGGGCAGTCAGGGTCTCTGTAGTCATACACAATTTCTTCTCCTGCACTGATACTTGAGTTTGCAAATGCACACAGATGTGGCCTTTTCTGTTCATCCATTATCTTTGGGTCACAAACACACAAACAATAAATTTTCTACTACATCAAATAATGCTACATTCATCTGCGGTTGTATATAGTGTATGATATGAGTAAGGAAACAATTCAAAGACATACGTACTATTTTAATTTTACTGTTTGGCTTGATGTGATCAACATTTATGAATCTTCCAAGTCTTGCTGTATGCTTACTGCCATCAACACTGCAGGGTGAAAGATTTTTTTTCAATTTTAAAACATTTAACAAAATACAACAATTAACTTAAGTTAGGACATCCATTTATTTAATCTTACAGAAACGCTGCATCATCAGCTGAGTACTCTTTGAACAGAGCCTCTCCGTCAGACCCAGTGATGTGTCTTCCAACATATTCGAGCAGGAATTCTCCTTGCTCAACGTTTTTAGTGGCAAATGTTCCATAACCTGATTAACAGATAATAAATAAGAATAAATTAGTAGTATGATATAAGTTTTAGTAAATGTTTTGCTACATACCAGGCACACCCAACAGAAAATAGCTCAGCAGTTACACCGTCAACAATACTTTGACACCTTGTCACTGAAAAGATTTAGATCAAAGAAAAGCATGGAGCCAAACAGGTTGACTTGGTGTAACATTAAAGATGTAATAGAGGATTTTGTAGCCTGCTCCGCTGTAAACACCCCTCCAGGCATGTCGGGAGGGCACACGCCTAAGCACGTTAGTTTGTTTACAGCTGCGTGACTGGACCTTCATCTCTCCGCATACGATTCATAAATTATATTACCCTTACTTTCAGTTATTCGATTGAAAGGCTTTTGTTGCGCACCCCTGATGTCCAAACCTAATTTCTCCATTGGGAGACAATAAAGGCTAATCTTCTCTTATAATTGACAACAGAGATAGCAAAGTATCGTTCATGATAATTATTGAATGTACTGCATCTAACGGTTTTTGTGCAGTACTTCTACAATAAAAGCGATACAGGTAGCATTTTTGTCACAATCAATTTATAAGACACTACGTTACGGTTAGCACACTTTACATGTCAGTGCAACACGGTTTTAAATGAGATAATAAGCATGTTACCTGCCATGATGGCATGATCGGTACTAAATCACTTTTGCACTTTCAATGTCCGCCATCTTGTGAAGGAATCCCCGAGAAAACACGTGTTTTGTTCCTCTCTTCTGACGCCTTTCTTCTGTTCTTAGCCACTTCAAACACTGTTTTTCTTTTGTGGCTTGCCATTTTTGCAGCAGTGCGAGGACGAACACTCACTCTCACTCACTCACTTTCAACCGTTTACTCCAATTAAGGGTCGCAGGGGGCTGGAGTCTATCCCAGCACCCATAGGGCGTGAGGCAGAGTATACCCTGGACAGGACACCAGTCTGTCGCAGGACCACATATAGACAAACAAATGCACGCACACCTATGGACAATTAAAGTTTCCAGTTCACCTAACCCGCATGTGGGAGGAAGCTGGAGCACCCGGAGAGAACCCACACAAACACGGGGAGAACATGCAAACTCCACACAGAAAGGCCACAGGTGGGAATTGATCCCATGACCTTCTTGCTGTGAGGCAACCGTGCTAACCACTAAGCCACCGTGCTGCCTGCGAAGACGAACACGCGGCTCCAAAACAATGATCTGTGCATGCGGATTCAAAACAGAGCGCGCACTGGGGAGGTGACTCCAAGGTGACACGTCAGCACGTACATGCATTTCCACTTTGATTGGCACAGCGGTTGGCCCAGTGGATAAAGTGATCCATCTTTTATTTATTGGTTCTCGGAATCCTCTAATACATCTTTAACTATGAGTCAGAAGAATTAAAGAATCTGCATTTTTATAATAGTGCAGCAAGTGTATCAGTTTTTTTTCTTGCTGTGAGTTCTATCAGAATATCAGTACTATTCACACATTTAGACATTAACTATTAAATTAGACACAGAACCCATTCAGCTTAACATGATGGATATTAGAATTTGTTTGTTTCTCATGTGTTTTGTTAAGTGGAACAGATCTTCCCATCGAACATCAAATAAGAAAGCAAATAAGAGAATTGACATTTTGGATCTGCCAAAAATACTTTAAGGTTGCTTACATGGACACAAAAAAATTTCTGTACATTTTCATAACTAGCACAAACTGTGCTAATACACAATTTCCTGCATTCAAATACATTAGCTGCTAAACTGAGCTGTAGCTACAATTTGAACAGACATACACTATTGACAACAGAATCTTATGTGCAATCATACCTTTCTCCTGATTGATGACTTTTTTTCTGAAAAGAGGTTTTATCTTCCCCAGAAGCAATGAAATGCAAAGCTTCCTTTTCAGGACAAACTCTTCTGGGTCTCATTTTCCTGTGAAATATTTAATAATATTTTATGTGTAATACACTGCATAAGTTGAAAAAGACTATCTAAACAAAACCTGTTTAGGTTTATTAATACAACAACTTACATTAAATAAATAAATTACATGGTTCCATTGGTGCTTCTATGAACAGATGCATAACCGAAAATTTTCTAATCACTAACCGGCTAAATAAAAACTATGCCAATGTGTACCATGCCAGTGCCACATGTTTATATTAAGTGGGCAAAACAAATCATAAATTGTTTGAATTTACTTAGAGGTTTTAGAAAATGAAATGAAAGTCATGCAACTTACCTTATGTGTTGTGTGGGCCGCTGAAGAGGAGGTACTGCTGGCCCACCACCACTAGAGGGCGCCCTGCCTGGAGTGCGGGCTCCAGGCACCGGAGGGCGCTGCCGCCTTACAGGAGCAGCCAGGATGACAGCTGTCACCCATCACTGGAGACAGCTGATCCCAATCAATAAGGAGGTATATCAGCAGGACGGCATCTCCACCTCATTTGCCGAGATATCGCCTTACCAAAGAGGTAACAATCTCAGCCTACACATACGTGTGACTTTAAGTGTGATCTTGTTGATTATCTGTAGGACAGCTGACTACCCGACAGCATTTGGATAAGTACTCACCTTCCTACATTTCTTGATTGTTGTTGACGAGAGGTGGAGGTGGACTCTCCACCCTCCGTGTTGCTGGGTGCAGCCGCATCCACACCTGACTGTTTCTGTTTCCTGCCAGCAGTACCGGATCCGACGAGCGGAGGCAGTGGCCACCTGGGAATTCGGGACTTGGCGGCTCCAGTATTCCCGGGGTTCAGTGGCAGAGGAAATCGGGTTGGTTCCGGTTCGACTTGGACAGACGTCTCCTATCGTCGAGCCAGCCCACACGACACCGTTGTAATTAAGCTCAATCTCCATATTGTAATCGGTTGTATTTGTTGTGCCTGTTTCACAACAGTAAAAACAGTGTTATTTGACTCCTCCATTGTCCGTTCATTTGCGCCCCCTGTTGTGGGTCCGTGTTCCTACACTTTCACAACAGGATATCTCGGCCAACGTCATGGATCCCGAGGGGCGTCAACCGGCTGTTGAACGGCCAATGGAAGACCAGGACGCGCAGGCGTCCTCGGGAGGGGTGATCGGTGAGTTGCAGCGGATCCTCGCTGCTTTCACGACTCGGATGGATTTAATGACCGAGCAGAACGTCCTCCTGAACCGCAGGGTGGAGGCTCTCGCCGCACAAGTGGAAGCGCGCCCCCTGGTCGCCGCTGCGGCTCTCCCTCCTGTCGACCCTGTGCGTAACAGCGATGTTCCACTGGTCGTCCAACGACCCCCCCCACCTTCCACTGAAGCTTACATAAGCCCCCCAGAGCCGTACGGAGGCTGTGTGGAGACGTGCGCAGATTTTCTTATGCAGTGCTCGCTCGTCTTCGCACAGCGTCCAGTCATGTACGCGACCGATGCTAGCAAGGTAGCTTATGTAATAAACCTGCTTTGCGGTGAGGCACGCGCTTGGGCTACAGCGCTCTGGGAGCAGAACTCACGGCTCCTTCTGACATATGATGGGTTTGTGAGGGAGCTCAGAACCGTGTTCGATCACCCTGATAGAGGCGAAACCGCTTCAACCGTGCTACTGTCAATGAGACAGGGGCGTCGGAGCGCAGCCGCCTATGCAGTCGACTTCCGCATCGCGGCTGCGAGGTCCGGCTGGAATAGCACTGCGCTCCGCGCCGCCTTCGTAAACGGACTGTCATTTGTTCTTAAGGAGCATCTGGTGGCTAAGGACGAACCGCGGGATTTAGATGGGCTCATCGATCTCGTCATACGGTTAGACAACCGGTTAGAAGAACGTCGGCGGGAACGAGACGAAAGGCGTGGCCGGGCACGCGCCGTCCCTCTCCCTTCCGGTTCCGACCGCGCTCCGCCCTCCCCACGCTCCACGGCCCCTGCGCTCCGTGGGACCACAGCTCCCCCTACTGACGAAGCTATGGACACGAGTAGGGCAACATTTAGGGCACCGGATGCACAGAGGAGACGGGCCCACGGAGCTTGTTTTGTTTGTGGTGCCATAGAGCACCATGTGAGAGACTGCCCCGAGCGGTTAAAACTCCAACGCCCGCCCCTAGAGACTGGACTAGGGGTGGGCCGAGACATTCACGTGGGACACACCCACATTGCCACACGACTCCCAGTCACGATCCTTTATGAGGACTCAACCCTGAAGGCCCCAGCACTGGTGGACACGGGCTCTGAAGGGAATCTGTTGGACAGCAGATGGGCCAGGGAGATAGGGCTCCCTCTGGTGGCGCTTACCTCGCCTGTTCAGGTTCGGGCGCTAGATGGCTCCCTACTCCCTCCGATCACGCATAAGACACCTCCTGTAACTCTGGTGGTGTCAGGAAATCACCGGGAGGTGATCGAGTTTTTTGTGACCCAGGCCACCTCCCGTGTGGTTTTAGGATTTCCCTGGATGTTGAAGCACAATCCCCGGATTGATTGGCCGTCCGGGGTAGTGGTGCAGTGGAGCGAGACCTGCCATCGGGTGTGTCTAGGTTCCTCGGTTCCTCCCGGCTCCCAAGCTAAGGAGGAGGTCAGAGTCCCGCCCAGTCTGGGGACGGTGCCAGTGGAGTACCACGACCTTGTTGACGTGTTCAGCAAGGATCTGGCTCTCACTCTTCCCCCCCACCGTCCGTATGATTGTGCCATTGATTTGGTTCCGGGCAGTGAGTTCCCGTCCAGTAGGCTGTACAACCTCTCACGGCCTGAGCGCGAATCAATGGAGACCTACATCCGGGACTCGTTAGCTGCCGGGTTGATCCGGAATTCCACCTCCCCGATGGGTGCAGGTTTCTTTTTTGTGGGTAAAAAAGACGGCGGACTTCGTCCATGCATTGATTATAGGGGGTTGAACGAGATCACGGTTTGCAACCGATACCCGTTGCCCCTGTTGGATTCAGTGTTCACACCCCTGCATGGAGCCCAGATTTTCACCAAGCTCGATCTTAGAAATGCGTACCACCTGGTTCGGATCCGGAAGGGAGACGAGTGGAAGACGGCATTTAACACCCCCTTAGGTCACTTTGAGTACCTGGTCATGCCGTTCGGTCTCACAAACGCTCCCGCGACTTTCCAAGCGTTGGTTAATGATGTCTTGCGGGATTTCCTGCACCGGTTCGTCTTCGTATATCTAGACGACATACTCATCTTTTCTCCGGACCCTGAGACCCATGTCCAGCATGTACGTCAGGTCCTGCAGCGGTTGTTGGAGAACCGGCTGTTTGTGAAGGCCGAGAAGTGTGAGTTCCACCGCACGTCTTTGTCCTTCTTGGGGTTCATCATCTCCTCCAACTCCGTCGCTCCTGATCCGGCCAAGGTTGCGGCGGTGAGAGACTGGCCCCAACCCACAAGCCGTAGGAAGTTGCAACAGTTCCTCGGCTTTGCTCATTTCTACAGGAGGTTCATTAAGGGCTACAGTCAGGTAGTTAGCCCCCTGACAGCCCTGACCTCACCAAAAGTCCCCTTCACCTGGTCGGATCGGTGCGATGACACGTTCAAGGAGTTGAAACGGCGCTTCTCGTCTGCACCTGTTCTGGTGCAGCCCGATCCTAGTCGCCAGTTAGTGGTTGAAGTGGACGCCTCGGACTCAGGGATAGGAGCCGTGCTGTCCCAGAGCGGGAAGACCGATAAGGTCCTTCACCCGTGTGCCTATTTTTCCCGCAGGTTGACCCCAGCCGAACGGAACTATGACGTCGGTAATCGAGAGCTCCTTGCGGTGAAAGAGGCTCTTGAGGAGTGGAGACATCTGTTGGAGGGAACGTCCGTGCCATTCACGGTTTTCACTGACCACCGGAACCTGGACCGCCAAGCGGCTGAATCCCAGGCAAGCCCGCTGGTCACTGTTCTTTTTTGCTACATGAAGATGAGGTCAAAACGGAGTCGTCGGATCCCCCGGATCCCATCATCCCGGAGTCCGCTATCGTGGCCGCCCTCACCTGGGACGTGGAGAAGACCGTCCGGGAGGTCCTGACACGAGACCCGGAACCGGACCGAAGAACAAACTCTACGTCCCACCAGAAGCCAGGGCTGCAGTTCTGGACTTCTGTCACGGTTCTAAGCTCTCCTGTCATCTTGGGGTGCGAAGAACCGTGGCAGTCGTCCGGCAGCGCTTCTGGTGGGCGTCCCTGGAGGCCGACGTCCGGGGTTACATCCAGGCCTGTACCACCTGCGCCAGGGGCAAGGCCGACCACCGCAAGACATCGGGATTGCTACAGCCGCTGCCCGTGCCTCATCGCCCCTGGTCTCACATCGGCCTGGATTTTGTCACGGGTCTCCCGCCGTCCCAGGGAAACACCGTCATCCTCACGATAGTGGACCGATTCTCCAAGGCGGCCCACTTCGTGGCCCTCCCGAAGCTACCAACGGCCCAGGAGACAGCGGACCTCCTAGTCCACCACGTCGTCCTGTCTGCATGGGATACCAGACATCGTCTCCGATCGCGGTCCCCAGTTCTCCTCGCATGTTTGGAGGAGCTTTTGCCGGGAACTGGGGGCCACGGTCAGTCTCTCGTCCGGGTATCACCCCCAGACCAACGGACAAGCAGAACGGGCCAACCAGGAGATGGAGCAGACCCTACGCTGTGTGACAGCCGCACACCCGACGGCCTGGAGTACCCACCTGGCCTGGATCGAGTACACCCACAACAGTCAAGTGTCATCAGCCACCGGCCTCTCCCCTTTCGAGGTGTGCTTGGGGTATCAACCCCCGTTGTTTCCGGTGGTTGAGGGGGAGGTCGGTGTGCCCTTGGTCCAGGCCCACCTACGGAAGTGCCGTCGGGTGTGGCGTGCCGCCCGTTCTGCTTTGTTAAGGGCCCGGACGAGGGCGAAGAACCATGCAGACCGGTGGCGGGCCCCGGCTCCCACGTATCGTCCTGGGCAGGAAGTGTGGTTGTCCACCAAGGACATTCCCCTTCAAGTGGACTCCCCAAAACTGCAAGAACGATACATCGGTCCGTACAAGATACTCAAGGTCATCAATCCCGCCGCAGTGAGGCTCCAGCTTCCGGCCTCACTGCGGATTCATCCAGTATTCCACGTCTCTAGGATTAAACCTCATCACACCTCACCCCTCTGCACTCCAGGTCCGGCGCCACCTCCTGCCCGGATCATCGACGGTGAGCCGGCTTGGACCGTGCGCCGGCTCCTCGACGTCTGACGGATGGGCCGGGGTTTTCAGTATCTGGTGGACTGGGAGGGGTACGGCCCCGAAGAACGCTCCTGGGTGAAGAAGGGCTTCATCCTGGACCCGGCCCTCCTGGCCGACTTCTACCGTCGCCACCCTGACAAACCCGGTCGTGTGCCAGGAGGTGCCCATTGAGGGGGGGGTCCTGTTGTGTGGGCCGCTGAAGAGGAGGTACTGCTGGCCCACCACCACTAGAGGGCGCCCTGCCTGGAGTGCGGGCTCCAGGCACCGGAGGGCGCTGCCGCTTTACAGGAGCAGCCAGGATGACAGCTGTCACCCATCACTGGAGACAGCTGATCCCAATCAATAAGGAGGTATATCAGCAGGACGGCATCTCCACCTCATTTGCCGAGATATCGCCTTACCAAAGAGGTAACAATCTCAGCCTACACATACGTGTGACTTTAAGTGTGATCTTGTTGATTATCTGTAGGACAGCTGACTACCCGACAGCATTTGGATAAGTACTCACCTTCCTACATTTCTTGATTGTTGTTGACGAGAGGTGGAGGTGGACTCTCCACCCTCCGTGTTGCTGGGTGCAGCCGCATCCACACCTGACTGTTTCTGTTTCCTGCCAGCAGTACCGGATCCGACGAGCGGAGGCACTGGCCACCTGGGAATTCGGGACTTGGTGGCTCCAGTATTCCCGGGGTTCGGTGGCAGAGGAAATCGGGTTGGTTCCGGTTCGACTTGGACAGACGTCTCCTATCATCAAGCCAGCCCACACGACACCGTTGTAATTAAGCTCAATCTCCATATTGTAATCGGTTGTATTTGTTGTGCCTGTTTCACAACAGTAAAAACAGTGTTATTTGACTCCTCCATTGTCCGTTCATTTGCGCCCCCTGTTGTGGGTCCGTGTTCCTACACTTTCACAACATTATGCCTTTTTTGCTTGAGGGGAAAAAATAAACTTGAAGGATGGTAGGGTAGATGTTGTTCTTGTGCAGTACCTCTTTGATATACTTACCTATATGACTATTATATGTTTATATATCGATAGAAATATTCACAAATAAAGTAAATATTTGAGTAGATAAATCTCCAATGAAGGAAAAAATCGTGGAAATTGTTGGAGTTATTCTGTAGATACACTGTTTTATTTTATCATGCATGTTTTGTGTTGTCTGCTCTGGTAGAATGTAGTTCTCTCTGCTCTGATAAAGTGTACTGTACTGATGTGATGGGTGAAGGTTACTTAAGATATGTGACATGAAGTGTTTCTGCAAGTTGTGGTATCTCTGTGTGCACGCTAAGCTCTTTTTCAGGATATGTGAAGATGACCCAGGCAGAATGCAGCCGTATGCGGAGCAGTGAGATAAAGAATAGAGAATTGAATGTTCCAACCACAGTGTGATTATGATACATTAGTCCTTGTGTCAGAAGAAGTGTGATTAATCGATAGATGTCTTAAACACATCTTAATCGAGCCCAAGATTAAAAAGGTTCTGAACGTCCTGAATGTATTGTGCAATCAGCGGTTCTGTGGCAACAGCTCACGCGCTATCACTCCTCCCCTTAGGAGCTGTACCGCCCATGTATGTAGGGAAGTCCTTAATAAAAAGAGCGGGAGCGCAGGCCAGACTTTAGTGTAGCTTTGGTGTACAGCCTGACTGCACTCCTCGCGAGCTAAAATTGACATTCTGTCTCACTGGTGTTTCTTGACTCTGTCTTATCAAGGTTTTAAGAATGTTTGGAGGCGAAAATACCCACATTGACTGGGGGCTACGTCCGGGATCTCAACAACACCGGAGGTGTCCGGCGGAGGTCGTCAAGTCCAGACGAAAATCCTTGGCCAAGGTCCGATCGATTGATCGTGTCTGCAATTGTCGACCGCCGTTGGCATCGTCTGGTTGACGAGATTTTCCCGAAGAAGACAGACAGGAGGTCGAGTCAGTGAGTAGAATTTCTTTGTAACAGTACTGAGTGAGTGGTGATCAGATCACATAAACAGTTAAATTCCGCAAGCGATGGCGTAGAATCGTCTGTTAATGAAACACAGTTAAATTCTGCGAGGAGGTCGGACTCCTCTACGATGGCGAGGAACGCACGTAGTTAAATTCCGAAGGAGGGTGCAGACTCCTCTGTTTATATACATGTACCGGTAGGGAATAAAAGTGTGAAAGTCACGGTTAAACAGAGAAATAAGTGCACAGTGAAAAGGCAGTTAAACGTCGCAGGGATGGTGGACTCCCCTAATGCAGGACATTAGTTAAATTCCACGGGAGGGCGAGCTCCCCTGGCCTAAGAATACGCGTACGGTTATTAAAAGTGTTTCTATGTATTTGTGTAAATAAAATAACTGTGTGAGTGTAATAAAGGTGACTGAGTGAGAGTGTGGAGTCACTTCGACTCCCCTCTATGAAAATCTCACAGGAAAGTAAGTAGTAAGTTTTGAGAAGAAGCAAAGGCAAGGCCTTCCCGTGCCCTCCGGGGTGGCGAAAGGGAACGCACTTCTCAGAATAGTTGATTACTACCCTGTGATTGTAACACCACCAGTGGATTAGGACCCTGTAGGGGCAAAACCATCACTGGTCTAAAACGTTCTGAAAACACAAAATGGGAAAATCTAACAGTAAAAATGAGAGACCTAAGTCCCGGGACGATCTAAAAACAAAAGATTGGATATACATGAATAAAATTGATCCAAATTCAACAAAACACTTAGATAAGTGGATAAAAGATCATGGATTTGATGGACGCCTGCAGAAAGAGTCATTAACTAAACTAAAGAACAGTATTGAGAAAAAGTGTGGAACAAGTGGAAAAAAAAAAAAAAAAAAAGGAAAAAAAGAAGGTCAAGGTGAAATTGTAGCATGGGAAAGAGAAGTTGAGAAACGAAAGAAGGGCCTTAGAGAAGCAAAGGAAAGACAGAAAGAAACAGTAAATGATAAGAAGGAGCAGGGGAACGTGATGTTTCACAGACAAGAAGATAATGAGACAGGGCCTGCGGCTCCAAAAGTAGAAATGGTAGTAAAATTGGATACTACAAAACACAGTTAGCCAGAAGCTGAAATAAAGGAGAATAAACTCTATCCAGATTTACCACAGGGACAACCCCCATCATATGTAGACCCTACACAACACGTCATGAGAACACGATCCAAAACACCAAAAGATGAAGAAAAACAACATGGACCATCAGCCCCACCGGCTGATCAGGAACCAGGTGGATCAGGAGTCTATCCAATGATTCATGTGGCAAATCCACATACGTCAGGACCAAGAACTATTCTTGTGTACCGAACTTGGACACAAGCAGACGTTAAGGCAGCTGTGGAAGGTGTAACTCCCCCACGAGAAGATGTAGCCCAGTACATTATTGACGTAACCGCTTTGGTTAAATCCTACAATCTTAGAGGGGATGAAGTTCAACAAGTCATAATGGCAACTGTGACAAAGGATTGGGCTGATGTAAAAGGAGATTGGGATCCTGCAGAGGCAGACCACACTCCATTAGCCCATGATAGTCAGGAATTGGAAGATCGATTGGCCGTACTATTGCTGAGAATTAAGCAGAAATACCAGCAGAAGTCAAATTACACAGAAATAAATCGCACAAAACAGAAAGATGATGAACCATTCGAAGACTATCGACATCAAATGGAAAAAGTTTTTAAAGTGCACAGTGGTCTTCTACCACTGAAAAATGATAGCGTGTATGAACAATTGAAAAATGCACTCCATGCCAACTCCAGATCAGATATCCGAGCATGGGTAGACAAACACATGATAACGCTCCCAACAGCTGGGTTACAAGAGTATGTAGACCACGCCATACACGCAGAAAGAAATCTGAAAACAAAAAAGGCAGCCCGCTACTGTATATACAAATTTGGCCCAGGCCTGGCAGTACTCTTTGGATCTGTCGGAATTGAGACAAACGGAACAATTATTGGAGGAAGGTCTGATGACCTGTGAAAACAGCGAACATGTAGTAATGATGTCACCTAAAGATCTACACATAACTATGCTATTCACTCCACGAAAGGATGAAAGGTATGGAGCAGGATTTCTGAAAATTCCATCAGAATTACAGACAGTAGCACACCTATACACAGACAGAAAAACCACCTCTGTGTGTAGTGTAGTGCTGACCCAAAGTGCAGACAAATGGTACAGAGGAAAACCTGAGGCTGTGCCGCATATTTCACTGATAAGGGCAGACACTCAGTCCTGGAAGGACCTTGGAAGAATTGTTAAAATAGCTGAGGAAGCAACTGATTGGCATGAAGCAGATGCAATGTCGGTGTGGGATTTCAGTCCATCCACAGGCTTGTATCGGAAATACAAGTTTGTAAGTGCTTGGACGACACCGGTGATACATGAAGTAGATCTGGATGATTGAAATTTAACAACATTTGTGTTGTTGACACAGGAAGATGAGACTTTATTGGCCAAACTGCCTCCTCATCTCTGGGTGAATGCACCCACAGATGTAGGACTGTTGAAAAATACTCCGCCAGTCAAAATTAAGCCACGATCTGATTGGAGACCACGGATCAAACAATATCCGTTAAAACCTGAAGCAGAAAAAAGAAATGATGACTTTTCTAGGTATCTGTAATTATTGCAGAGCCTGGATTCCATGTTATGCAGAGATGGTGCAGAAATTGCAGGATTTAATACACTCTATACCAATGGATATGACTGACAAAATACAGTGGAATAAAGAAGCTGAAGAACAGTTTACAGCTCTTAAACAAGAACTTGTGAGTTCCACAGTATTATCTCTGCCCAATTATGCCAAGCCATTCACTCTCATGGTGGACACAAAACGGGGATTCATGTGTGCAGTCTTGCTACAACAACATGGTAATAAAAATAAACCAGTTGGCTATTATTCCAAACGTTTGGATACATTCTTATCGCCTGCCAGACAGACAATGAACCATTAATAGATTCTGACCTTTTATTGGATATGCAAAAACAGGCACCAGCGCAGGAACGACATTTGTGGTTGAAAAATGGGGCAACCCCAAACCCCAAAGGACTTTATTGTATACATAACAAACCCATCCTACCCAAAAGCTTATTCAAAGCAGCTGCAACTGCGACACATGGGTGTGTCGACAGGGGGGATGGTATATATGGTAGACCAATACTTTACTACCTATGGATTTAATTTATACTCAAAAAATTTTTGTAAAGCCTGTGTTACCTGATTGAAACACAACCCACAGGGAAGTATAAGACCCCGGAGAGGGCAATTCCCAAAACCACAGTATCCTTTTCAAATTGTTCATATGGACTTTATTGAACTAAATCGATGTGGACCTTATCAATACTGTCTAGTATTAATTGATGCCTTTTCAAAATGGGTAGAAATTGTTCCATCACAAAAAGCAGATGCTTTAACAGTAGCAAAAGCACTGTGTAAGACAATTATTCCGTATTATGGAATACCAGAGACATTGTACAGTGATAATGGAACACATTTTGTAAATGAAGTTGTACAAAAAGAGTAGCAGAACACATGAAAATTAAGTTAAAACATCATTGTGCTTACCACCCACAAAGTGCAGGATTAGTGGAAAGGACAAATGGCACAATAAAAACAAGATTAAGGAAATGTATGGAAGAGACAAAACGAGCCTGGATTGAATGTTTGGACCTAGTAAAATTGTATATGAGAATAACACCATCAGGTTTAACACCATTTGAGATACTTTATGGACGACCATATCGTCTACCAATTTTGACATGGATACTAAAACAGCAGATGAGGAACAAACATTAGCAGATTTTATGAAAAAGACATTAACACAGAAAGAGATAACTTAAACACATTTACTGCCGAATAATTTTGATCTTCCACAGGACGGCCTTCCAGTAGTCCAGCCAGGAGACTGGGTGTTCATCAGATTAAGAGGAAGAACTGGTCCAGTCCTCGTTGGGAAGGTCCATACCAAGTGCTGTTAACACCACCAACTGCAGTAAAGATAGCGGAGAGATCAACGTGGATACATCTAAGTCATTGTAAGATACAGCGTGTGTTGGCTGCCTCCACAGTGTAAGGGGAAGTCTGGCTACAAAGGGAGTCTATTTAATTAGCAATAGATTGTCTCAATGCCAGTGAAGCAGGGAGATCCTTGCACTATTAGGTGAGGTTGGCTAACAACACTGTATCCTAGCAATCATGACAACTACAGCAGACCCCGGAGCAGCGTGCTCAGCGCCGCCGCTGCCGGACTGCTGGTAGGGCAGCCGGTTGCGTTGTGATCTTAGTGTGTTTCGTGCTCCTTGGATTCCTGGCCTGGTGGTTGACCCAAGAATTGCAGCTCACTGTGGACCGAGCCAGAGAACAACGCAAGCAACGTCAGAAGAGGTTTATTCATAATGTGAATGAGACAGATGGACACCCTCATATATACCATACTAATTTGTGGTACAGAGATGTTCATTTATTGGCTATGGAATTACGTTACTAATTGTTATGTTTGTTCGCAAATGCCTATATCCTCAACACACCCAGCTCTGACGGCTAAACCGTACCCTGCTAGGGTGACAGAATGTCTTATCATACGGATGCATAATCAAACTGTATTTCGGGGGCAACAGTTCTCAGCAAATCTGACAAGACGTAACACCACTTGCCTCAGTGCAACCACTTATATGATAGGGATTTCAGCAGAGGACGTACAAGCGTGCCCAAGTGCTGCTCCATTGACTAGACTGAAGGGAAATGCAAAAATATCATCACGTTAAATTGTCATCACAACGGCCATTCCCGATTTGCTTTTACAGGACAGGGAATAAAACTGTAGGTAAAATTAAGAAACGTCTGTGTACCCAAACGTATGTTTTATCAAATTATTTAAGCCTAACCAAAACATAATATGTGGATGGTACTTATCTTCATCACATTGGACGGGGATGTAATTATACAGGCTCCTGTCCACGGGGAACGGATGAAGCATGTGCTTATGTTAGTAAGTTTTTGCTACCACCTGTAAATGGTACTCCGGTGTATGATGACATCTATTGGCTTTGTGGTTCCAGACTGTACATGAGTCTCCCACCAAATTGGGGTGGTGTGTGTGCACCTACCCAGGTGACTGACCATACATATGTGGTAGTGCCAAGGACCTCCACAGAGAAGAATGGCAGCACCAGACGGAGGAGATTGATATACCCAGATGTGTTACCACATGATCACATGTGGGGCTCGGATGTACCAAAGGATCAAAAATTGTGGTCTGTAGGAGATAAAATAGCACATTCACTGTTCCCCTGGATAGGAGTGGGAAAAAAAAAAAAAAAAAATCATTAATGATTGAAACTCTGAATTATCGATTGGGTCTGTTCATGAATGTAACTGAGAAAATAGTAGCAGCTCAAAACACTGAAATAGATGCTTTACGTACCATGGTGATGCAAAATCGCATGGTTTTAGACTTGCTTACTGGTTCACAGGGAGGAGTTTGTGTTCTGCTGAACACAACATGCTGTACTTTCATCCCAGACTCCATTCATTCAGTGGATGTGCAGGACGCATTGGAAGAGCTGAATAAACTTTGTGATGCAATGCATAAAGACACCCTAGCCGTGAACCGGTGGAATCCCTGGTCCTGGTTGACTTCAGGACCATGGTGGCAGTTACTATTGAAAATGGTGACACCAGTTATTATAGTCCTAATTCTGATTGGACTTTGCATGTGGTGTGTGATCCCTTATATCAAAACAATGGTTGGTAAATTGGTGTCAAATACATTTGTACAGTGTAATCTGGCTTTCCAACAAACTATGCCAAAATATCAAGCATTGAAACAGTCAGACCTTAGTGGAGAAAACTATAATGACTGTGTTGAGAATTATGATGATATTGAAAAGCTCACAACTCCAGTTCAAGCTTGAACTGTTGACGTGATGAGTTAACACACTCTTAGCCTATGAAGCTTTAGCTGAAAATGTAATAAGACAAGTGGTGTAGTCGAATAATACAGATAAACGGTTCATTTATACCAGTCAGCTGAAGTGGCATGTGGTGGTGGTGTGGAGATAATAGAATTTTTGACAGATTGCCTAGGAATGTGTCAGGCTACTGTGCTTTAGTGTCCCTACTCCTCCCAGTAAAAGCCATTCCCGTTTTAGCCAAGGACTTGTTGACGCACCTCAAGTCTGTGGTGCCTGAAAATTGCAGCTGAAAATCTGAATAAGAAGTGGTTGCTTAGTAACAATTGTTTACTTTTAGGTGAAGATGTAATACCGTTGGAATGCATGATAAACAGTGGGGAATGTTGGAGTTATTCTGTAGATACACTGTTTTATTTTATCATGCATGTTTTGTGTTGTCCGCTCTGGTAGAATGTAGTTCTCTCTGCTCTGATAAAGTGTACTGTACTGATGTGATGGGTGAAGGTTACTTAAGATATGTGACATGAAGTGTTTCTGCAAGTTGTGGTATCTCTGTGTGCATGCTAAGCTCTTTTTCAGGATATGTGAAGATGACCCAGGCAGAATGCAGCCGTAAGCGGAGCAGTGAGATAAAGAATAGAGAATTGAATGTTCCAACCACAGTGTGATTATGATACATTAGTCCTTGTGTCAGAAGAAGTGTGATTAATCGATAGATGTCTTAAACACATCTTAATCGAGCCCAAGATTAAAAAGGTTCTGAACGTCCTGAATGTATTGTGCAATCAGCGGTTCTGTGGCAACAGCTCACGCGCTATCACTCCTCCCCTTAGGAGCTGTACCGCCCATGTATGTAGGGAAGTCCTTAATAAAAAGAGCGGGAGCGCAGGCCAGACTTTAGTGTAGCTTTGGTGTACAGCCTGACTGCACTCCTCGCGAGCTAAAATTGACATTCTGTCTCACTGGTGTTTCTTGACTCTGTTTGTCTTATCAAGGTTTTAAGAATGTTTGGAGGCGAAAATACCCAACAGAAATGCTTTTCGTCCTCTCAAGTTGTCTCTCCCAAAAAACAGAAAAGACAAGTAGAAACTGCTGTGAGGAGGCCAGTATTTAGAGATAACCCAGCCCAGCGATGTGAACAGTGATTGGGTCTTTGGCTATGTGGTTGTTAGCCACCATTTCCTTTGGTACATTGATGCAAATTTTACTGTGTAGAATTGATATTGTAATAGCCTGTTTGATCCACCAGACTTGCATGGTTAATCAGTTATCACTCAGCAACTGATTCTGAAGTGTGCTGCATGCTTTGGTTTAGCTGTTGATATACGTGAGGCCTTCTGTGTCTTTGGAAGTGAAAAACTCCTGCAAAGGCAGAGCAGTTTTCCCCTTGAATAGGCTGATGTAATTCTCCAGTGTTGATACAAGTAACAAATTACACTACATGCTACTCAAAAAGACAGGTTTAACATATTCAGAAACAGGAAAAAATCTACTTTAAAGTGTTTAAAGTACACTCAAACTTCTATGTTTGGAAAAAAAAAAAACATGACAAGAAGCTGTACTGACATGAAATTGTCAGCACATTTGTTGAGTGAAACTACAATTATTTGTTTATTTGACTTAAATGCTTCAGTTTTCTGTGAATACCAGGCTCATAATTTGCAAAGTGAATGTCTGAAACTGATAGAATTTATTCAAACATAACTATAAGGTACATTGATCTGATTTAAAGTCAGCCTGTTGAGCTGTGTTACAGTAAAACCCGTGTTTCTCTTTAAAGTGGATATGACACCTCAAAAATTAGGGAAAACTGATAAGTAGCAAAATATACATATTTTATAGTAAGTTGAAAGTAATTTTACTCATTATCACTGAAAAATAAAGTTTGTACAGCTTCCCAAAAGTATGTTACTTGGACAGCGCACTTGCAGCGCTCCTTCAGCGGTCACGTGATGCCGTGACGACACAGACTGTAGAGTCCCGTCTGTCTGTTGGATCGACAACAGGAACAGATAGACCTCAGCATGGACAGTGACGAGATCGAGAACTTCGCTGACTCCTCTTCAAGTGTGGATTGTTTCTGTGAGGAAATCGACACTGACTTGGATCCAGAGGATGTCGCAGCAGTAATTCGAGCCGTATCTTTCGGACGAACAATCAAACCAGGGGCATTCCGGCAGCGAAAATAAACAAACATGACCCCTGACCTTCAATGCCGCTGCCGTGTTTACTGTGTATTGTACTGATAATTTTACAGTTCCTTGACCATTTCTAGATTGTTGTGAACATATTATTTGGGGTTGACATTGTAGGTGTTCCTGTGAGCGGTGCGAGAACATGGAGACGGTAGAGGAAAGTGTGTGCTGTCGGGAGCTAATGTGGGTGTGCGAGCGGAGGGAGCGGCAGCCTGACATTTCATGCATCACACAACACCGTGGCTTTAAATCAATCTGCCTGGACGAAGATGTACTTGAAGTGGCCTACAACGCCTATCGAGAGCACTACAGGGGTAACTTTGGAAACGAGTGAGTATGCAAACAATATACCAACAATATTAGTGATAATTTGCTGGACTGTAACATAATAGTGGTCACTTGTATTGTTTGTTGAGTGGTAAGAACTGTGTAACAACTACTTTGGAGTCACACGATGTTAAGAAAAATCTGTAATGTATCACATTGTAAACACTTGTTTTTGTATCCTTGCAGCTGGAAGAGGTATACAGCGTACAGGCAGTTTGTTCGGTGGTGCTACGGGTTCCTGGGCAGACATAGCCGTGTCCCTCTGCCTTCGTGTGCTGTGGCACTTATACGGAGGCACTTTCCCTCTCCTGATTACAAAGGATTCCAGGAAGCTGCTGACGAGTGAACTTTGTTGACACATAAAATGATAATGCAAATAAAAGGTTAGACTCATTGTTTTAGACGACCATAAATTTTGCCATATGTACAATTATACTATGTTGCAAAAGTAAACCCTGTTTGGACTAATAAATGTTAGTCAGTTTTTCCATGTAACTGTTTTGTACAATCAGCTATTGTAATTTAGGTGGGTAGATAGTTACTGGTCTAGAGAACCTCTTAAACTCAGGACTTTGTCATATCACATGGCTCAAGTACTGAGTTACATTTAACTGACATAGAAGACTAGACTGTTTCTAGCTGAACAAAATACTTATCAATATATAAATTGAAAGAATCAATACAATTATGTTTACTTAGATGTGTAAAAATTCAAAACAATTTGAGTGACAACGGTATACACAATTTCTCTGCTGTTACAACCAAGTGATCAAACTGATAACGGTGCAGCCTATTTGCTTTAATTTAAAATAATTAAATTAAAAACAAAATCAGATTGCAAACATGAAACAAGTTAGATATGCGTCTCATATATTTGATACATATTTCTGTTTCAGAAATAGATCTAAACTCTCATGACATACACTGTTTTAAAAATTACATCTACTGCAAGATGAAATTTTTTTTTTTTTTTTTTTTTTTTTTTTTTTTTTTTTTATACACAGGGCAGTATTTTTTTCACGCATTCAACTAATGATATGACTGGCTGTCTACTTTGTGACATAAGCACGCTGTTTTTAATAATAGATAAAAATTATTTTGTGTATTAGCATATTATATTATCTGAAATATCACATTTTTACCATGGAAAATTTGGAGTAGACAGGTATTAGAAGTTCCGCTTTAGGCTCCAATGTGTATATTTTATTGTGATTTTCAGCTTTGCTGGTTTTCATAGACAAATTGTAATGTAATACCTACAAACGGGAGTTTTGAAATTTCAAATGTGGTTATGTTACATGCAAACTTTTTGGGTGCCTATGTACATAGAAAATGTGTATCAGGGCAGGTGGCACTGTGACTGTCTAAAATTTTCAACTCAAAAACACCCCCCCCCCCCAAAAAAAAAAGCTTCTCATAGGTACAATCAACTACACAATGTTGCAGAAAGTATCCCCTGTTGGGAGAAGCGAATTTTACAGTGTTTTTTTGTTTACTGAAACTCAAGTTCAATAAATTTATAGTATGTTGCAAAAAGTATCCCCTGTTGTGATTACTAAGTGTTACAGGTAGTTATTCCATATAACTCTTTTGTACAGTCAAATATAGTGGGTACATAGTTGCTCGTAAAGAGAACTTCTCAAACTCGGGGCTTTGCCATATGTACAATCAACTACACAATGTTGCAGAAAGTATCCCCTGTTGGGAGAAGTAAATTTTACAGTGTTTTTTTTATTTACTGAAACTCAAGTTCAATAAATTTGTTGTATGTTGCAAAAATTATCCCCTGTTGGAACTAAAATGCTACAGTTAGTTTTTCAAAGAGTTGGATGGTATCAAATCAAAAAAAAAAAAAAAAAAAAAAAAAAAAAAGCAAATCTGAAAACGGAATCAAATTCTTACGGCCTAAAAAAACAATAGCTACAACAATACTGACAGATAAAAGTATGACTCAAACGTCAGTAGTACCATATTTACTTTCATTTTTGAGTGCTACAAGAACTGAATATATCAAACAATATTGCTGTCATGCCTCTGCTTTTATCTGCGAAAAAAAAAAACAGATCGACAAAAACAATAAATTAACAACAGTAGCAACAATAATCAAATAATAATATTCAAAACCCCGAAATACCATGGTGCATTTGTTTTGTTGACAAAGGAATCAAATAACAGCCTAAAAAAATAAAAAAAAATAGCTACAAGAATAATGACAGATAAAGGTATGATTCAAACGTCAGTAGTACCATATTTATGCTACAAGAAATGAATAAGAAGGAATAAAAAATACCGTATCTTATGCATAATTATGGGAGGTTTTCTTCAATTTAGTGATTAAACACGAATATTTTAATACGCCTTTAATATTTTTTAATTCTTAAATTAATGCGTCTCCTTTTCTGTTTTTTAATTCTTAAATTAAAGAAGGGTTAAAAATAACCGTCTCTCGGCTGCAATGGCTGTCTTTGCAGCAAGACGGTCAAATACCCACGCATAGAGCTCCTCACGGAAACATGACCCCACGGCTGTAATACCTGTTGCAGACGCTAACTGTGTGTTTCGGAGGCGTGTGTGTGTGTGTGTGAGACCTGCGCAGCGGGGGTGTCACGCTGGATGGTCTTTTATAACATAGTAGAGAAGCTTGAATGTTTTATTACATCCGATTTCCTGATGACGGGGTCGTTCGCTGGGCTTGTTTGAAGACGGAAAAACAAAGTTCCTTCTTAGTCACGGCAGATGCAGTTTCTTTCAAGATATTACCCAGTCGATCAGGGGCTGCGGGACACCCGCTGATCGGAGATGCCGCCCGAGGTGATGAAGCCGGAAAAAAAACAAAGTTCCTTCTCAGTCACGCCAGATGCAGTTTCTTTTAAGATATTACCCGATCGATCAGGGGCTGCGGGACACCCGCTGCTCGGAGATGCCGCCCCGAGGTGATGAAGCCGGAAAAAAAACAAAGTTTCTTCTCAGTCACATCCGTGGGAAGGAGTCACCGCTCATTTCCACTACGACCGGTGAAGAGTGAAGGCGCCTGGACCCCGCGATGGGTATAAAATAGAATTTAATTTGCGGAAAAAAAAAATAAAAAATCCTGAAAAACCATGTTGTTTAATTAAGTTTTCTTGTCTTCGAGCAGAGTGTGAAAACCGCATCAGTTTTCAGGGTAAGTGATTTAAGTAATCTTTTTTGATAGAAATGACTTTTTAAATGATGCATGCGGTCTGAAACTGTCTTTTTTAGACAAAACCATGCAGACGGTCCAGAGTGCATTCGGACCCGGCCTCGGTAATATATTTGAAATATTACAGAATATCTGCTTGCGAGGGTGCTGCTTTTTATTTATTTATTTATGTTAATTCTAGAAATCAAGTCAGAGCCCCCTGAAGAAGTTCGAAGGCTGGAAGCCCCGACTTCACCACGCAGATGTGAGTACACCGACCGAAATTAAATCACGGTTAAAACTCTGGAATAACCCGATTTTTTCTGTTACAGCCCGTGGAGAAGCGGGTCAGCGGCAGAGAACCGTAAAACGATCCACGGATTTACACGGTAAGGAGTCGGAGTTTATGTATTTATTTATTTTAAATATTTAATAACTAACGATTTTCTCTTTTTTCAGCACGCGGTGGAGGGAGACCGTCTATTTTCCACCGAGACGCAAGGCTCGAAGATATTCTGAGCTGGGATTAACCTCATCTCGCAACTTTTTTGAAAATGTGTATTCTGTTTTTTTTTTTTCTTATTCCGATGGAACGGGAGAATTCATTTTGAAGAGGTATATTAATTGATTTTGAAGAGGTATATTAATTGATTTTCTTGAGGTAGATTCATCCTGGTACAGATTTTAAAAGATGGAAGGAGAGAATTCAGGTCGGGAAAATAACTTTGGACGTGTATTGGATTTAAACGCTTCAATAATCGACTCAGCGGGGAGCGCTCCTGGAACAGATGGTCCATTACCCGAGGCGTTAAATTCACCGCCTCGAAATAACATCGAGTCCGGAGAGAGACTTTTAAGCCATGTTCGTTTAACACCGCTAAATGATGCTCTTAACAATTTGGCGGCTGAACGAGAATCGGAAGAAATTAACCCCTACATCATTTCTGCGATTAACGCTATAAATTCGACGGTCCAGTCTGATACTGAAGAACCCCCTGACCCCCCGCACACCCCGCCTCCAGATGAGTCCGGTCCCGCGGCATTGAACCAGGTGCGTCGACGTGACCTCGCTGTATCCTTACGTTAACGTAAATTTCACATATCCCACGGGGCATCCAGAAATTATCAAGAGAAATTTCCGAGACCCCAGGACTTATTTCGGGCTCATCAAAGCCGTCGTGTATCTGCCCCGGGGGCTAAAATTCCCTGTCCTCCCACACAGAACTCCTCATGGTAATCTGGTGTTTACTCTGTGTCGCACCTGCGCTGATGAAAATAATCAAGCTGGAGCGTGCACACACAGTCAGCAGCAGAGCTCTGTCTGGGACTTGGACGACCCCGGAATTCCACAAAGATCTGGATACAGGCTATGTTGTAGCTAAGATTTTTGAAGTCTGGCATTTTGAGGAAAAAAGTGATAAAATCTTTGAGGGGTACATAAACACCTTCTTAAAACACAAGCAGGAAGCCTCTGGTTTCCCTCCCGAATTTGATAAAGACCCCGAGAGCAGAGAAAAATATATCACGGACTACTGGCTGAATCAGAAGATTCGTTTAGACCCAGAAAAAAAATCAGTCACAATCCGGCAAAACGACAGATGGCTAAGATCTGCCTCAACTCCTTCTGGGGAAATTCACCCAGAGGTCAAATCTGACGCAGACCGCGCTCGTTAAAAACGCAGACGATCTGTTCAGGTATCTGTTTTCTGAAGAGTACGAGGTCACATATCTAACATTCCTCAGCAGTCAGGCGGCTATGGTTCAATGGAGGTACGGCCCGCGGTACGTCAGCCGACCGGGTAAAGCCGTCAATATTTTCATTGCAGCGTTTACAACGGCGTACGCGCGTTTGACCTTGTACGGTTTTATGGAGGCTGTGGCAAATCCTGACAGGATTCTGTATTATCATACCGATAGCCTGATTTACGTTTGTAAACCGGTAATTATCTGGGGCAGCTCACCGACGAGTTGAACGGCGACGTCATCACAGAGTTTGCAGCAGCGGGGCCTAAAAGTTACGCATATAAAACCGTACGAGGTAAAACGGTCATGCGTGTGAAGGGGATCACTCAAACCCATGAGAGCTGTCAGAAAATAAACTGACAGCGTCAAAGATCTGGTTGAGGGTTATATAAAAGACCCCGCCCTCGCTGCATCTATCAAAACACCGCAGCAGGGAATTAAGTGTCATAAAAGCAGTTTCAGTTTGACAAACGTGTCATTTCAAAAATCCTTCAGGGTGGTGTATGACAAGCGGCGTCTTTTAAAGGACGGGGAAACCGAACCATTCGGATTTTGAAACATGTCTCACTCGGGAAATACGGTGGAGATTGACCCCAGACTTCAGCCCCCATTCTCCTGTCTCATCGTTGGACCGAGTGGTTCGGGAAAGACTGTATTTGTGAAAACATTGCTGGAAAATTGTAGCCACGCTATGAGATATGTGCCTGACAACATTGTATGGCTGTATACGTCTGAACAACCTCTGTATTCTGAACTGAAGAATAAAAATATTAAATTTGTAAGAGGACTCCCTGACTCATTTCTGGACGACAGCCTTTTCCCTGAAGGTCAGAGCCATCTGGTTATTTTGGACGATCTCATCTTTCAAGCAACGGATCATCCTGAAGTTGTAAGAATTTTCACCCAGTACAAACATCACCGGAATATGAGCGTCATCATGATCACACAGAACGTGTTTCATAAAGGGAAATACAGTCGAACCATCAGTTTGAATTGTAATTATATGGTGCTGTTTAAAAACCCCAGAGACAAGTTACAGATGAACATTCTGGCTCAGCAAATGTTTCCCGGCAGAAAACAATTTTTTTTGGAGGCTCTTGATGATGCTACGAGCGTACCTTACGGGTATTTATTACTGGATTGCACGCAGGAGTGCCCAGATCAGTTCAGACTGAGATCGGGATTACTCCCGCACGAGTGGCCCACAGTTTATTTACAGAAAGATAAACGGATATGAGCTCTCTTTTAAAAAGGAACGCCCCCGCTCTTAAAGCGCTAATCAGAGCCGGGGCGAGAGAGCGTCACCACAGCCTGAAGACCTGCAGGCCGGAGCTTCTGAAAACTTTATCCGAGATCGCTTTGAATATATTAAAGGGGAATATTGCCTTGAGCGACTCTCAATTCCGTGCCTTGAAAAAACGAAAAAAAGAGTTTTACGTCTTCTGGCCGACAGAAAAACCAGTTACAAAAGGAAGCGGGGAGTGCTGATTCAGACGGGCGGCTTTCTCCTGCCTCTGCTCGCCGCGGCCCTGCCCGTTATAACGAGTCTAATAGTACCCAGAGGATAATGGCGTTCAAAACGGCGCAAAAGATGTTTTTACTGACTCCTCAACAGATGCTTCAACTCGGACATTCCGTTCCGCCGAGCGGAAATAACATCAGACAAACGGCGGAAAATGATTTAGACTCGCGAATGCGGGCCGTGCTGGAGGAACGTACTCACTCCCCTTATGAAAAAATTAAAACGTATGAGGCTCTGCTGCAGCGCTATTTAACCCTGATCAAACAGGGGGAACTCGAATTACGCCTTTCACCCCCGCAAGAGAAAGGTCTTGTCTCAGAGTGATGCTGAAAAACTAATTCATGCATTTATTTCCTCTAGGCTGGACTATTGTAATTCATTATTATCAGGTTGTCCTAAAAGTTCCCTAAAAAGCCTTCAGTTAATTCAAAATGCTGCAGCTAGAGTACTAACGGGGACTAGAAGGAGAGAGCATATCTCACCCATATTGGCCTCTCTTCATTGGCTTCCTGTTAAATTCTATTCTAGAATTAAAATTCTTCTTCTTACTTATAAGGTTTTGAATAATCAGGTCCCATCTTATCTTAGGGACCTCGTAGTACCATATCACCCCAATAGAGCGCTTCGCTCTCAGACTGCAGGCTTACTTGTAGTTCCTAGGGTTTGTAAGAGTAGAATGGGAGGCAGAGCCTTCAGCTTTCAGGCTCCTCTCCTGTGGAACCAGCTCCCAATTCAGATCAGGGAGACAGACACCCTCTCTACTTTTATGATTAGGCTTAAAACTTTCCTTTTTGCTAAAGCTTATAGTTAGGGCTGGATCAGGTGACCCTGAACCATCCCTTAGTTATGCTGCTATAGACGTAGACTGCTGGGGGGTTCCCATGATGCATTGTTTCTTTCTCTTTTTGCTCTGTATGCACCACTCTGCATTTAATCATTAGTGATCGATCTCTGCTCCCCTCCACAGCATGTCTTTTTCCTGGTTCTCTCCCTCAGCCCCAACCAGTCCCAGCAGAAGACTGCCCCTCCCTGAGCCTGGTTCTGCTGGAGGTTTCTTCCTGTTAAAAGGGAGTTTTTCCTTCCCACTGTAGCCAAGTGCTTGCTCACAGGGGGTCGTTTTGACCGTTGGGGTTTTACATAATTATTGTATGGCCTTGCCTTACAATATAAAGCGCCTTGGGGCAACTGTTTGTTGTGATTTGGCGCTATATAAAAAAATTGATTGATTGATTGATTGAAGAGACTCGCGTCGCTAAGCAACCTGAGGAGGAGGGGGAGCTGGATGAGACTGTGACAGAGGTCCTGAAGAATATCCCCTCCAGAGAGCGTAGAAACGCTGAATATATTATGAGGAAATTGTCAGTGGGTGATACGTGCTGGAGTCCGTCGGGGGAATTTATTTACAAGGGGAAAGTCGTGAGGGGGTCTCACGCCATAGATCTTATGAAACATCTCGGATCCTCGTTCAAGAAATCGAGCCCCCCTACAGGCTGGGTGAAGTTCCTCAATATTTTACAGGAGCGGAACATAGCGGTGGCGTGCGTATCAAACCCGCAAGCCTGCGAGCAGTTTCAGAAGCTTAAAAAAGGACGGAGCAGCTCGCCGGATGAAACCCTTCTTTTAACCGATTCGCCGGCCAGGAAGAAACTTAAGAAAAAAAAAAAAAAAGACTTCCAACGCTGGGAAGGTTTCTCACCATAAAAGGAGGGTGTCGAATTAAAAACTGACTGGATATTATGATCAAGATTTTTTAAAATACATCGCAGTCAGACACGTTTTTGTATATTGTTACTAATAAAACACCGACTGAAACTCATCTCCGGCCTTCATCACTTTTATTCGGCATATGGTTTAAAAAACAACTTTCAACACTTCTCTACTTAATAACAACGATGCAAAAAACGAACAACATTAAAAAGGTATGATCGGGGGGTGCGTTTTCTACACATCCGGAACATTTTTCACAAAAAAACACATAAAAAAAATCAAAGGTCAAAGCTTCTTTCTACGCTTAATAACGGGGGTTTAAATTATGCAAACGCAATAAAACTTTAAAAAGGTATGATCGGGAGACCGCTCTCACACATCCATCCTGTTTTCATTGACCGTCTTGCTGCAGAGACGGTCGTTACAGCCGAGAGACGGTTATTTTTAACCCTTCTTTAATTTAAGAATTAAAAAACAGAAAATGAGACGCATTAATTTAAGAATTAAAAAATATTAAAAAGGCGTATTAAAATATTCATGTTTAATCACTAAATTGAAGAATACCTCCCATAATTATGCATAAGATACGGTATTTTTTATTCCTTCTTTAATTGTGGCATTAAAAACCATAAAAGGACGTGCTTTAATTTAAGAATTAAAAATATTAAAGGGGTATTAAATATTAGACACTGATTTATGTTTAATTATTCCAGAATTAGTTAATTCTTTAATACATTAAAAAGATCTTTAATTTGGGTGGGAGGGGAGGTAGGGCTTGGAAGCGGCGCTTGGGGCGGGGTTAGGGGAGGAGCCAGGGGCGGGACATAGTGACAATCGATTCTGATTGGCTGTGATGTCATAAGGGGTCGGGATTAGGGGCGGGGCTTAGTGACAGTCAATTCTGATTGGCTGACAGGGCCATAAATCAGTTTTGAACATAAAGGTCTCAGTATTCTCTCTCTGATGTATACAACCATACAATGTTGTCAGGTACATATCTCATAGCCATCTAATGCAGCATAGTCATTAGAGCAATGTTTACAATTTTGCATAAAGTTTTAAAACTTTAAGATGTTGACTTATGCAAATGTTTCCTCTGGAGGGTAGCAGGATGGAAAGGTGCAAGATAACCAAGAAATTTGTCTGTTTCTGTGAAATCTAATTCTAAAACACAACATGAATCAAATGCCAGTCATTTATTGATGTTCACCAAAAGTTGTTGGCTATGTGGCTACAACAATCCTGCTTCCATATCCTAGGTATTACTCATCCTGTTTTTTTTTGTTTTTTTTAAGTCATCTGGCACTGTACTGATTGATTCCAACCAAGATCTTTGGAGTTGAGCCACTATGTCTGTCACTAGTCCTTAAGGAGAAATTTGCAAATTTTCAACCTTCTCAATCTATCCACATTAGAGATAGAAATGCCTACAGTTGTTGCCGATGTTCTCTGTTAAATGGCTGGAAGTATCCGCCAATGTTCTGAAATGCACTTACAGCACACATTTTCACTGTTATGAGCAAGAGTTAAATGTACCATGTCTTTTAAAGTGGGTATGACACCTAAAAAAAAAATTAGGTGAAACTGATATAAAATATCAAAAATATACATACAGTAAGTTGAAAGTGGTTTTAAATCATTATCACTGAGAAATAAAGTTTGTACAGCTTCTCAAAAGTGTGTTTCTTGGAAAGCGCGATGGCAGCATTCCATCAGCGGTCACGTGATGCCGTGACGTCACAGCCTGTAGAGTCCCATCTTTGTCTGTTTGACAACAAAAACAGATCGGCCTCAGCCTGGACTGTGACGAGATCGACAACTTTTCTGACTCCTCTTCAAGTGTGTATTGTTTCTGTGAGGAAAATCGAGATCGACTTGGATCCTGAGGATGTTGCAGCAGTGATTAGACCCTACAGATTTGAGCTGTATCTTTCGGATGAACATTCAAACCAGGAGCATTCTGACAGCGGAAATAATGCCAATGTTGCTTATGGCGGAGCCGAAGTAGAGGTAAGAGACGTGCCAATTCCGATGGATTTTGAAAGGCTGCAGAATACGGAATGGTGAGAGGCTTTGATTTTTGTTGCTGGTGTTTATAAAACACTATGATTATAGCATTTTTGAATCTAGCATCTGTTTACCGCCTTTGTTATTTTTCCCGTACCTGCGATAGTGTAGCTACTACTTGCGGACCCCCATCATTACCTTCGGGTTTTTGCCGTTTGAGTGCCTGGCATTGCATTCATCCTTGTTTAGTTACATTATTTTCATGAAAGAACAGGAAATTAACAGTGAAAGTTTTTGAAGAAAAAAAAAAAAAAAAAAAAAAAAAAAAAAAAAAAAAAAGGTCGCAGAAAACAGTGAACAGACATACAAAATTCTACAAACCCACCTCCACCTTTTGCATGGACGTCAATGTGCCCGCAGGGAAAGATGCCTGGAACAGCTCCCGGCAAATGTACGTCTTGTGACGTACATTTATCCCAAGCTGCTCCTTCAAAGCTGGGACGGTGGTTAAAAAACACCCAGCTTCAAAATGTGCACAGCACAACAAAGAATATGCGGTCGGCCTCTATAGGTCCCCTTCAGACCTGATCTTGTTGAACCCACTTTTCGGAGATTTTTGTCCTGTGTAAACTCAAAAAAGGCTAAACCTTTCACCCTAGTGTTTGTGCAATATGCTGCGACACACTGGTCAAAGTCCCTGAGAGCTGTGTTTAATCAAAGTTTCTGCTGCTTAAAAAAAAGTGTAAACAAAGGCCGCCAAGCGTGCAAGCGGATATGGTCTACAGGCAGTGAGGTATTTCCGGTTTCGTGCTTAGCAGGAAGCTGGTCACAGAGCATGCAGATTTTTCAGTGGCGGGACGTTCAAATGTTGTATATAACGGGAGAACCGTGTCCATGTTCCCAAAACGCTTAGGTTGATCAAATTATATAACCTTTGTTACATGTAATCTTTAAGTGTCATATTCACTTTAAGAGCAATGTTTACAGTACCCTAAAGATTCAGCAACTGTAGAGGTTTTTCACATTGTATTCCTAATGTGGATAAAGTAAATGGAAGCTGCAAATTGGCAAATCTTTCCCGATTGTGGCAAAGTATGTTCTCTGTTGAAAAGGGCTGAAATTATCTGCCAATGTTCTCAAAGATCAGAACATCCCAGTGCCAGGCTTTTTTCAAGACCCATAGAAAATTGAGTTTTATGTCCATGTCAACAACAAACATACCAAAAGAAACTTCAGACTTTCCTTTATCATCAGAGAAAAAAAAAAAATAATAATTTGTACCTCTTTCCTTTCTTTAGCTACTGTCTGCAGAACATGGGTGGGTATCACTAAAAATGCTGATTTCTGACAAAAACCACCACCAACACACCATCAGGGGAGGGATTCCGTCTGTCTCTTCTCTCGGCGGCGCGTCTTTTCCCTCTGGCTCCCGCGTATCGGACCTTTTTGTTTTTTTCAAAAACCTGATGGATTTGAATCACGTGTGCTTGCAAGCAGTCTTTGTGTGAGGTGTGTCGTGCGCTCGGCGTTTTTTTTTCCAAGTAATTGGCGCGATAACGCGTCTTTGGCGCTGAGCGTTACTATCCGAAAATACGTGTTTAAGCATCAGTGGCAGTCAATGAGTTAATGGATTTATCCGACAATTTTCTGAAATGTACTTAGTACTTAACGCATGCATTTTCAGTGTCAACTCTATCTACGGCGATGGCGCCCACGCCATATTTTCCATATGCGTATTTTTTTTACCGTAACTCCGCCATAGTTTGTCCAATCCGAATGATTCAAAGTGCATTGTTAAGCTAACACCAAGGGCTTTCCAATGATATATGGTGTAAGCCTGTGATGTCATCACGCAGAGGAAAAACACAGAAGTTTCACAGTAGTGCGCCGCTGATTCTCATTACCGTAAGTTCTCATGTAAGCCCTCAATCTGAAGAATTTCAACACTGACAGCAAGCCAAGAACCAATGCCTTCCAACAGTATGCTATATGTTGCATATATTACGGTAAAGTGTGTTTGGTGACTTTTGAAACGAGGGAAAAAGTATGAAAAAGAGTGCAAAAGTGACAGAAAAGTACAGAGACAAACAGCAAACATAAACATAGTAATTTCTGAGGAAAAGGCAGGGTGTTAGTGTCATTTCTGAAGGTGTGTGTGTGTGTGTGTGTGTGTGTGTGTGTGTGTGTGTGTGTGATGGCTCCATCAGCCTGGGGCCAACAAGCAGTGGAAACCCAACTTGCCAGCGATCCACAAAGGGGCAGCGTTCTTGCACGAGGTCAACCTGCTGGATGTGCAAACTTTGTAAAATTGGCCTCTGTCTTCAGCCAGACAGAAACTGTTACAAACAGTACTACACTGAAAATGGACTGATGTAGTTTAGATCTAATTTTGATTCTTGGTTATATATTTGTATATATAGTTTGACACTGTTTTATTCATATTGTATCATTTTGCACAAAATGAGTGATTTATTGCACAATTTAATACAGATAATTGATAAATTTATATATAGTTTTGCACTTTGTTGTTATTCATATTGTTTGGTTCTGCACTTTAAAATTGGTAACTTTTTGAATATGTTCGCCTTGTAAAATGGTTTACTTTTGCACTGTTTGAGTTCTAGACACACAAAATTATTTTGATTGTAAACACATACAGCTAGCTTTCTGTTAAAAATGTGAAATCCAAACTTCCTTTACATAATCATTTTTCACAAAAAAAAAAGTGTTTTTTCCTCATTTTAAATGCTAAAACTTACAAATAATGTGTATAAATAGTTAATCAGGTTTAATATAATTGAAAATCAGGTACCCTTGGAAAAGGGTACCAAAGCACACAAACATAGAACATTTCTTAATTTTATTGCTATAATAAAAAAAAAAAAAAAAAAAAAAAAAAAAAAAATTATAACCAATCGTCCATTTATAGCCTCAGTAGGTAAAGGGTTAATGTGCAATGTTTGCAATTTTGCATGTACCATCTCTTAAGAGCAATGTTTTTGTAGTTTTCATTTGTTAAACTGAAAGTGACGTTTCAGTACGTAAACCTGTATGGTTGAGGATTTTTTTTTTTTATAAATATAAATTTGTAAGACATGGATTTAAAAATGGTGTTTATTTTTTTTTTTTCCCCCTCACCCTATAAATGTTAAGTTTTACTTGTTTAAGTGTTAGCTGGATATGGTAAAGTATAACAAGTAAATTGTATTTAAGAACACATTAAAAAGGAGCAATCATGGTGTTGGGTAAGAACAACATTTAGTGTAAATCTTCTTTGTCTTTCGGCTGTTCCCGTTAGGGGTCGCCACAGCAGATCAATCGTTTCCATCTCACCCTGTCCTCTGTATCTTCCTCTGTCACACCAACCACCTGCATGTCCTCTCTCAGCACATCCATGAACCTCCTCTTTGGTCTCCCTCTTCTCCTCCTGCCTGGTGGCTCCATCCTCAGCATCCTTCTCCCTATATACCCTGGGTCCCTCCTCTGCACATGTCCAAACCATCTCAATCTCGCCTCTCTGACTTTGTCTCCAAACCATCCCACCTGAGCTGTCCCTCTGATATGTTCATTCCTAATCTTGTCCATTCTTGTCACTCCCAAAGAGAATCTTAACATCTTCAGTTCTGCCACCTCCAGCTCTGCCTCCTGTCTTTTTGTTAGTGCCACTGTCTCTAAACCATAAAACATAGCTGGTCTCACTACTGTTTTGTAAACTTTCCCCTTCACTCTTGCTGATATTCTTCGGTCACAAATCACTCCTGCCACCTTTCTCCACCCACTCCACCCTGCCTGCACTCTCTTCTTCACCTCTCTACCACACTCTCCATTACTTTGAACAGTTGACCCCAAATATTTAAACTCATCTACTTTCACCACTTCTACTCCTTGTAACTGCACTATTCCACTGGGCTCCCTCTCGTTCACACACACACACACACACACACACACACACACACAGAGTCTTGCTTCTACTGACTTTCATTCCCCTTCTCTCCAAAGCATATCTCCACTTCTCCAGACTAGACTCAACTTGCTCTCTATCTCACTACAGATCACAATGTCATCTGCAAACATCATAGTCCATGGGGACTCCTGTCTGATCTCATCTGTCAACCTGTCCATCACCACTGCAAACAAGAAAGGACTAAGAGCTGATCCTTGGTGTAATCCCACCTCCACCTTGAATGAGTTTGTCATTCCGACTGCACATCTCACCGCTGTCATACTATTCTTGTACATGTCCTGCACTACCCTAACATACTTCCTCATACAATGCCACAACTCTTCCCTTGGCACCCTATCATAAGCTTCTAAGTCCACAAACACACAATGTAGCTCTTTCTGTCCTCTGTACTTTTCCAACAGTATTCTCAGAGCAAACATTGCATCTGTAGTGCTCTCTCGGCATGAAACCATATTGCTGCTCGCAGATCTTCACCTGTTTTCTAAGCCTAGCTTCTACTACTCTTTCCCATAACTTCATACTGTGGCTGATCAGCTTTATGCCTCTGTAGTTACTGCAGCTCTGCACATCACCCTTGTTCTTGAAAATAGGAACCAGCACACTTCGTCTCCACTCCTCAGGCATCCTCTCACTTTCCAAGATTTTATTAAACAATCTGGTTAGAAACTCTACTGCCATCTCTCCTAGACATTTCCATGCCTCCATTGGAATGTCATCTGGACCAACTGCCTTTCCACTCTTCATCCTCTTCATAGCAGCCCTCACTTCTTCCTTGTTTAATCTCTTTTACTTCCTGATTTACTCTCGCCACATCATCCAGCCTTTTCTCTCGCTCATTTTCTTTATTCATCAACTCTTCAAAATATTCCCTCCACCTTCTCAGCACACACTCCTCACTTGTCAGCACATTACCATGTGCATCTTTTACCACCCTAACCTGCTGCACATCCTCTCCAGCTCTGTCCCTTTGTCTGGCCAATCGGTACAAGTCCTTTTCTCCTTCCTTACTATTCAACTTCTTGTACAGCTCGCAATATGCCTTTTCCTTTGCTTTTGCCACTTCTCTTCTCGCCTTACGCGGCATCTCCTTGTACTCCTGTCTACTTTCTTCATCTCTCCGACTATCCCAAAACTTTTTCGCCAACCTCTTTCTCCTTATGCTTTCCTGGACCTCTTCATTCCACCGCCAAGTCTCCTTGTCTTCCTTCCACTGTCCAGATGTCATACCCAGTACTGCCCTAGCTGTCTCCCTCACCACATCTGCAGTACTTTTCCAGTTGTCCAAAATTGCTTCCCCTCCAACTAGTGCTTCTCTCACCTGCTCGCTAAATTTCACACGTCTTCCACCATCTGATCCTTTGTTGAGCTCTCACTCTCTTCTTCTTTACCTCTAAAGTCATCCTACAAACAACCATCCTATGCTGTCTAGTGACACTCTCTCCTGCTACCACCTTACAGTCTGATTTCTTTTGGCTTCCATCTCTTATAAAGAATGTAGTCCACCTGTGTGCACCTTCCTCCACTCTTATGTTACCCTGTGCTCCTCCCTTTTCTTAAAGTAGGTATTCACCACAGCCATTTCCATCCTTTTTGCAAAATCAACCACCATCTGTCCTTCCCCATTCCTATCCTTGATACCATATCTACCCATTACTTCCTCATCACCTCTGTTCCCTTCACCAACATGCCCATTGAAGTCTGCTCCTACCACCACTCTTTCATGCTTGGGCACACTCTCCACCACCTCATCTAACACACTCCAGAAATCTTCTTTCTCCTTCATCTCACAGCCTACCTGTGGGGCATATGCACTGATGATATTCATCATAAATTCAGCTTTCAGGCTCCTCTCCTGTGGAACCAGCTCCCAATTCAGATCAGGGAGACAGACACCCTCTCTACTTTTAAGATTAGGCTTAAAACTTTCCTTTTTGCTAAAGCTTATAGTTAGGGCTGGATCAGGTGACCCTGAACCATCCCTTAGTTATGCTGCTATAGACGTAGACTGCTGGGGGGTTCCCATGATGCACTGTTTCTTTCTCTTTTTGCTCTGTATGCACCACTCTGCATTTAATCATTAGTGATCGATCTCTGCTCCCCTCCACAGCATGTCTTTTTCCTGGTTCTCTCCCTCAGCCCCAACCAGTCCCAGCAGAAGACTGCCCCTCCCTGAGCCTGGTTCTGCTGGAGGTTTCTTCCTGTTAAAAGGGAGTTTTTCCTTCCCACTGTAGCAAGTGCTTGCTCACAGGGGGTCGTTTTGACCGTTGGGGTTTTACATAATTATTGTATGGCCTTGCCTTACAATATAAAGCGCCTTGGGGCAACTGTTTGTTGTGATTTGGCGCTATATAAAAAAATTGATTGATCGATCATCACCCCTTCAATTTCCAACTTCACACTTATCACCCTGTCAGACAGTCGCTTAACCTCCAACACACTTTTAACATACTCTTCCTTTAAAAATGACCCCAACACCATTTCTCTTTCTGTCCTCACCATGGTACAACAACTTGTACCCACCGCCGATGCTCCTGCTCTTACTTCCCTTCCACACACACACACACAATATGTCTACCTTTCTCCTCTCCATCATATCAGCCAGCTCTCTCCCTTTACCAGTCATACTACCAACATTCAGAGTCCCCACTCTCATTTCCACCCTTCTAGTTTTCCTCTTCTCCCGCTGTTCGTGGTAATGTTTTCCTCCTCTTCTTCGTCATCTTCGCCCAGCAGTAGCCCAATTTCCACCGGCACCCTGTTGAGCAACAGCACCGGTGCCGGATGTTGTTAACCCGGGCCGCGACCGATCCGGTATGGGAATTCGATTCTGAGTCTGCATAGTTGGGTTGGCTTGTTTTACACCGGATGCCCTTCCTGACGCAACCCTCATTTATCCGGGCTTGGGACCGGCACTCAGAATGTACTGGCTGCACACACCATGTGGCTGAGTTAACATTTAGTGTAAATACATGAGTAAATTAAGTTTAATAGTACCTGGAGTCAATCTAAAAATCAACACTATTAACACTTGGTGTTAAATAGGTCTGACACTGATGACGAGTGGGTTTCTATGAGTAATTTCTGATTAACACTAACACTGTAAAGTGTTAAATGTAAGTAATACTATGGGGTGTTATATCCCTAGTAGTGTAAATTTAACAATTTTCAGTGAAGTGTATATAAAAAAAAAAAAAAATTAGTTTAATTGACTCTTAAACTTGAACACTATGTTCAGTGTCACTTTTACACTATGTAAAATGAGACCATATGTTCACTGACTCAGTGTTAAATTAACACTGCCAGATATACTGTGTAGCAAATGGATGAGTTCAAACTGTGATCTTAGCAGTTGTGTTGAAATGTGCTTGTATTCTTTACTATATATATATATATATATATATATAAAAAACACCCCCCCAACAACAAATGGTGAAGCCACATATTCTACAAATCATGTGCAGAACTAAAAACCTAATTTGAATGATCTTTATTCAAGTGCAATCATGTGACTGACAACATAACGTCCCAAGTTGACTCAATAGTTAACAATTGATAATATTTGGATAAACATTATTATCAAAAGGTGAAAGTGGTGTACTATTCATACAAAAATTTCAGAAAACTTATTTGGTTGTCCATGACCACAAAATGTAAGTAATAGGATCCTCTGACAAAGCATCAATGTTTTGTTTTAATTGTAGGAAATTGACACAAAAAGACATACAGCTGAAAGTAGATTTCAGCAGTCATATCTGCACCTTTTATAGGTGATATTGTTGGATGTTCCATGTTTTCATTGTTTAAGTCTTATGTTCATATTCAACTTGTAAGAGCTGCATAATGATACATCATCACAGAAAACAACTGTTTGAAAGTTTACTGAAAAAAAAAACACATGCCTTGAATTTTCATAAAGAAAAGCTTTGAAACCTCATTGTCAAAAAGTCAAATCCCCTTACAAAACAACAACAAAAAAAAACATCAAGACTCAAGACTCTACAACACTGATGATCACAGAGTCAAATAAAACTGTCAGACTTGATGACACAAAGTGGTTTGACACAACTGCAGGATTCAGATGTCAGAGAAACAGAGTTTAATGTCAGTTTAGGGCACCAAAAGGAAAGCAGTCTTAAAAAAAAAAAAAAAACAGAAGCCAAAACATGAAACAGAGACAAACATACAAAAAACATGCAGACTGGTCAAATAACACAAGCAAACAAAACCCCTCTGAGGACAAACACCTGAAAGAGAACACAGAACACAACAACCTCTCAAACAGGGTGTGACTTAAATAGGGGGAGTGATTAGGAGGAAATGCAAGACAGCTGTGTGAGGAAGGATCTGGAACAGGGCGTGGCAAACAGGAAAGAGAAGAGGAGGGAAACACCAAGCACCAGACAAGAAAAGTCCCTCCACCAAAACCCCAAGCAAATATAACAGAGAAAATAACATATTTAAATATTGAAACAAACTAATGATCTTGCAGATCCACATAACAGATACTTTATTCATTACCTGATATTAAATAAAGAGCAGAATTACTAAATATGCATAAAGTCCACACAAATAGGATTAAAACATACTAATCACACAAACTTTAAATATGGTTCCAAAAAAAACAAACAAAACAAGAACACAAGGAAAAAAGTCTGTGCAAAGAGTGAATCTAGCCATTAAAAGTCAGACAGTGGGTTGGTCTGATGTGGTGTTTGGGGCAGAGTGAGTGAGTGAGATTATAGTCACAGAGTGAGCTCAGTCAAGGAATAATGGATGGAATGCTGTTTCTGTGATTGTAATAATGCCCTCTGCTGGCCTTTTGTCTGCATGACAGTAGTGACTGTTACCATGCAGTTGGTGATGGGGGGGGCTTAGTGATTCTGAAAAGAAAAGATCCTGTCTTTGGGTATTCTTTAACCCTTTATCACCCTCACATTTCAATAGAATGTAGTAGATATCACTATGTTCTGCCAAACAGATGAGCTGATCATGAGAGGATTAATATAAAAAATGCTGTTGCATTTATGAGAAGTTGTTTTTTAACTACTTTATTTAACCAGGTTAGTCTCATTGAGCTCAAGATCTCTTTTACAAGGGAGATCTGGACAATTTTTAAGTTTCCAATTCACCTAACCTGCATGTCTTTAGATGTGGGAGGAAACCAGAGCACCCCCATGCAAACACATGGAGAACATGCAAACTCCACACAGAAAGGCCACAGGTGGAAATTGAACCCATGACCTTCTTGCTGTGAGGCAACATTGCTAACCACTAAGCCACCGTGTTGCTGGTGATCAATCTTTACATGAATATGACAGCATTACAGAAATAATGAACACATCAATTAAGGCTGAATGATCTTTCAAATTTCATGAAACTGACAAAATTTTGTTTCTACTGAAATCCAAGCATTAAAATGTAGGTTTATTTTTGTTATAATTGTTACAAAATTACAGCTAATTTTAATGAAGGGAACATATTTATCTGGGTGAGATTCCATAGCGAATACTGTTTTTTCTTTTTTCTTTTTTTTTTTTTGCTTCATTGTCATCGTTCAAACTGCAGGAGGAAGTGCAGGTGCACATGCATTCAGTGCTTTGTTTCCCATAATCCCCCTGGCCAGCAGACCTCTGGCGTTTCAAAGCCATGTAAACAATGACTAGCAAGGATGTGGATGGCGTTGATTCAGTGAGTTCATAAGCAATTATGATGATGACATGTTTGAGAGGGTTATCTAGAGGAGGTGTAGCACCTGTGATGGACTTCTACTGTGCCTCCATGTTGTCTTGTTCATGAGGTGTGTTTACATTGCGCTCTAAACCGGAACTCTGATGAAACCAACCTCTCGCGTAAGTCATGGACTGCAAGATGGTGGGGGATTCACAACTGTGAAACATTGGATGAGACTTTGAGGTTTTACCTGACCCACTTGCTTGAAGTGCGTTCCCGGGGTGTGCACGCTGAGATCTGTAAGATGTTTTGTAAATCACTTCAGAGGTGTTACCTAGCAGCCCAGTCTCACTCTTTATTTTTCGTGCCCCGCCATGAAATGCACCCCATTTTCATGACACTGTTTGTTTTTATTTTACTATTCATAATCCTCCCCCTTCTCCTTGCTCTAACCGTAACCATAAGTGTCTCCCTTCCCCTAACCATAACTCCCTCAGACCCCCCCCCCGTCACTCCACATTTCGTTTCCCATAACAAAATGCATTTGTGCGCCCGTTACGTAAAGCGCCCCATTTCCGTGACATTGTGAACCAATGATTAATTTACTTTTTCTAATGCCATCATAAACTGCCGTGAGATTGAGCTGTACCTTCAGTGTTTTTAGATTTAGAAATGTTACTTCTTATTAACTTAGCAAAATATATGAAACAAAAAGTTTTCTACAGGAATAAGCTGTTTCAAAGCATTTTTCACCATCTGCGTTTATTTTATTTGAGGAGTTGAGTTTGTTGCCTTTCTTTACTCTGAATGGTCGTCACCACGTCCTTCCCAGCATGCTTGAGCAGAATGGGGGAAGCCCCTATGTAATCTGTAATGTTGCTACCAAATGTAGATTATGGCGTCTGATCAAATAGTGCAAATTTTAATTATACTGGCAAATATAATATGAATTTATTTAAAGTTCAAGAAATAAAACTATATTAGTGCCAAAGAAAAATCTTTTTATCACTAAAAGACCCTGAGGTGGTACAGCTTTAACTTTAACTTTTAATTTCTTAGCACCCTACATGCTTCATCACAATACACGTCACATTTTGGGGGTTCACTGAGCAGGGTTCTAGCTACGGTGGGCGGCACCAGGCGGTACCGCCCAGCACTGAAAATGTCCGCCTGGCACTCGAGTTCAAATTTCCTCTCCCACCCAGCACAGATTTTCCAAAAATTTAACTGAAATGTTGCTGAAAAATGTACCAATTCGATGGTATTTCAAGCTTACCGTGTCGTACTTTTATTTTATTTTGCAATTCCAACCGAATAATTAAAGAAATAACGGCAGAGTTTGCTGAAAGCTTTCAGCACTTTAAATAGATCAGAGCGGAGACACCGTGCATCTCTCTGCTCTAAAGGGAAAAAAAAACTCCATTAAAATGTTTTATTAAAATAATCCGGAGTGTCAGTGTCAGTAGATGTTGACATGTTCAGAAGTTTAGCATCTCCTGTTTCCTAAAAGCTCAGAGGAACAGTGAGAGTGAAGAGGAGTGTGTGTGTGTGTGTGTGTGTGTGTGTGTGTGTGTGTGTGTGTGTGTGTGTGCGCACGGGGGGGGGGGGGGGGGGGGGGTGTTGAGAACTGTCTACTCCATGCAGATTTACCATAAAGTGCCATATTGTTTATATTTCTTTGTAATTGATGTAAATAAAGTCCAAAACATATTCAGTGGCAACTTTACCATCAGAGAGCGTCGTCCAAAACTCCCACAAAAGACTCCAAGCTGTCGTTGATGTTAAAGAGGCAATACACAGTATTAAGAACAGGAGTATATAAACTTTGGATCAGGGTCATTTGGGTAGTTCACTTGTCATTTTGATTTAAGGAGAGGAAACACAGTTGTTTGACAATAAATGGCTTCACCCAACCACTAACCATGAGTGAAAAAAAAGTTTTTGCGTTGTCATTTATATTCTCTTAAAAATGGGCAAAAACGCAAAAATTCTGCCAGGGTATGTAAACTTTTGAGCACAACTGTATATCGATGACAGTTATTAAAGCAAGTTGCTTTTGTAAGAAAAGTAAGAGGTGTTTCACTTATATGTGGAGCAACAGGAAACATTCAGGCTGTTTTTAGAGAACAACATCAAGTTAATCTCTGTTGTAGATGTGTAAAACTGTGTACAAGCATTCAAACTCATGCACATCCAAACTACAGAAACAAAATGATCCAAAGCATAAAGTGTCTGCGCACCAGTAACACTCTTTATTTACTGACTAAGTAAGTGACATCAAAACAAAAAGGATCAAAGTGCAAATAATATATATATATATATATATATATATATATATATATGTGTGTGTGTGTGTGTGTGTGTGTGTGTGTCTGCGTCTGTATACGTATACACGGTGCATCCAGAAAGTATTCAAACGCTTCACTTTTTCACATTTTTATGTTACAGCCTTTTTCCAAAATGGATGAAATTCGTTTTTTTTCATCAAAATTATACACACGATACCCCATAATGACAAAGTGAAAAAGCTTTTATGAGATTTTTGCAAATTTATATAAAAAAGAAAGAAATCACATGTACGTAAGTATTCACAGCCTTTGCCATGAAACTCAAAATTGAGCTCAGGTGAATCCTGTTTCCACTGATCATCCTTGAGATGTTTCTGCAGCTCAGTTGGGAGTCCACATTCAAATTCAGTTGATTGTACATGGATTGGAAAGGCACACACCTTTCTACACGTAAGGGCCCACAGTTGACAGTGCATGTCAGAGCACAAACCAAGCATGAAGTCAAAATTATTCTCTGTAGACCTCCGAGACAGGATTGTCTTGAGGCATAAATTTGTCGAAGGGCACAGAAACATTTCTGCTACTTTGAAGGTCCCAAGGAGCACAGTGGCCTCCAGCATCTGTAAATGGAAGAGTTTTGGCTCCACCAGGACTCTTCCTGGAGCTGGCTGCCTGACTAAACTGAGCAATTGAGGGAGAAGTCAGAGAGGTGACCAAGAAGCTGGTGGTCACTGTCAGAACTCCAGTATTTCTCTGTGGAGAGAGGAGAACCTTCCTGAAGGACAACCATCTCTGCAGCAATCCACCAATCAGGCCTGTGTGGTCGAGTGGCCAGAGGGAAGCCACTCCTTAGTAAAAGGCACAGGGCAGTCCGCCTGGAGTTTGCCAAAAGCCACCTGAAGGACTCTGACTGTGAGAAACAAAATTCTCTGGTCTGATAAGACAAACATTGAACTCTTTGGCGTGAATACCAGGTGTCATGTTTGATGAAAACCAGACTTTCAATCGAAGCAGGAGGTAATAATGAAAGGAAGACCAACACTGGAGCTAAAAGGTTTGCTTCAGACTGCAGTACAGAAGACCTGTTCTTCTCAAACGGAGCGAGACACACAAAAAGTCTGGCTGTGTGAATGTCCAGCAACTGCCTTCATTTCTCCACTTGTGACAATGTCTGGACTCAGATTGGATATTGTGACCTGAACAATTTTCTCATCAAACACAAGCGGTCGAACACTCATATTCAAAACCAGAAAAGGCTGAAAACATAGTCAGAACAGGACTGATGAAGGATGACTTTCTTCTCTGCCAGTGATCTACACTGAGACAGAGAAACTATTAAAACTGAGGAAGATAAGGAAGACTTGTACAAACAAGTCACTGATGCTTTTGTTCAGAAGGAGCGGCACATGGACTTCATTTACAAGTAAAGGTAAGACCACAATAACATTTTTTTAATTAAATGTACTTTTTTGTGTGCAACAGTTTGTACACTCAACAAAAATATAAACGCAACACTTTTGGTTTTGCTCCCATTTTGTATGAGATGAACTCAAAGATCTAAAACTTTTTCCACATACACAATATCACCATTTCCCTCAAATATTGTTGACAAACCAGTCTAAATCTGTGATAGTGAGCACTTCTCCTTTGCTGAGATAATCCATCCCACCTCACAGGTGTGCCATATCAAGATGCTGATTAGACACCATGATTAGTGCACAGGTGTGCCTTAGACTGCCCACAATAAAAGGCCACTCTGAAAGGTGCAGTTTTATCACACAGCACAATGCCACAGATGTCGCAAGATTTGAGGGAGCGTGCACTTGGCATGCTGACAGCAGGAATGTCAACCAGAGCTGTTGCTCGTGTATTGAATGTTCATTTCTCTACCATAAGCCGTCTCCAAAGGCGTTTCAGAGAATTTGGCAGTACATCCAACCAGCCTCACAACCGCAGACCACGTGTAACCACACCAGCCCAGGACCTCCACATCCAGCATGTTCACCTCCAAGATCATCTGAGACCAGCCACTCGGACAGCTGCTGGAACAATCGGTTTGCATAACCAAAGAATTTCTGCACAAACTGTCAGAAACTGTCTCAGGGAAGCTCATCTGCATGCTCGTCGTCCTCATCGGGGTCTCGACCTGACTCCAGTTCGTCGTTGTAACCGATTTGAGTGGGCAAATGCTCACATTTGCTGCCGTTTGGCACGTTGGAGAGGTGTTCTCTTCACGGATGATGCGAAGGAGATGTGTTGCACTGCATGAGGCAAATGGTGGTCACACCAGATACTGACTGGTATCCCCTCCCAATAAAACAAAACTGCACCTTTCAGAGTGGCCTTTTATTGTGGGCAGTCTAAGGCACACCTGTGCACTAATCATGGTGTCTAATCAGCATCTTGGTATGGCACACCTGTGAGGTGGGATGGATTATCTCAGCAAAGGAGAAGTGCTCACTATCACAGATTTAGACTGGTTTGTGAACAATATTTGAGAGAAATGGTGATATTGTGTATGTGGGAAAAGTTTTAGATCTTTGAGTTCATCTCATACAAAATGGGAGCAAAACCAAAAGTGTTGCGTTTATATTTTTGTTGAGGATTTTAAACATAACCCATTAACTGCTGCCAATCAAATGGTGAATAAGCTACTCTGTGGGGTTCATATGTTTGTAAATTTGATTGTAATGAAGTCAGTGCCTCATCAGCCATCAACCTCACCGCATGTCACTGCTCTGGAGAGATCTGAAAAGAGAGACTCATCTTTGCCATCAGTGCCCTCTTGTTGACTTTCCACTCTGGGTTGTGACTACAGTTATAATAAAGAACACACACAAATCTGAATGCCAAAAGTTTATTGTTGTAAGTAAAGGTCTTACCATTGAAAGGTCTCTCCACTGCTTTCACATGCAGCTTCACTGGCCTCCTCAGGAGTGTCGCTCTGGCCTGTTTCCACGGCAGTGGAAGGTCCAGCCTGGGCGTTGGGGAGCTGGGGGGCAGGACTTTCAGTAGGTGACACCTCACTGACCACCATCTAGCGCAGGGGTGGGCAATCATGTGCCATAAAGGGCCGAGACATTGCAGGTTTTCCTTGCTACCAGTCACCTTCACAGGTGATTTCATTAATGTTCAGGTGTCTCAGCAGGTGATTTCATTGATGACCAGGTGTTTATGTGCAGGGGAGAAGCTCATCAGCAACCCACCTGGTGAGGTGATTGGTTGCAAGGAAAACCTGCAGTGTCTCGGCCCTCGTTGCCCACCCCTGATCTAGAGTTTCTCAAGCTTCTCAATCAGCCTTTAAAATTTCATTCAGTGAAATACAAAGCGATTGATTAAATTAATTGTTTTTGCCACCTACCTCCCGAGGGGGTCACGAGATTT
The DNA here is from genome assembly GCF_902500255.1 of Thalassophryne amazonica. NCBI lineage: Eukaryota > Metazoa > Chordata > Actinopteri > Batrachoidiformes > Batrachoididae > Thalassophryne > Thalassophryne amazonica. Next base: position 125,380,291 of record NC_047106.1, read on the forward strand.
AATTATCCCACGCAGCAGGTCAAAGCAGAAAACCCGGCCAGTCCTCAGCAGCTCGAACACATCATCCTTGAATTTCTCAACTGCTGCCGTGATGGTCTCTGGGGTTGCATTCTTCATGCAGGTCCCACGGAGGTGCACTCCAAGGGCCTGCTGAGTCCTGTGGAAAACCAGGCACAGGTGAAAGTGGCTGTGGGCGGCACTACAAGGACAAATAACATATATATATACAGACCAAATAAAATATCTGTGGTCAAACCACTTAATAGGAGTTCAGTCCCCATCTGTCAGGCTGCTGCTGGGCTCCACCACTTTCAGGTGGACTCTTCACTCAGGGTGCTGTTATTTTCCTTCCCCTTTCAGGTGTCACCCCAAGTCAGTGTGTAAATTAATCTGTTTTAGTTTGGGTTAGTCACATGTTTGCCACAAGTTGGTCAAAAAGTGAAAAAACAGGATTAAGGCAAATACAAAAAGTAAATCAGTTTCAGGTTTCAACATTCACTCAAGGTATAAATTAAGTAGTTTATTTGCAAAAAAAACCTCCTGATGTACTCAACCAACTCCTGATGTTGCTGAACTAAACAATTTATACAGAAACTTTGCTCTCGAGGCACAGCAGAAGTTCATCACAGGTGCTTCACCTCCTCCAGATAACCCTCTCAACTTGAGAGAACGGTTCGTCATCATAATCGCTCGTGAACTCGCTGAATCAACGCCATCCACATCCTCACTAACCTTTGTGTACATGGCCTTGAAATGCTGGAACTCTGCTGGCACCGTAGTGCATTCTGGGAACTGCAGGGGTCTGCCAGGGGGATTATGGGAAACGTTCAAGTACTGAATGCATGTGCACCTGCACTTCCTTCTGCACTTCATTTGAACGATGGCAATGAAGCAAAATACAGTCTTTGATATGGAATCACCCCCCAGATAAATATATTCCCTTCAAGTTAACTGTAATTTTGTCAAAAACAAACCTACATGTTAATGCTTGGATTTTGGTTGAAACTAAATTTTGAAGGTTTTGTGAAATTTGAAAGACCGTAGAGCTTTAACTGATGTGTTCATTATTCATGCAATGATGCCATATTCATGTGAAGATTGATCATTAGTTCAAAAAAACAACTTTTCACAGAAAATACAAAAGTATTTTTCATATTAATCCTCATGATCGACAACATACTGATATCTACTACATTCTATTGAAAAAAGTGAGGATGATAAAAGGTTAAAGAATACCCCAAGACAAGATGATTTAGTTTTAGAATCACTAACATCACCCCCCACCCCCATCACCAACTGCATGGTAATGGGCATTATTACAATCACAGAAACAGCATTCCATCCATTATTCCCTGACCGAGCTCACTCTGTGGCTATAATCCACCACTCCATGGAATCTGTAAAAGTAGCTACCAATGAACTGAACCCTGCACAAATACCCACCGTCACCATTAACCAGCCAGTCCGAATTCTTTAACCAGCATAAAGAATTTGGACGCTGGGTAACTGGGCAGGATGGTGAGGAAGGTGGGCTCTGTTGTCGACACTGAACTGGACTGTCTCACAAGTGTCAGAGAGAAGGACCCTGCACAGAATGCTGACAATTTAGGACAATGACCGCTACCTACGACACAGAACCTTCACCAGACAGAGGAGCGTGACTCCTGTCACGCTCAACAGACACGCTGAGGAGATCCTTTGACTCCGAGGCCATCCAGCTGTCCAACTCCAAACAGAAAGGTAGGAGTGTGATGGACTTTTCAACTTGAGTCTGCCTCACTCTGCCCCAATCACCACATCAGACCAACCCACTGTTTGTCTTTTACTATCTTTTTTCCTTGTGTTCTTGTTCTTTTCTTTTTATTTCTATTTTTTTTTTTTTTTTTGGAACCACATTTAAAGGTTTAGTGTGTTTAGTATGTTTTAATCTTATTTGTGTGGACTTTATGCATATTTAGGAATTACACTCTTTATTTAATATCAGGTATTGGTAATACCTTTTTTGCTACTGGAAGTCAAAAATTTCCTTTGGGATGAATAAAATGTCTGTCTGTCGGTTATGTTGTCATTAGTTTGTTTCAAAATTTAAAGATGTTTTTGTCATGATTGGGGCTGTGGGGAGTTGTTGCTGTTTTATTTTCTCTGTTATGTTTGCTTGGGGTTTTGATGTTGGGCGTTTCCCTCCTCTTCTCTTTCCTGTTTGCCACGCCCTGTTCCAGACCCTTCCTCACACACCTGTTTTGCATTTCCTCCTAATCACTCCCTCTATTTAAGTCACACCCTGTTCCCTTTCTGTATGTGAGACTATTGTGTTCTGTGACTCTTTCAAGACTGTCCTCAGAGTATTTTTGTCTTGTTTTTCCATACCTGTGTTGACCAGTTTGTGTTTTTTTTTTTTTATGTCTGTGCCTAATGGGTTGGTTTCTCTTGTTTTTCACTGCCTGCCTTTTCACTTTCTGAACTGACACTAAACTGTTTTTCTGACATCTGAAGCCTGCATTTGTGTCCAACCGCTTCATACCATTGAGTCTGACAGTTTTGATTCTGTGCTTATCAGTGTTGTAGAGCCTTGATGCTAGACAGTTTTTTTTTTTTTTTTTCTCCAACCTTTTATTGAATCTTTTTGTCAAGTGGTTTTAACTGTGAGGTTTCAAAGCTTTTGTTTGTTTGTTTTTTTTTTTTTCATGAAAATTAAAAGGCATGTGGAATTTAAATCTCTTTTCCCCAGTAAATTTTCAAACAGTTTGGCTGCTTTCTGTGATAATGTCCCATTATATTTAACTTATTCAGCCCTGCCCACTTTTACAACAGTCATTTCCATTTTGTCTCAGGACTTCTGCTGAGCAGTGTTTTCAATATACAACAACTGAAGTCATTCCATGGGTAGAAACAAAAACCTTTTTTGAAAAGATAAAAGGGCTTGACTCTGGCTCACCCACGGGTCATAACAGAGTGGGAAGATAAAATGAAAAAGTGGCCCTCGATTTATTTTTAACTACTTTGTATTGTCACTTGGCGTGGATGGTTTGTCTATGAGGAACTACGACATTCGCGCTGCTCGAATAACCATGTTAAAAATTTCAAATATGTTACCAATTATAATGTCTCTATCATGATTATTTTTTTTTTCATATACTTTTTTTTTTTTTTTACTTGCTAAATGAACCATTGAGCATTACACATGGTAAAATGCCTTCTTGCTGCCTTGAGAAATGTCTGAGAGTGTAAATCTTGCTTACTGAGCACAGTAATATGTTTAATTAGCTGACTGGCCTTGAACAAGAACACTGGGCCCTTTGAAAGCTTGTCGGAGCCAGTTTTGTTTTGACTCTGTAATAAAATTCACAACATAATGTTATCTGTATGAGAACAGACTTTGAGACTCCAAGATGTTTTTTATGCCATTTTTCCTGTATCGGTCTTTGCCTCAAAGCAGGGAGAGTTGAGGCCCTTCAGAGCTGAGTGGTGAAACGGTGAGGTAGAGGTTCTCGCCGTCAGCTCTTTCTACAGGAAAGGAAAACAGTGTTTCTGTGTGGTCATTTTCTGTGATATGTTTGAGCAGGCCCGGCAACAGGGGAAAAAAAAAATATTAAGGAGGCGATGAGTTTCACAGGGGGCGGGGTCGCCCCCCCCCCCCCAAAAAAAGTGTGCACCGCAGGAGACGTGCCTCTGAGTGTGCGTAATGAATTGGGTGCACTCCTGGAAAGCTCGTGTATTTACGCTGCACCGTTGTAAGAGACTGAGTGTGTGTGAGATAGATTTTTTTTTTTTTTTTTTTTTTATTATTATTTGAACGTATAGACCCTCGGTCAAGTGATCTCCTCCTGCATACCACACAGAGCCGGTGTTCTGTCGAGATGAGGTGTGCCAACTTTTGACACTCTGACCTGTGACGTACCTTCGTGTTGTCCAATAGGAATGACGCATTGGGCCGAAACCACTTATCTGTACAAAACATTAACGTGTGACAGGACTGCTCATTTAGAGAGCAGTTTTCTGAAGAAAAATCATTGGAATAATGTTGTTGTTGTTGCCACCTCAAAATTTCTGATTACTGTTTTAAAAAAGTTTAGAACACATAATTAAAATAGCTAAATCAATAAATGGTTCTTTAGAAACCTTTTTTATCTGTAAATTAAAACCACCTGTTATTTCATATTAATTTCTTGTTTAACATAAGGAACCTCAGACATTTTTTTTTTTTATCCAAATAAATAACATGGAAACTATTTTTTTTTTTTTTTCTTAAGTCTGGTAGATTATTTATATCTCATTTCAACCAGAAAAACAAACAGTAAATAAATACAAATGTTTATTATAAATGCAAAAGGAAATAATTTCACAATGACTGCAGTGTGATTGTAAAGTAGGATTTCTGTGACATAAACCTCCATGATGAATTTTTTTTCTTATATAGTCATTTAAACTTGTAATTTCATCAAAATACGTAATTGCCTTTTTAATGTTATCAGGACAGAGTCATTTCTAAAATATGAATTTGAGCACAATAAGTGCAGAGCTTCTACTTGTGCAAATGTCTTGACTTTGATTCGTGGACATTTTTTAATGATCCGTTAATTTTATTGTTAAAATATAAAATCAAACAGCTTTTTTTTTTTTCTTTTTTTTTTAAATAATAAAATAGTTGCTGTTGAAAGAGCTTTTTTTTTTTTTTATTTAGAAGCAAGTGATGTTCTGCTGGATTCTCAAGACCAGATGAAGGTCTCTTCTGCAGTTTTTAACTCTGGTGTTGCTGAAAAGCAGAGATGTTTTTCTTTTGACTGAACTTCGTGGTGTTCAGCTCAATGGAAGTTTGGTTGTCTGTCTGCACAGCAAGTGTTCCTGACTGGGACAAATTTTTATTTATATATATATATATATATAAAGAAACACTAAACAGTTTATACATTTATAAAAAGGGAGGGGGGAATGGCAAAAAAGGAAAAAAACACCAGAAAAAATAAATTTATTTAAAGCTGAGCTTTTGTGGTGTCTGAAAAAAGCTGTAGCTTTATTTGGTAAAAAAAAAACAAAAGACTGAACCATTTACAAATTTAAGTGTTCACTCAGATCAACTGTGCTAAAAGGCTACGCTTACGTTAGCCGATCATTAAACCTTCACAGTTCAGTAAACGTCACGTTTTGGATTTTTTTTTTTAACAGTATTACGTATTATTCTCACCTTCCCAGTAAAGCTGCAGAACTAAACTCCGTTGGGCAAACTGGGACTTCGCATATATCCAGAAAGTGGGAGATTTCGGACTGAGTGGGTTTGCTCCATCACCCCGGCAGCCTGGATCGCTCTGCCCAGTGATGATGCCTGAAGGCTGGCTTCTCCGTGCGGGTCGGCCGCTGTCGCGGTTCGATCGATATCCCACCAAGACATCAGTCCTCCCTTGGTCGGTGTCACTCCGAAAAGTAGCTGGAAAAAAGCTTCTCCCAACATGGTGATGGGAGAATCGTTCTACTGCTGTGTGTGGTGTGTGTGTTTTTTTTTTTTTGTTTTTTTTTTGTGGTTCAGGCGACGCAAATTCAAGATGGTGATTGCTGAACTTTATTCAGGTTGTGGAAACAGCCAGAGTGTGACGTTGCAATCTCCCCTTGCCGCTTCCGAAGCGACGCGTTGGAAATGCACCGCCTTCTGCCACACTGACAAGCGCAACCCTCAACCTATCAAATCACTTGAACACAGACACACGCCATATCCGTTTGTTTTAAAATTAATTAATTTTGTTTATTTGTTAAATATGTGATATTAGCGAATAACTAATCTTGATGTATTTCTTTATCTTTTTTATTTTTTTTTGATAACTCTAACATCCGAGGGGGCGAGGTTGATGATGTGAGGGGCGTCGCCCCAAATGCCCCCTCGTGGCGCCGGCTGTGTGTTTTTTCAGTTGCGTTTCCTTTCACACTAAGTCAAGAATACAAGCACATTTCAACACAACTGACAAGATCACAACTTGAACTCATCCATTTGCTTCACAAACAAACTACTGGAAACAGGACACGAAACATTTGCTTTAGAAAGAAAGTGATTCACTGTCAGTTCTTTGTCCATCGTGCTGCTATTTGGCTGAAGATGAAACAGAACCTTTAACTGCCAGGAGGTGGTCTGCACCACCACCAGTTCAGGAAACCTTAACCAGAAACAAGCAGAACACTGCCATCCAGTAGATGACAGAGTGTGAAAACCAACTGCCACACATTCGCTAAAAGTGCTGAATCACTTAAATATTCAGTTTTCAAATTGCCTTTTTTTTTAAATACACAAATGGGGGGGGGGGGGGGGGAATGACATTTACAGATTTGTTTTGTAAAAACCAACACTCAAGTTACTGTAAAGTGTGTGTGTGGTTTTGGTTTTTTACCTACAACCCCTGGCAATAATTATGGAATCACAGGCCTCGGCGGATGTTCATTCAGTTGTTTAATTTTGTAGAGGAAAAAAAAAGCAGATCACAGACATGACACAAAACTAAAGTCATTTCAAATGGCAACTTTCTGGCTTTAAGAAACACTAAAATCAGGAAACAAAATGTGGCAGTCAGTAACGGTTACTTTTTTAGACCAAGCAGAGGGGAAAAAAATATGGACTCCCTCAATTCTGAGGAATAAATTATGTGATCACACCTTGGAGAGCTGTTGCACCAAGTGGACAGACATGAATCATGTCTCCAACATGAGAGATGTCAATTGAAACAAAGGAGAGGATTATCAAACTCTTAAAAGAGGGTAAATCATCACAATGTTGCAAAAGATGTTGGTTGTTCAGTCAGCTGTGTCTAAACTCTGGACCAAATACAAACATGGGAAGGTTGTTAAAGGCAAACATACTGGTAGACAAAGGAAGACATCAAAGCGTCAAGACAGAAAACTTAAAGCAGTATGTCTCAAAAATTGAAAATGCAAAACAAATGAGGAAGGAATGGGAGGAAACTGGAGTCAATGTCTGTGACCGAACTGTAAGAAACCGCCTAAAGGAAATGGGATTTACATACAGTAAAGCTAAACGAAAGCCATCATTAAGACCTAAACAGAAAAAAACAAGGTTACAATGGGCTAAGGAAAAGCAATCATGGACTGTGGATGACTGGATGAAAGTCATATTCAGTGATGAATTTCGAATCTGCATTGGGCAAGGTGATGATGCTGGAACTTTTGTTTGGTGCCGTTCCAATGAGATTTATAAAGATGACTGCCTGAAGAGAACATGTAAATTTCCACAGTCATTGATATGGGGCTGCATGTCAGGTAAAGGCACTGGGGAGATGGCTGTCATTACGTCATCAATAAATGCACAATTTATGTTGATATATTGGACACTTTTCTTATCCCCTCAATTGAAAGGATGTTTGGGGATGATATCATTTTTTCAAGATGATAATGCATCTTGCCATAGAGCAAAAACTGTGAAAACATTCCTTGCAAAAAGACACATAGGGTCAATGTCATGGCCTGCAAATAGTCCGGATCTTAATCCAATTGAAAATGGTCCATGACAAGGCTCCAACCTGCAAAGCCGATCTGGCAACAGCAATCAGAGAAAGTTGGAGCCAGATTGATGAAGAGTACTGTTTGTCACTCATTAAGTCCATGCCTCAGAGACTGCAAGCTGTTATAAAAGCCAGAGGTGGTGCAACAAAATACTAGTGATGTGTTGGAGCGTTCTTTTGTTTTTAATGATTCCATAATTATTTTATTTTATTTTTTCCCTCAGAATTGAGTGATTCCTCCCCCCCCCCCCCCGCTTGGTCTAAAAAAGTAACTGTTACTGACTGCCACAATCTTTCTTTTTCCTGATTTCTTATAGTGTTTCTTAAAGCCAGAAAGTTGCCATTTGAAATGACTTTAGTTTTGTGTCATGTCTGTGATCTGCTTTAATTTTGTTTAAAAAAAACAAAACTGAATGAACATCCTCCGAGGCCGGTGATAATTTTTGCCAGGGGTTGTATACCGACCAACTACTAATTCCCATAATGCCTCTTCAGCATGTGTGCCTATCCAGTTGTTAAGTGTGACATACCGCATCATGTGATTTTCAACTTTCAGCTCCAAACAAAAAAAGGCGCGCTGTCATTAACATTGAGAACTGCACTGAGACGATCTGATCAGGCTGCGCTTAAACCACTGCACACAGACAACAGCATTAACACCACAACAAAACTCTTTGCATATTTTGCCTAAAACTCTCCTGGATACATTAACTGGGGTTGTTGTTGTTGTTGTTTGGTTTTTTTTGTTGTGTTTTTTTTGTTGTGTTTTTTTTATGTAAAAATGCCAGAAGCTCAGGTCATTTCTCCGTTACTCTCAGAGTTGCTGTGATCGCTTCCTGCTGATGTTGTTCAGGGAGAAAGTGAAGTAACAGACATGCATATTTTACCTGTGCATAATAAAATATGTAAAGCAAAGGAAAAAAGTTTTAAGTGTTCTGACCATAAAACCAGACGAATGTGGTCAACAGAGGCGGAGAAGGGAGGGACGGAGGTTTGCGCACAATGTAAACACAAACTAAACTCAAACTGTAAATCATCAAGAGGATCAAACAGACGTAACTTTAATTGTAAACTTGGAGATCTTTGGACCCAGAAACAGATTTATCACGTGATGCGTTACGTCAGTGCTTAACAACCGGATAAACGCTAAAACCTTCAAAATTAGTAGATTACTTCAAAACACACACACACATATATATATATATATATATATATATATATATATATATATATATATATATATATATATATAATGATATTTTCACTTTGTAAAATGACAGAGAAGTTAATTTCAGTAACTTGTCCAGAATTACTCTGTTTTGAAATTTTAACCATTAGTCAAAACCGTCTTACTGCGCATGACTCCTGTGATATGTCTGTAGGGCTGTGAAAATTCCTGTCTCTGGTCACCAGGTCTGTTTTGTGGAGAGAAGGCTGATTTGAGACAGAAGCACTGGCTCATTGTCAGTAGCTGTCAGTGTACTGGAGATAATACTAAACGTTTATTGGTTTAGCTTTTATAAGAGTTACCTTTTTTGCAGTTAGTGGATTAACTGTTAAGCAAGCTAACTTTTTGGTTAGCTGTGCCCACCACTGTGTTTTTAGCTCAGTCTTCCCAAATTTGTCACATAGGACCATGAAACTCCACTAGAATGGATTCACTCAAACACTCAACTGGTTGAGGGAGTAAAAAAAATTGATTTATTCAGGACTATGAGTGTGACTTCCACGTTCCAGAATGACATTATGAATCCTGCAGAATGAACTGGTGGAAACCAGTTGTCTTGCATAATGATGATGATGATGATGATAATGCTACAGTAACATGCTTTTGGAGGGCGGTATGCATTTTCAGAGGCCCGACGTTCACGCCCAGTCACCCAGAATGACAGATATTCACTTTTGTCTAACTGGGCAAATATCTGTCATTCTGGGTGACTGGGCGTGAACGTCGGGCCTCTGAAAATGCATACCGCCCTCCAAAAGCATGTTGTTTGCATTATTAGCACTTTTTACTGAGATACACAACACGTAACGCGTACATTAAAAAGTTGGCTCACTTAACTTTTGTCATGTCGGCTGGCGCGCGCTGCTCTCCAAACTCGGCAAGGCGTCCTCATCAAGCTGGCTGCTTTAGCTGTACATTGTTGTACTATCATGAGAAAATCATCCGGAATATCCACACTGGGACCAAAACACACTACTCGCCTTTTCATCTTTTCCTCTGCGGACAGTTCTTGGGCTGTGCACTATGACGTCCTTTATTTACGCACAGCGGGCGGGTATAGCCAGGTAGCATCGACGTAAATCTACGATACCGGCCAAGCAACACCCCAGTAAAGTGATGATGAGGATACAGGCCTTTGAGCTGTTGATCTTGACTCCGCGACAACTGTCGATTTGCACCACCACTGTCAACGCATGCGCTCGCTCACAGCTGTGTCAACGTGTCTCCAATCACTTCTGAACCCTTTCTAAACTAAAACTACACCTTTTTTTTTTATGTGCACTTTTTAGTATCTTAGGCTTTACATTTTTAAGCGTTTTCCCACGTTTATAGGCGTTTTTCAAGATTTGTGTTGACGGGGACATTTCTCCCCAAGGTTTCTTTCCTCAACTCACTGTACCTTTTTGGAAATGTCATGCACTTAAGCTTAGAAATGTCACACCTTTTCACACAAAATTAATAATCAAAATTATGTCTGTGCAACACGTGTTGCAACCACTCAGGGAGGATTCTACAAATGACCACATATGCTGACGTGCCATACCTTTTTTGAAAATGCCATGGTCTGGAGCTTCCAAATATCACACAACTTCAATGATTTTCATCAAATTTAAAAATCATAAATTTCAGAGCATTAAGTCTGATCAAATGAGGTTTATTACAAAGTCCACATCCATTTTCCACCCAAAACAATAATCATCACATGGAAAACATACTAATTTAACACTGACTTTGTCAAACTAAAAACCCCTTCTGGTTACTACTGACCATGTGCAGACATGTCCTGCAGTCTGCTCTATGGACTTGTATCAGGTGACCTGGTGTTCCATCTGCTCACTTTGCAAGTGTTTTTATATGTGAGCGCTGGTGAACTTCATGCAATGACACTTTTTCAGAGGTGCTGCAAACCACAGTGTGGTCTGGAGTGTGTGTTTGCTCAAATTCAAATAAGACTTAACTTCAAGTATACAAACACAAGATATGATAAAAAAAAAAAAACTGTCCATATTAAAAGAAAAAACAGTGTCTGAAGTGAAAAACACTGCAGTCGTGAAACTCATCTAAATCCTCAGTCTGTTTCATGAATGCAGTGCTTTCAGTCAGGGAGGAGGGAATTTCACATAAAACACAAACTATTAGTTGATATGGCTGCAAAGCGGAAACTTAGATGAAACAACATCAGGGCACCAGCCTGCAGCAGATGTTGAAGGCAGGGTTTCCAGGCTTCCAGCACAGGTAATTCAGGCAGCTGCTCTGGATGTGGAGCGGAGGCAATGGTTGAAGTCAAAGTCAAACCATAATGTTAGTAAAGCTGGTCTGAGGCATGAAACCTGTTTTGGAGTCATTTCAACAGATGACATGCTGAACACTCAGCTTAATCTGGGTCTTCAGTCAGGACTCAAAAACCATCTGCTGGTGTTCCTGTGAAGCAGAAACCATCCCATCAACTCTACCTGGATCCTTCTGCAGGCTTTTTCCCAGTATGACATTCCAAACTGGAATGTCTGTACCCTTTTAAACTGAATGCAAAATGTCTGAATCTGATGTACAAAACCAAAATGACCAGGGAAAAACAAAACATGCATTTAACACTGTGTAAAACTAAATTCCCTTCTGGTTACTGACCGCATGTACTGCAGGGTCCTCCACATGGACTTCCAAGTCATCTGTTACATGATCATTGTGGGTCTTCACAGAAGTACTGTATTAAATCACACAGACTGTGTGTGTGTGTGTGTGTGTAAGAGGCTCCCGTTGAAACATGACTGAGTCGATAGTACCTATGCAGGCTGCTCCTGTTTTCTTTCAGCACACTGTCAGCAGGATGCTGCTTGTCTGGCTCTCCAGGCAGCAGCTCTGGGTTTGCAGGATAGGTGAAGGTTGAAGTGGACTGAGACAGACTATAAAACATGCATCCTGGCAGCAGCATTTTTTTTAAAAACTTTTATTAAAACTGAACATTACATGACATGTACACACACTTGATATTTAGGACAATTACTTCCAGCATGGTGAATATTCACAATGAGCAAAAAACAGGCAAAAACATAAAAGGGGGGTGGAGTGTAAATGAAATCATAATAGAAATAATAGCAATTATAATAGAATATATCAATCAACAAAAGATTTCTTTGTAAAGAATAGCAGATGACCATTTTTTTAAAATGTCCTTTACAGACTTTATTGATCTTAAACCTATTATCTGTGATCATTTTGGTTGAAAAACAAAGTTCTACATCTTAAAAGTTTTACTAATGCCCACAAACATTTTGTTTGACCACTTAATATTATTCAATGATCCTCCAAATGATGCATTTTAACTTTAGGATTTTCTTAATTTCTTTATTTACATTAACCCATAACTTTGGACACTCCCAGAAAATGTGAGGAGTCACTGCTATCTACAGTTTCACCATCAGAAGGCACTTGTGTTATTGTTAAATTTGGCTGCACTGAGAGGTGTCCTAAAGAATTCTCATTCTTCTAAATACGAGGTCTATTAGAAAAGTATCCGACCATATTATTTTTTTTCAAAAACCATATGGATTTGAATCACGTGTGATTACATCAGACATGCTTGAACCCACGTGGGCATGCAAGACTTTTTTTTTTCATGCCTGTCGGTTACGTCATTCGCCTGTGGGCAGTCTTTGAGTGAAGAGTGGCCCACCCTCTCGTCGGGGTTTTTTTTTTTTTTTTTTTTTTTCATTGTTTAGGAATGGCTCAGACTGCTGCTTTGTTTGATCAAAATTTTTGCAAAACTGTAAGGCACAACTGAGTGGACACCATTCGATTTAAATTCAGCTGGTTTTCGGTAAAAATTTTAACGGCTGAGAGATTTTGGTCTGGTAGTGTCGCCGTAAGGGCGGCAGCGTCTCGCCATTTCAAGTTGAAAACTTCCACATTTCAGGCTCTGTTGACCCAGTAAGTCGTCAGAGAACAGAACTTTCAGAAGAAGTCGGCATGAGGAGTTTATTCGGACATTTTGTAATGAAAGAACGTGCGGGCAGAGTCGCATGTCGGGCCGGACCCGACTGCAGGGAGTCGCGACAGGAAAAACACCTCCGTTGGAAACCTTAACGGGCAAGTTGGAACATGCCCAAGCTGTTAAACAATTTCTCAGTTACTCACTTGTTGAAAACCATCAAAAGCCGCCTGAATTTTACAAATGGTTTTCAACACGGAGGTGTTTTTCCTGGCGCGCACACAGATTCGTCGAGTCGTCACGGAAACGACTCGGCGAATTTGCGCACACGTCTTTCATTTAAAAAATGTCCTTAAACAGTGGAATGTCCGCATAAAGTCCTCATGCCGACCTCTTCTGACTCTTCTGTTCTCTCACGACGTCCTGGGTGAATTAAGCCTTAAATTAGGATGTTTTCAGGTTGAAACAGGCCGACGACGGCACCTAGAAGCGCTGCACGACGTCCCGCTCCGTGAGAAGTCCTTACAGCCACAGAAACACCCCATAATCTCTCATCAGCCGTTAAACTTTTCACCGAAAACCAGCTTAATTTCTCGAATAGTGTCCACTCGGATATTCCTCACAGGTCCAGAAAAAATTTGATAAAGCAGCGTGTGAAACAAAGGAATTCAGCCGGGAGGGCGGGACCACATCTCACTCAAGACCTGCCCACAGGGAAATGACGTGTGAAAAAAGTCACGCATGCGCACGAGGGTTCAAGCATGATTGGTGTAAACGCACGTCATTCAAATCCATATAGTTAAAAAAATAAATAAATAAAAGGGTTGGTTTATTACCTAATAGACCTCGTAAACTCTCCAATTTGAGCTGTTGAGACATCTGTGCCACTCCTCACATGAATTCTATATCCTCAATGATTGTATTCAGCTCTAATTCCTTTTTTTTTTTTTTTTTTTAATGTCCAATATATTTTCCTCTTGTTCTGTACAAATCACTTAATATAAAATTTTCAATTCCTTCTATCTTTGTCATGGTTTGGCCCTGTTCAAGGCTTTGATTCCTTCTTTCCTTACATCCCCTTCAGCTCCTGCTTTGTTTTATTAGTGGATTATTTTCATCATGTGTTTATTCTGTGTTCCATTTTGCTTTATTACTTGGTCTCTTTGTCACTTTGTATTTCTTTGTCATGATTCAGTTGTCCTGCCAATTTGTTTTCATCATGAGTTTATCACATTTATTGTACGAGGTCTGTTAGAAAAGTATCGGATCTTTTTTTTTTTTTTTTTTCAAAAACTATATGGATTTGAATCGCGTGCGATTACATCACACAAGCTTGAACCCTCGTGGGCATGCGAGAGTTTCACGCCTGTCGGTTACGTCATTCACCTGTGGGCTGGCTTTGAGTGAGGAGTGGTCTACCCCTCCAGTCAGAATCTCTTTGTCTGAGAACTTCCTGAGAGACTGGCGCTTTGCTTGATCAAAATTTTTTCAGAAACTGAGGCACATCGAAGTGGACACCATTCGAGAAATTCAGCAGGTTTTCTGTGAAAATTTTAACAGCTGATGAGATTATGGACTGTTGCTGTCGCTTTAAGGACTGCCCACGGAGCGGGATGTCGCGACGCGCCCTGAGCTGCCGCTGTCTGCCTGTTTTTGAGCTGAAAGCTTCCAAATTTAAGCCTCTGTTGACCCATGACGTCGTGACAGAACAGAGAACTTTCAGAAGAGGTCGGGATCAGCAGTTTATCTCGACATTCCACTGTTTAAAGGAGATTTTATTAATGAAAGGCATGCGGACGGGTCCACGCAGCTGGCGCGGTGCGGCAGCACAGGAAAAACACCTCCGTTGGAAGCCTTAAGGACAAGTTGGAACATGTCCAGCTGTTAATTTCTCAGATACTCACTCAACTGAAAGCCATCAAAAGCCGCCTGGATTTTACAAATGGTTATCAACACGGAGGTGTTTTTCCTGTGCCCACGGGCGAATGACGTAACCGACAGGCAAGAAAAAACTCACGCATGCGCACGAGGGATCAAGGTTGTCTGATGTAAGCGCACGTGATTCAAATCCATATAGTTTTTGAAAAAAATAAAAAGGTACGTTAGTTTTATCACAGACCTCATATATGCTTAGTCTGTTGTTGTTGTTGTTGTTGTGTGTGTTTTTTTTTTTTTTTTTCTCTTGTCTGCCAGTATCTGTTTCATCCTAGTTTGGTTTAATTCAAAGGTCCTTGTTTTTTCTCTCTTTAGACTTGCCACTGTATTTCTTAGTTCTGCCCCTTTTGGTTTCACTCACACATTGTTTGTCTAGAACACGTCAGGTTATTCAGTTAGTTTTTCTGTCACCTACTTATCTTGCTTAGCACCGGCTTGTTTTGCCCTCCTGCACTTTCTTCCCTCTTCTTTGTTCACTAAACAGCACCTCCTTCCACACACCTGCTCCACATCAACCTCATTAGTTTGCTCCTCTTTAAAACCCTCAGTTCCACAGCTCACGGCCTGATTGTTGACTTTGTTCACTTTCTAGCCTCTCGTTCTTGTCCAGTTTGTTCGTGTGTGTTTTGACCTTGCTTTGTTGCTCCGACCTCCGCCTTGCCGTATCCTGAACTCTGCCTGTATTTTGACTCTGCCTTTGTTTTGCCTGCTATATACCTCGACGCTGTGTGAACAAACCCTGCCTAGTTTATGGACCACGTCCCAGCCTGTACCATGTCTGATACATCTGCTTCCATGTCTGACTACCTGTGTACCGAACCCAATGCCTGGTTTCAAGATAAAGCCTATTATTCAACTAAACCAACCCTGCCTGTGAGTCTGCATTGGTCTCCCACTGCTTCCGGTTTCAGCCCATCACCAGCCCTGATAATCTTCCACAACCTCTATCCAGTATTGCTCAAAAGCTGTTGGCTGATACTTAACTTTATCAAATTCTTTGTTTCTCCAAGTAATGTCTTATTTGAAAGAATCAAAATAGGTCACTGGTACAAACTTTACCTTTCTCACAAATTCACAGTGAATTCCAATTACCGACCAAATTGATTTTATTGTAGAAAGAAGCAGCATTGTTTTAAACTACACCCTGTTTGAATCATTTCTCTTTTGAGTCTTAAGCAAAGTCATATTAAACCCAAATAATGCAGAGCAGCAAGGACACCAGGAGTAAAACACCAACCACAGTGAGCTGATTGACAAATATTTCTAACATGCAGAGGTCAATCAGCAAAGCAAAAAAATCCCACAAGAAATACTGCAGCAAAAATGTCAACTGAGACTGCAGAGTGAGACAACAAATCACTAGGTGTTAAAGACAGCAAACCTTCAAGGTTTGCTGTCAGGTTTCTTTTCAGCACTGTAGCCAGGCTGACAAAGAGTCAGAGCTCTATTGAGCGGAGTATTCCTTTAACTTTAACTAGTAATGACTTCATTACTTTCTTTGCTAATAAAATTTTAACTATTAGAGGAAAAATTACTCATAACCATCCCAAAGATGTATCGTTGTCTTTGGCTGCTTTCAGTGATGCCGGTATTTGGTTAGACTCTTTCTCTCCGATTGTTCTGTCTGAGTTATTTTCATTAGTTACTTCATCCAAACCATCAACATGTCTATTAGACCCCATTCCTACCAGGCTGCTCAAGGAAGCCCTACCATTATTTAATGCTTCGATCTTAAATATGATCAATCTATCTTTATTAGTTGGCTATGTACCACAGGCTTTTAAGGTGGCAGTAATTAAACCATTACTTAAAAAGCCATCACTTGACCCAGCTATCTTAGCTAATTATAGGCCAATCTCCAACCTTCCTTTTCTCTCAAATTCTTGAAAGGGTAGTTGTAAAACAGCTAACTGATCATCTGCAGAGGAATGGTCTATTTGAAGAGTTTCAGTCAGGTTTTAGAATTCATCATAGTACAGAAACAGCATTAGTGAAGGTTACAAATGATCTTATGGCCTCAGACAGTGGACTCATCTCTGTGCTTGTTCTGTTAGACCTCAGTGCTGCTTTTGATACTGTTGACCATAAAATTTTATTACAGAGATTAGAGCATGCCATAGGTATTAAAGGCACTGCGCTGCGGTGGTTTGAATCATATTTATCTAATAGATTACAATTTGTTCATGTAAATGGGGAATCTTCTTCACAGACTAAGGTTAATTATGGAGTTCCACAAGGTTCTGTGCTAGGACCAATTTTATTCACTTTATACATGCTTCCCTTAGGCAGTATTATTAGACGGCATTGCTTAAATTTTCATTGTTACGCAGATGATACCCAGCTTTATCTATCCATGAAGCCAGAGGACACACACCAATTAGCTAAACTGCAGGATTGTCTTACAGACATAAAGACATGGATGACCTCTAATTTCTTGCTTTTAAACTCAGATAAAACTGAAGTTATTGTACTTGGCCCCACAAATCTTAGAAACATGGTGTCTAACCAGATCCTTACTCTGGATGGCATTACCCTGACCTCTAGTAATACTGTGAGAAATCTTGGAGTCATTTTTGATCAGGATATATGTCATTCAAAGCGCATATTAAACAAATATGTAGGACTGCTTTTTTGCATTTACGCAATATCTCTAAAATTAGAAAGGTCTTGTCTCAGAGTGATGCTGAAAAACTTATTCATGCATTTATTTCCTCTAGGCTGGACTATTGTAATTCATTATCAGGTTGTCCTAAAAGTTCCCTAAAAAGCCTTCAGTTAATTCAAAATGCTGCAGCTACAGTACTAACGGGGACTAGAAGGAGAGAGCATATCTCACCCATATTGGCCTCTCTTCTTTGGCTTCCTGTTAATTCTAGAATAGAATTTAAAATTCTTCTTCTTACTTATAAGGTTTTGAATAATCAGGTCCCATCTTATCTTAGGGACCTCATAGTACCATATCACCCCAATAGAGCGCTTCGCTTTCAGACTGCAGGCTTACTTGTAGTTCCTAGGGTTTGTAAGAGTAGAATGGGAGGCAGAGCCTTCAGCTTTCAGGCTCCTCTCCTGTGGAACCAGCTCCCAATTCGGATCAGGGAGACAGACACCCTCTCTACTTTTAAGATTAGGCTTAAAACTTTCCTTTTTGCTAAAGCTTATAGTTAGGGCTGGATCAGGTGACCCTGAACCATCCCTTAGTTATGCTGCTATAGACGTAGACTGCTGGGGGGTTCCCATGATGCACTGAGTGTTTCTTTCTCTTTTTGCTCTGTATGTACCACTCTGCGTCTACTCATTAGTGATTGATCTCTGCTCCCCTCCACAGCATGTCTTTTTCCTGGTTCTCTCCCTCAGCCCCAACCAGTCCCAGCAGAAGACTGCCCCTCCCTGAGCCTGGTTCTGCTGGAGGTTTCTTCCTGTTTAAAAGGGAGTTTTTCCTTCCCACTGTCGCCAAGTGCTTGCTCACAGGGGGTCGTTTTGACCATTGGGGTTTTTACGTAATTATTGTATGGCCTTGCCTTACAATATAAAGCGCCTTGGGGCAACTGTTTGTTGTGATTTGGCGCTATATAAATAAAACTGATTGAATAACAGACCCCCACTGAGAGACAAGTAACCACAAAAAGAATTTACTACAACAAGCAGAACTGAAGAGGTGGAGAAATCACAAAACCAGGAACCAACATAGAACTTTAAAGTGGAAGAGGGAACAAACACAATGTGAGGACACAAACAGAACACAAAATAATCAGAATTAACACAGGAAAGCAATATGAAAACCTGTGAAGGACAAATAGAAGACAAACATTACTGACAGGGACAGATACAAGTGGAACAAGAGGGACCAGAGAACCAAAGGAAGAACAGACAAACCTCTACAGAACATAAGACTAAATGAACACATACACCAAATAAAATCAAATCAATTTTATTTATATAGCGCCAAATCACAACAAACAGTTGCCCCAAGGCGCTTTATATTGTAAGGCAAAAACCATACAATTACAGAAAAACCCCAAGCAATGAAACAACTGAGTACATACAGAATACTTAAACTTACCATCAGCTAAACAACCAAGAACAAGACAACACCACAAACCACAGTGAAACATTGAGTGAACCACAATATACTTACAGATGACAGGCTGAACTCTTAGCTTCATCTGGGTCTTCAGTCAGGACTCAAAAACCATCTGCTGGTGTTCATGTGATGCAGAAACCGTCCCATCAACAGGACCTGGATCCTTCTGCAGGCTTTTTTCCCAGTTTGACATTCCAAACTGGAATGTCTGGACCCTTTAAACTGGATGCAAAATGTCTGACTTTGTCACTCTGATGTACAAAACCATAATGACCAGGGAAAAACAAAGCATGCATTTAACACCGACTGTGTAAAACTACAAATCAAAGCTGTGTTTGTGCTCAAATTGACCTGTAAAAGTCAGTGTCTGAAGGACAAATCATTTACCAACGTGGAGTCCTTCAACACTGTTAAAAACCAAACTGACTTCCAGCCATCAGACTGTAGGTCTGGAGTGTTTGATCAACTTTAAAAAAAAAAAAAAAAAAAAAGTGTCCCCTCTGTAAGTACACAAGATATGAGAAAATCACAGCAGCATTTATTTCACAATCTGAGTTTGAAAAACAGTCTTTACAGTGACAATGACACTGAAATATGTGTCCATTTTTTAAAAAAACATACAAAGTGTTATAAATTAAATCACACTGTTACATATTGAGTAATCAAATCAATTTTATTTATATAGCGCCAAATCACAACAAACAGTTGCCCCAAGGAGCTTTATATTGCAAGGCAAAAGCCATACAATAATTACAGAAAAACCCCAATGGTCAAACGACCCCCTATGAGCAAGCACTTGGCAACAGCAGGAAGGAAAAACTCCCTTTTAACAGGAAGAAACCTCCAGCAGAACCAGGCTCAGGTAGGGGCAGTCTTCTGCTGGGACTGGTTGGGGCTGAGGGGAGAGAATCAGGAAAAAGACATGCTGTGGAAGAGAGCAGAGATCAATCACCAACGACTTAAATGCAGAGTGGTGCATACAGAGCAAAAAGAGGAGAATAAAAAAAACTCAGTGCATCATGGGAACCCCCCAGCAGTCTAAGTCTATAGCAGAATAACTAAGGGATGGTTCAGGGTCACCTGATCCAGCCCTAACTATAAGCTTTTTCAAAAAGGAAAGTTTTTAAGCTTCATCTTAAAAGTAGAGAGGGTGTCTGTCTCCCTGATCTGAATTGGGAGCTGGTTCCACAGGAGAGGAGCCTGAAAGCTGAAGCTCTGCCTCCCATTCTACTCTTACAAACCCTAGGAACTACAAGTAAGCCTGCAGTCTGAGAGCGAAGCGCTCTATTGGGGTGATATGGTACTAAGAGGTCCCTAAGATAAGATGGGACCTGATTATTCAAAACCTTATAAGTAAGAAGAAGAGTAATGTTGAAATCTGCATCCATATTAACAAAAAAAAACAGTGTTATGTGTCGATGCGGGTTGAGGAGCGGACCTGCGTCTGACAGAACCCAGCGCTAAAAATAACCAGAAAGCGGTTCCAAAACAAAACAATTTATTTTTTACCCTCTTTGGTGCATAACAATGTGTACAAACTAAACAGCGTCTTTCTGGTGGAGTGACTGTTGGTGCGCCCGTAAGGATCAAAGCCCGGCGCTCCTGGACCCACTACCACCGCCAAACACCCCCCAGGTGGACACGACAAACTGACTTCTGGCGTCAAGCGCCCGGCCCACGCCTGCGCTGTTGGTGAAAACAAGAGCTTTGAACAGTGAAAATGATGGGAAATCTGGGGTGCACTGCAAGCACTTTGAAAGTGGATTGTCAGACGAGCCAAAATGTGCTGCGCCAAAAAGTTTTTACGTATATGCTAGCAGAGAACCTCTTCCATTCAATCATGTCTCTGTGTTTGATGATGATGATGTCAGTGGGATTTTTAGCTTCAGTCCTTTCAGAACTAATGGGGAAGACGGGTTTTTTGATGGTGTAGGGAGCTACCAAACTCCAGGCAGCAATGTAGTTCAGCATAAGCCAGGTGCGCATGCTGCCTACAGATGGAAAGGTGTTCAGGTCTACCTAGGAATGCCAGGCCGCATTCGATGGAACCACTGTGGACACGAGCTACGCAACCACCTTACTTCTACAAGTACAGATGAAGTCTGCGGTCACTGTCCCGAACAGTTGTACCTTCAGAAAATCGGCAGCAGGTGTTACAAATTAAATCACACTGTAGTTACATATTGAGTAATGTTGAAATCTGTGTCCAGTGTGACAGGAAGGAGAAGGAATGTCATATCCAGTCCAAGTCCAGGCCTTTCCAACATTCTTCCTGTTGTAAAAATCCAACTTACTGTCTCCTCTTCTGGAGAGAGCACAAAACTGGCCACCTGCTGTGCTGCGTCTTGTGCTCCTTAACTGCAATGGCGGTGTGGCCCCTCTCGACCTGGATCCTATTCTTCCACTCTTCAACCTGCAGAAAACACACAGGACAGTGCATTAATTGACGCTGTCAGTGTTGCTGGCATGTGAAAAATAAAGCACTGGTGAACATTAAAGGCCAACACTCAGTCATGTGCTCCACCACACCAGGCCTCTGCAGGTGCTTCAGGATAACCACGGCCTCCAAGTAGTAGAGGACAAGGAGGCACTCTGAAGTCTCCAGCTGGATGGCGTAGCAGGGCGCAGCCTCAAATCTTGGCGATGATGGCGAGGAAATCTGGCTCGGCCGCCCTCAGCACCGCCCAGCAGTTCCGAGGAGTCATCCCCCTGTCACTCCGGAAGAATCGATCCCTGTGAGAGGACAACAGACTGCTCAATGTGTTCCACAGTCTACATGCAATGGACAGTCAGGAGATGTACCGCTTGGCGACGATCTCTTTGCTGATGCCCTTGCTCAGCTGTGTCCCAAGTGCACCGATGTAGTCTATAAAATGCTTGGCGTCCGTGTGGAACTCCCAGTCGTCAAACAGCAGGTTGGGGCACACTGTGTGGTACGTGAGGAATCTGTTCAACTGAGTCACTAACAGTTTTGTTGGACATTAGTAAGCAGCTGAAAACACCAGTCAGTCAATATTCAAACATTTACCAAAGTTTGACCTTGTGGTCACACGGGCAAAGACAAATGTTACCAAGCTCTTCAGGTAATTCACCTGAGTCTGCTTGGCGAGCTGGACCTCAGCAAGCTTCCTCAGGTATTCCTTGGTCCTCTCTCTGTCATGCACAAACAAGAGAGAGGGGCGGGCTGGGTCCATATAAAACAGGAACCTAGCAACGTTATCCACCTGAGGGACACAAGACACAATTGTTGTTATATACACACACATTTAGAAGTTACAGTGGGACTTGCTCTTCACTTTGATCTCACTCTGCTACTTGGTTTTTGTTATTCAGAAGATCAAAAAGTCAGTTATTTTAAAGTGGTCAAACTGTTTTTCTTGAAATACTCACTTCCTGTTTACAGTTCTCATTAGCAAGGTCCTTTAACAAGTAGGCCCCAAAGTCTCTGAGGAGAGGATGGTCAGCCGAGTGTTTTTGGTAGAGGCCCATCTCTGCCATCAGTGCCCTCTTGTTCACCTTCCAAGCTGGGCTGCGACTACTGCAGAAAAATAAATAAACAGTTATAATAAAGAACACACACAAAAATCTGAAGACCAAAGGTTTGTTGCTGTAAAGAAGGCCTCACCATTGAAAGGTCTCTCTGCTGCTCTCGCTTGCAGCTTCACTGGTGTCCTCAGGAGTGCCGCTCTGGCCCGTTTCCACGGCAGTGGAAGGTCCAGCCTGGGCGGTGGGGACCTGAGTGGCAGGACTTTCAGCAGCTGGAATGTCACTGACAACCATCTTGCATCGTTGCAGCTCCTCAATCAGCCTTTAAAATAGAACAAAGTTTAGTTTGTGCTGTTCATTCAATGAAACGCAAAGCGACTGATTAAATTATTTCTTTGCCACCTACGTCCCGAGGGGGTCACGGGATTCAGTTATCCCACGCAGCACGTCATAAGGAAATACCCGGCCTGTTTTCAACAGCTGGAACACGTCGTCCTTGGCCTTCTCAACTGCTGCAGTGATGGTCTCTGGGGTGGCGTCCTTCATACAAGGTGAAGCCCGGTCAGAGCGTCTGAGGAACCATCAGTGAACTTGACACAAAGAGAAGGTCAGACCGCTGTGAGAGCAGCTGCTGACTGTGTGCACTCAGTGATCATCACATGCTGCAGATCAGAGCTGTGCACAAAAACACATCCAGACGGGTGACGATCCGTCTGCAAGATGTTCACTTTGCAGCATTTAGTCTGAACCATCAGACGTGATTTGGCTCAGAATTGTGTCCAGTAAAGGTGAAGCTGGATCACATGAGCCTGTGTTCAAAAACAAACTTAACCAGTGGCGGCTGGCCCATAGGGGGAGCTTGGGCACTGCCCTCCTAGATGTGGAGGGGAAAAGTCATAATATACGAGTATATATATTTTAAAAAGTATTATCAATGTCAGTTTTACTTAATAGTATTTGCCTACATGTAATATGAATGACTAAAACAACACTTCCTCCAACTGACTCTCATTCGACAGAAGCAGAAAACATAGGTTCCTCGTCTTGGGCTTTCATTCAAAGCGCCCTTGAAGTGCAGCGAAATAACCAATTGTATGTAGTTGCTATGGAAAATTAATAAATGTTTGGCAAATCAACATTGCCAAAATTAATGGCTTTGGGGTGCCGGAATTTTAGCCCTTGCTACAAAAATGCGGGAACTTTAGATTGCTACAGTCAGTGATATACGTGACGCTGCAGCTGCTGCTCATTCAGGCAGGAAGAGCGATGACAACAACGTTTGGGTTATATTTATTTTTATTTTGTCTCCGTGTGTTTTTGCTGGAGTAAGTTGAAGAACTCTGGGACTCCTGCTCGTTATGTCTTCCGAGGTTTAAAACGGGACAAAACTAATTAAATCAATGACACCAAAGTTTCACAGGGATTCTTTTGGAGGCGCATGGAGGTGCGCACATCAGATCTTTCTCGTGGCTTAATGACAATTGCACATCCTGGTTGGAGGAGAGACGTTTGTCTGACTCGTTATAAACCGTCAGGCTTCATTCACATTTTCAGAGCGCACACGTCATGGAGGCTGCTGACCTACGCGGGTGGAAAGGAGCGCATCCACCTCTTCAGGTGAGCTGACAAGCTGCTCAGATTTATTCCCGAATGTTGCTCCTGGTGTGGAAATGAGGATGAAAATTTAAGATAAAACGAATGAGTGATGTTTTTTGTTTGTTTTAGGTGGTCAAAGCTGTGATCTTTATTGGGACAGCAGACCAATTATACAGTCAACAAAAATATAAACGGACTCAAATTGGAATATAAGCACCGCCCCCAGAGTATTCTGTATAATTGCTGGTTCTGCACACATCGTCATCATTCTGCTGTTGCTAGCATAGCTGTAGACGGAGCGACATGGACATGCCCTTGGACATCGATGAAGCTGATGCCTTGCATGAGGAAACAAGCGCCTTGCTGGAACTTGGTCGAGGTGTACTACAGATGTTACAATTATCCCGAGAGCTAAATCAGCAGCAGCTGATTAGAGGAGGAGGAGGAGGAGAAGGCAGAGGAGATGGTGGGTCAAAACTTGGCTGTCACAAAGGGTGGACCAGGGACATTATAACAATTTGAAGGAGCTTGAGCTGGCGGATACTGCAGCATTCAAGAACTTTGAGAATGGAGCCTGTAATGTTCCACGAGATTCTGCAGAGGCTCACACCAAGGATAGAGAAGCAAGACACCTTCAGGAGGAAAGCACTGGAACCAGGAGTCAAATTGGCCATCACCATCCGCTTCCTGGCAACAGGAGACTCGTACAAGTCCTTGATGTATAACTTCCGAGTGCATGCCTCCACCATCTGCAAATTCATCCAGCCAGTCTGTGAGGCCATCATAGATGAGTATAGCAGCGAACTGGTCTCTTGTCCCAAAAGTCCAGAAGCGTGGTTGCAGGTAGCTCAGGGGTTTGAATCCAGGTGGAATCTACCTCACTGCATCGGAGCTATTGATGGAAAGCACATAGCCATGAAGTGCCCTAAGAATAGTGGCTCTCTGTTCTACAACTACAAGGAGTTCCACTCCATAGTCCTGATGGCATTGGTCGATGCTGACTACAAGTTCCTGTCCCTGCACGTTGGTGCTTCAGGATCTGGGTTGGATGGTGGTATCTTTGAGGGTACAGCCCTGAAACGGTGCATGGAAGATGGATCCATAGGCCTTCCTTCTCCGCTGCCTGGTGGTGACAGACCTGTGGGTTACTACATTGTGGGTGACGATGCATTTCCACTGAAGACATGGCTAATGAAGCCGGTGCCTAGCAGAAAGTTCACCATTGAAGACAGGATCTACAACTACAGGCTGTCCAGGGCCTGGAGGGTGGTTGAGAATGCCTTCGGCTTGCTGAGTAGCCGGTAAGTTCACATATAGAGAAGCTAAATGCAATGTACACATGGTTGGGGCCAGAAGATAATTTTTAACTGTTTCCAGATTCCGATGTCTCCTAACCACACTGCCACAAGAGCCCGACAAGCTGGAGTCCATTGTGCTTGCCTGTTGTATTCTTCACAACCTTATGCGCACACGTTATCGTGCCCTGCAGAATGAGATGGTGGACAGGGAGGATCCAGAGACCCACAATGTAGTCAACGGGCCTTGGCGAGAATCCACAGCAGCACTGTTGTCTCTACAGACTTGGATGGGCAGTCACAACGCTTCACAGCAGGCAAGACAACTTCGAGCGTACCGCGTACAGTACTGCAACACTGTAGGCAGCGTCCCATGGCAACAGGACAAGTGTGTGGGTGTGAGAGGTGGAGGAAGGAAATGAAGGAATGCATGATACTTACTTTGCCCAGTAGTTCGTTGTTGTCCGACACCCTCTGCCTTGCCTTCACGGGCCCGCCCTTGCTGTCCCTCTTGGGGGTGGATGTTTCGGACATGTCATCACCAGAGAAGACCTGCAATGGAGAAGACTCATCATCACTGCTGATGGTCGAAGGCGGGGTGGCGCGCTTCCGGGAGGTCGAGGCGGCAGCAGCAATGGGTAAATACTGCAACAGGAGACCAATTGGCATGTAAAAGCTCCAACATTATAGTAATAACATATGGCAGATGAACAATGCAAATTTGTCGCAAATATTTACCCCAACCTTCCTCCCTTGGCGCTTGATCTGCTTTTTAAAATCCATGCCTCCTCCGTGTAAGATTTTGGTGGGGCGCCAGAGGGAGGGGGCCTGGACAGCTTTCCAAAAGCTGTCCTCATGGATTCCAGCCAGGTCTTCAGCTGCGAGGACGTGCAGGTGGTGGCAAGGGTCCTGGCGAGGTCTCCCAGCATCCGACTCTTCAGCTACGTGTCCCTGTCGAACAGAAATCAAAAAATGATTTATTGAAACGTTAAAGTGCAGTGGAGAGATATGATAGTAACAAGATGAAAGGACTACATTTATATAGCGCTTTTCCATCAGCATCATACGTTCCAAACACTTTACAATTATGCATCACAATGCCGGTTGGTTGGTGCCGCCAAACGAGGCGCTCACTACACCTCCCCAAGATATGAAAAATATGCTGAAATGTGATCGACACTCACTTGTACTCTTTGTGGGCTTTGTCCTAGAACAATGGATTGGCGTTGAAAAAATCTACCAACTCTTTGTGCTCCTTTGTCAGCTGGAGTTTTTCTTTTTTAGCACGGACGTGCAGCTCATCGTTGGATTCAGCAGGAGTACAGCCCTCGGCGGTGGGAGACAGATCATCCACTTCTTCTTCCACCTCAACATGTTGCTCCACTGCTTCACAAACAAACCTCTTTGCTTGCATTCCCAAACCTTTGCTGCTGCAAACTTTCTTTGGACCCAGCTTCTATCAAGAAATAAAAAGCGTCGTCGTTTGTTTGTCCGCCAAAAAATCCGGAGCGTCGTTCTTTTGTCTGCCAAAAAAAAAAAAAAAACTGGAGCGTCGTGCTTTTGTCTGCAAAAAAATCTCAAACAAAAGTCTCGGTGGAAAAATCTGGGGCCTCGTTCTGTCCTCTGCAAAAAATCTGGAGCGATGATGAAAAAATACCTGGAGCGTCGTTCTTCCATGTGGTCAAGTGACCTGCATGCAGCGAGTGAGCATTTTTTATACTGGTGCCTGGCGGGCGTTTGGAACACCGTAATGTCCGCTAGCGCCGCCATTTGGTCTGGCTGTGTCGCCGGCTAAACCGCCGGTCGCCGATAATGGCGGTTGAAACTGCGGCACTACAGGAAGGGGCAGGATGAACCGGCGAGTAAAAAGTATCACACACCATTATTCGCGTTGTCACCGTCGTCACGCCAACTCTCCGGGAGCGCTCCCGGAATTATTCGACATGTTGAATAATTCCGTCTGTTTCCCTGTGAAGCCGGAACTAAACCACGCCCCCGTGCGCCGGCGTTGATCCCAAAGACGGCCCGGAGCGGCAAAAATCTCTTCCGGGAGATCTTACCCTCTATATGTAAACGGGGCTACAGTGTTCAAAGCTGCAGCCATTCTGGCATTTTGATTTTACTACACATTATGAGGATCAGTCCACAGAAGTGAAATATTCTTTGGAGTATTCCACAGTCTAAAACAAATTATTTGCTCAGTTTAAAAACAAAACAAAACCCTAAAATAGCAATTTGCATGTTTTTTAAAGAAATTCTAACTCAGCCACTGAGTTCACACAAGACACTTATAGTAACTTAAGACAAAACCAAGTTTAGCAACGCATTTAATTAAGTGGTTTTGTATACTTAATTTGCTTTGTCCTCTACACTGTTAATTAATTTTAACCAATTTGAAATTAAATAACTTGACTAACTAATAACACCAAAACCTTTAAATTTAGTTTTTCAAGCTTCTTTAGTTTGCCTCCATTCCATTCAGTAATGTTCATGCAAAATATTACCTTAATTTTCTCTCGCTCTCTCACACACACGAACACTTTCTCTCTTGGAAGGTGGTGTGAACATTGTGATATTTTCTATTTTGTTAAGGGGGTGTCACTGTGAACCCCAGGATCTGTTTGTCTGAAGATGTCAGTTCAGTACAGTTTGGTGTCAAATGGTGAAATGTTCTTTGCTCAAGAACTTGAGTGTTGTATTTGATACTGTTCCTTTCCAAAGTAGAAATGGGGCCTAATATCAATCAATCAATCAATTTTTTTATATAGCGCCAAATCACAACAAACAGTTGCCCCAAGGCGCTTTATATTGTAAGGCAAGGCCATACAATAATTATGTAAAACCCCAACGGTCAAAACGACCCCCTGTGAGCAAGCACTTGGCTACAGTGGGAAGGAAAAACTCCCTTTTAACAGGAAGAAACCTCCAGCAGAACCAGGCTCAGGGAGGGGCAGTCTTCTGCTGGGACTGGTTGGGGCTGAGGGAGAGAACCAGGAAAAAGACATGCTGTGGAGGGGAGCAGAGATTGATCACTGATTAAATGCAGAGTGGTGCATACAGAGCAAAAAGAGAAAGAAACAGTGCATCATGGGAACCCCCCAGCAGTCTACGTCTATAGCAGCATAACTAAGGGATGGTTCAGGGTCACCTGATCCAGCCCTAACTATAAGCTTTAGCAAAAAGGAAAGTTTTAAGCCTAATCTTAAAAGTAGAGAGGGTGTCTGTCTCCCTGATCTGAATTGGGAGCTGGTTCCACAGGAGAGGAGCCTGAAAGCTGAAGGCTCTGCCTCCCATTCTACTCTTACAAACCCTAGGAACTACAAGTAAGCCTGCAGTCTGAGAGCGACGCGTTCTATTGGGGTGATATGGTACTACGAGGTCCCTAAGATAAGATGGGACCTGATTATTCAAAACCTTATAAGTAAGAAGAAGAATTTTAAATTCTATTCTAGAATTAACAGGAAGCCAATGAAGAGAGGCCAATATGGGTGAGATATGCTCTCTCCTTCTAGTCCCCGTCAGTACTCTAGCTGCAGCATTTTGAATTAACTGAAGGCTTTTTAGGGAACTTTTAGGACAACCTGATAGTAATGAATTACAATAGTCCAGCCTAGAGGAAATAAATGCATGAATTAGTTTTTCAGCATCACTCTGAGACAAGACCTTTCTGATTTTAGAGATATTGCGTAAATGCAAAAAAGCAGTCCTACATATTTTGTTTAATATGCGCTTTGAATGACATATCCTGATCAAAAATGACTCCAAGATTTCTCACAGTATTACTAGAGGTCAGGGTAATGCCATCCAGAGTAAGGATCTGGTTAGACACCATGTTTCTAAGATTTGTGGGGCCAAGTACAATAACTTCAGTTTTATCTGAGTTTAAAAGCAGGAAATTAGAGGTCATCCATGTCTTTATGTCTGTAAGACAATCCTGCAGTTTAGCTAATTGGTGTGTGTCCTCTGGCTTCATGGATACATAAAGCTGGGTATCATCTGCGTAACAATGAAAATTTAAGCAATACCGTCTAATAATACTGCCTAAGGGAAGCATGTATAAAGTGAATAAAATTGGTCCTAGCACAGAACCTTGTGGAACTCCATAATTAACTTTAGTCTGTGAAGAAGATTCCCCATTTACATGAACAAATTGTAATCTATTAGACAAATATGATTCAAACCACCGCAGCGCAGTGCCTTTAATACCTATGGCATGCTCTAATCTCTGTAATAAAATTTTATGGTCAACAGTATCAAAAGCAGCACTGAGGTCTAACAGAACAAGCATTTAGATGAGTCCACTGTCCGAGGCCATAAGATCATTTGTAACCTTCACTAATGCTGTTTCTGTACTATGATGAATTCTAAAACCTGACTGAAACTCTTCAAATAGACCATTCCTCTGCAAATGATCAGTTAGCTGTTTTACAATTACCCTTTCAAGAATTTTTGAGAGAAAAGGAAGGTTGGAGATTGGCCTATAATTAGCTAAGATAGCTGGGTCAAGTGATGGCTTTTTAAGTAATGGTTTAATTACTGCCACCTTAAAAGCCTGTGGTACATAGCCAACTAACAAAGATAGATTGATCATATTTAAGATCGAAGCATTAAATAATGGTAGGGCTTCCTTGAGCAGCCTGGTAGGAATGGGGTCTAATAAACATGTTGATGGTTTGGATGAAGTAACTAATGAAAATAACTCAGACAGAACAATCGGAGAGAAAGAGTCTAACCAAATACTGGCATCACTGAAAGCAGCCAAAGATAACGATACGTCTTTGGGATGGTTATGAGTAATTTTTTCTCTAATAGTTAAAATTTTGTTAGCAAAGAAAGTCATGAAGTCATTACTAGTTAAAGTTAATGGAATACTCAGCTCAATAGAGCTCTGACTCTTTGTCAGCCTGGCTACAGTGCTGAAAAGAAACCTGGGGTTGTTCTTATTTTCTTCAATTAGTGAAGAGTAGAAAGATGTCCTAGCTTTACGGAGGGCTTTTTTTTTAATATAGCTGTAAATGGTTAACTTGATCTGTAAAACTGCTGATTTTGAGAAGGACATGAAATGATTATTGTGGAATTGTAGTAATTTTCTGACTGTTCTCTTGAATGCCTGTACTGGACAAGACAAGGGAATCTATTGGCACAGCAGCCCCACCAAGACTGTTTTTCACCAGCCGCCACTGAACTTAACCTTCTCTATTTTTTTTTTTCCTTTGGTTTTCTCTGTGCAGCTCCATTTAGGTAATAATCTGACTGAGGTTATTATGAGGGCTGCAAACTAACCATCTGATTTTCACTTCATTTTGAAATCAAACAGTTTAACGTCCAAAAGAGCGATTTTGTAGACAAACGGACAAAGTTATGGCAAGCCAACAGTGCCACAATTACCCCACTTTCAGACGCGTTTCACCCAAAAAAAAAAACACAGTAAAAAAACACCGTTTTGTCAGTTATTACGGCTTTTTACGCCGTAATTAAAGACGACGGCGTTAAATGCGCCGTAATGTGTCAAACAATACGCCGTTTTTTTACGCCGCAATGGAGCCCTTTAAAAAAAAAACGCCGTTCAGATGCACACAACACGCGTAAAATACGCACGTCTGTGCACTTCAGGACGCGCGTAAAAAAAACGGCGTTTGTACAGTATGATAATTATCTCCAGCCCCCTTTTTTCTCAGCCACTGACCTTGAAGTGTTTGTGTCTAATCGCTGATCAAGACAAGCAGACAGAATCAGTCCAGCACAGATCTCTTTGTGGCAAACTTTGCTCCAACTTACCTCTTGTGTAGTTTAACATCGGCCAATATTCGGGGGGTTAGGCTGGAAAATAGCTCATAAATTTACTTCCTCTTTTACATATCGTATTTTATTTTTTTATTAAATACATTTCTGTCTTTCTTGAGTTTAGGTGTTTTACGTCCCCACTGTTTAACTGTATTTGTAGCATAGTGTTAAAGTGCCTGTCTTTCAATTAGAATCTTGTGGGTTCAAATCCCATGAGTAACTTATTTTTATATATAATATATAATTTAACTAAAATTGTTGTGAAAGTGTAGGGACACGGACCCACAACAGGGGGCGCAAATGAACAGACAATGGAATAAGCCAAAATATAACAATTTAATGTTGTGAATGTGCGCAACAGACAACACAATTGAGATTAACAGTCAATTAGGCACAGTGTCATGTGGGCGGGCTCGAGGATAGAAGACGCCCGTCCAGAAAAGAGCCGAATCCCACACGCCTTCCACTTCCACCGGACCTGAAGCACCCCGGAGCCACCAAGCACTGGGTCCCCAGGTGGCCACTGCCTCCGGCTGTCAGATCGGGTACTGCTGGCAGGAAGAACAGACAGGTGATGGTGGGTGCGTGAACACCCAGCAAACAGTTTAGAACAATGGTGGAAAACACCTCCACCTCTTAACCACTATACTCCCGAACTAACTGCAGATCCTGATGGTACACTTAGCAGTCCACAACCGAGGAGTGGAGTACGCCAGCTCCCCCAACACACGACTACTCCTTAGCGTACAAAAAGGCTCGTCTGCAAAAGCAGGGATTACACACAGAAGTAAAGACGTTACTACTGTAGAGTTTACACAGGCTGAGCAGTTTACCTGATTGGTAGACGATTTCTCGGCAGTGAGGTGAAGATGCTGCCCGGCTCTTATGGAGATGTGGATGATGATGATGATGAGTGACAGCTGGTGGTGTTGATGAGTGACAGCTGCCACTCTCGTGCCTGAAGCCCGCACTTCAGGCAGGGCGCCTTCAGTGGTCCACACAACAAAAATACTCCCATTAAGAACGTTCTGGACAAGATAAACAGCAGCAAATACGAAGCACAGTTACACACTTACACAGACACAAACAAAAGGCAAATAAAAAGATGATAAAAATTTAAATTACAAGCATACTATAAAAGCAAGTGCATATTATGGAGCTGGACTCAAGTGCTCTCAATTTGGATTTAAAAGCGCTTAGTGAAATTAATACTGGATCTTCTGGTGGCCAGAGCAGGCCACCCCTGAGAGTATAACTGACAGTGGGATGTCAACACTTTGTATGAATAATTTTACAATTTTGGTATCTACAGTTGCAGAAACTCATCAAGTTTTTTTCTTTTGTAGGCTCTTCTTCAAAATTTTAAAATTATTCATGTAACGTTTGGTATAAATATTTGAAACCAAGGAGTGTTTTTGTGTTCACCCTGTAGTTTTCGTACTAAGGGAATTTCATTCTTTTCCGC
Organism: Thalassophryne amazonica; assembly: GCF_902500255.1. Classification (NCBI taxonomy): domain Eukaryota; kingdom Metazoa; phylum Chordata; class Actinopteri; order Batrachoidiformes; family Batrachoididae; genus Thalassophryne; species Thalassophryne amazonica. The sequence goes on from NC_047106.1 coordinate 125,412,582, forward strand.
AGTGAGGTTAAAAAGACATGCAAGAGGCTTCACTACAACTTGGTACTATGATGGAAATTTTGAAATGTTATTAAATCTCTCTCGGTGAGTAAAAAGCTCTCAGGTTCTACCTACTTATGTTTTAAAGGATACTGTTCCTGTCTATGATAGGATGTAGATGTTGAATCGTTTTAACAAACATTTTATATCTTCTGGCTCTTTGACTCTGTGGGATCTGTTGCAAGGCCTCCTAATGTCCGCTGGTCAACCTTTCAAATTTGTACCTTTCTCGGTTCAGGAAGTTCATAAAGTCCTTAAAGCTCTACATCATAGATCCTTAGTTTTTGAAGCTGGCAACTGATTTTGTATTGCATGAATACAATTCCTCTCCATTACCCATGCGTACAACGGGTAACTCAGCTCGTAATATATACAGTGAGGAAAATAAGTATTTGAACACCCTGTGATTTTGCAAGTTCTCCCACTTAGAAATCATGGAGGTGTCTGAAATTTTCATCTTAGGTGCATGTCCACTGTGAGAGAGATAATCTAAAAAAAAAAAAAAAAAATCCAGAAATCACAATGTATGATTTAAAAAAAAAAAAAAAAAAAAAATATTTGCATGTTACTGCTGCAAATAAGTATTTCAACACTTTTTTCAATTCCTGCCAATCAGCAGGAATTCTGGCCCTCAAAGACCTGTTAGTCTGCTCTAAAAAGTCACCTCCACTCATTATTCCAAATTAGAAGCACCTAGTTGAGGTTGTTAGCTGCATAAAGACACCTGTCCACCCCACACAATCAGTAAGACTCCAACTACTAACATGGCTAAGACCAAAGAGCTGTCCAAAGACACCAGAGACAAAACTGTAGACCTCCACAAGGCTGGAAGGGCTATGGGGCAATTGCCAAGCAGCTTGGTGAAAAAAGATCAACTGTTGGAGCAATTATTAGAAATCGGAAGAATCTAAACATGACTGTCAGTCTCCCTCGGAGTGGGGCTCCATGCAAGATCCCACCACGTGGTGTAACAGTGATCCTAAGAAAGGTGAGGAATCTGCCCAGAACTGCACGGGAGGAGCTGGTCAATGACCTGAAGAGAGCTGCACCACTGTTCCCAAGGTTACTGTGGGTTAAAATCATGCATGGCACGGAAGGTTCTCCTGCTTAAATCAGCACACGTCCAGGCTCATCTTAAGTTTGCCCATGAGAATTTGGATGATCCAGAGGAGTCATGGGAGAATGTTATGTGGTCAGATGAGACCAAAATAGAACTTTTTGGTCTTAATTCCACTCGCTGTGTTTGGAGGAAGAAGAATGCTGAGTACCATCCCAAAAACACTGTCCCTACTGTGAAACATGGGAGTGGAAGCATCATGCTTTGGGGGTATTTTTCTGCACATGGGACAGGACGACTGCACTGTATTAAGGAGAGGATGACCAGGGCCATGTATTGTGAGATTTTGGGGAACAACCTCCTCCCCTCAGTTAGAGCATTGAAGATGGGTCGTGGATGGGTCTTCCAACATGACAATGACCCGAAGCACACAGCCAGGATAACCAAGGAGTGGCTCCGTAAGAAACATATCAAGGTTCTGGAGTGGCCTAGCCAGGCTCCAGACCTAAACCCAATAGAAAATCTTTGAAGGGACCTCAAACTCCGTGTTTCTCAGCGACAGCCCAGTAACCTGGCTGATCTAGAGAAGATCTGTGTGGAGGAATGGTCCAAAATCCCTGCTGCAGTGTGTGAAAACCTGGTGAAAAACTACAGGAAATGTTTGACCTCTGTAATTGCAAACAAAGGCTACTGTACCAAATATTAACATTGATTTTCACAGGTTCTGAAATACTTATTTGCAGCAGTAACATACAAATAAATTATGAAAAAATCATACATTGTGATTTCTGGATTTTTTTTTTTTTTTTTTTATGTCTCTCACAGTGGACATGCACCTAAGAGGAAAATTTCAGACCCGTCCATGATTTCTAAGTGGGAGAACTTGCAAAATCGCAGGGTGTTCAAATACACACTCTCTCTCTCTCTCTCTCTCTCTCTCTCTCTCTCTCTCTCTCTCTCTCTCTCTCTCTCTCTCTCTCTCTCTCTCTCTCTCTCTCTCTCTCTCTCTCTCTCTTTATATATATTATTACTTACAATGAGTCTAATTTGCATTAACTATTAAATGAATGTTAAAATATAGGTACTGACAAACTTGTGCATTTAATGAATTAAATATTTTATTGTCAATTTTAATTTGAGTCACCCTGTGATCTTATATCATCTGAAGATGATTCCTGAAGATCAGCGACACACACAAGATGCCTGTATTACAGTAGATAAGCAAAATGATTGTGCATTTTGTGACTAAAACATGAAATTTGGCACATGTATTCTAAATTAAGTAATGTTTGAATGTTATGGTGGTAAAAACAGCAGAAGCAATGACAAGGGTCAATTATAGTTTGTACAGGGGTCAAAAGTTAAAGTTGCACCAATTGTAGAAGGTGATTCAAATTATTGGTTGAGGTAATAGGAATAATAAATGGAATAGATTTGTTTGCGTTGAATGTTTAGTCTCAACAAGGTTGATGTGCATTGGATGTGATATATATAACCCCGTAACATAACTAAGCATGATACATGGTCCAAACTATTCCTTTTTAAAACCCTGTTAACTCAATAATTTGCATCACTTTTTACCAAAACTGGAGCAACTTTATCTTTTGACCCCTGTACAAACTGAAACTGACCTTTGTCATTGTTTCTGCTGTTTTTACCACCATAAATCAATAACATTCAGTCATAGATAGTCCAAACTATACCTTTTTGGAATCTTTGTGATCAGACAAATAATATGATATACCTTTCAATATGATTGGAACAATTTTCAATTTTGACCCCTGTGTAATTCTTCATTGAACCCTGTAGGTCATTTCAGGTCAGCTCCAGGACACCTCCACATCTGAAAACGAACATTACTTTATCTAGAATACGTGTGCCGAATTTCATGTTTCAGTGACAAAGTGAACATTTTGCTATGGAAATTTTACCTAAGCTGCACCACTACTGGGAGAGATGATTGTGAAGGATCTCCAGTCTCAGTCCATAGTGAAAGACCAAGGTTTCCAAGGATTTGTTAGAGCGCTTGACCCAATATATAAACTCCCAGGAAGAAAGAAAACTGACAGAGATGTTTGTTGAATACAAAGGTAAAGAGCATCTTTGCAAAATGCTTGTTGTACTTGTGTCTTCAAATGGTTCAAAATGCTGCTGCCAGACTTTTATGAATGAATGATTTTTATTCAGCACGCACGCATGCACAGACAAAATCTCTCATTTACAAAACAAGTCAAGAGAAAACAAAAACTAAAAACATATAGAACAAAACTCAAACAATTTACTGCGGCTGAAAGGGTGTGGGCAGAAGCAAAATCTTATAAACGCCCACCCTGTACATCAATTTCTGTGTACAAACAAAAAATAAACACAAACAATTACCAGTCAGCAATGTAACACAGTGAAACATACAAAGTAATACAACAGACAAACAAAAAATAGCCACACAGGCAATTTACTTAATTATGCAAACTATAACAAGTTAATGTATTATTTATACAGTCCTTTAAAACAAGCCAATGTACAGGATACTTTAATACAATCCAAACAATCATTCCACACTCTAACACCCTTTACAGAAATGCAATGACTTAGCCGTAGTTCGAATCTTTCTTCTATCAAACACCAAAGATCCATGCAAATTATAACTGGACTCTCTCATTTTAAACAGCTCCTGGACATGATGAGGCAAGAGTCCATTTTTAACTTTATACATATCTGTATTGTAAAATAATCAACCAAGTCATAAAATTTCAAAAACTGAAGACAAACAAACAGTGAATTTGTTGGTTCACGATATGGTTTTTTACTTATCACTCTTATAGCTTTTTTTTTTTTTTGTAACAGAAATATTGGATTAGTATTTGTTTTATATGTACACAACAAAAATATAAATGCAACTTTTTTCCACATACACAATATCACCATTTCCCTCAAATATTGTTCACAAACCAGTCTAAATCTGTGACAGTGAGCACTTCTCCTTTGCTGAGATAATCCATCCCACCTCACAGGTGTGTCATATCAAGATGCTGATTAGACACCATGATTAGTGCACAGGTGTGCCTTAGACTGTCCACAATAAAAGGCCACTCTGAAAGGTGCAGTTTTGTTTTATTGGGGGGGATACCAGTCAGTATCTGGTGTGACCACCATTTGCCTCATGCAGTGCAACACATCTCCTTCGCATAGAGTTGATCAGGTTGTCAATTGTGGCCTGTGGAATGTTGGTCCACTCCTCTTCAATGGCTGTGCGAAGTTGCTGGATATTGGCAGGAACTGGTACACGCTGTCGTACACGCCGGTCCAGAGCATCCCAAACATGCTCAATGGGTGACATGTCTGGTGAGTATGCCGGCCATGCAAGAACTGGGACATTTTCAGCTTCCAAGAATTGTGTACAGATCCTTGCAACATGGGGCCGTGCATTATCCTGCTGCAACATGAGGTGATGTTCTTGGATGTATGGCACAACAATGGGCCTCAGGATCTTGTCACGGTATCTCTGTGCATTCAAAATGCCATCAATAAAATGCACCTGTGTTCTTCGTCCATAACAGACGCCTGCCCATACCATAACCCCACCGCCACCATGGGCCACTCGATCCACAACACTGACATCACCCACACGACGCCACACACGCTGTCTGCCATCTGCCCTGGACAGTGTGAACCGGGATTCATCTGTGAAGAGAACACCTCTCCAACATGCCAATTGCCAGCGAATGTGAGCATTTGCCCACTGAAGTCGTTTACGACGACGAACTGGAGTCAGGTCGAGACCCCGATGAGGACGACGAGCATACAGATGAGCTTCCCTGAGACGGTTTCTGACAGTTTGTGCAGAAATTATTTGGTTATGCAAACCGATTGTTTCAGCAGCTGTCCGAGTGGCTGGTCTCAGACGATCTTGGAGGTGAACATGCTGGATGTGGAGGTCCTGGGCTGGTGTGGTTACACGTGGTCTGCGGTTGTGACGCTGGTTGGATGTACTACCAAATTTAGTAGAGAAATGAACATTCAATACACGAGCAACAGCTCTGGTTGACATTCCTGCTGTCAGCATGCCAATTGCACGCTCCCTCAAATCTTGCGACATCTGTGGCATTGTGCTGTGTGATAAAACTGCACCTCTCAGAGTGGCCTTTTATTGTGGGCAGTCTAAGGCACACCTGTGCACTAATCAGCATCTTGGTATGGCACACCTGTGAGGTGGGATGGATTATCTCAGCAAAGGAGAAGTGCTCACTATCACAGATTTAGACTGGTTTGTGAACAATATTTGAGGGAAATGGTGATATTGTGTATGTGGAAAAAGTTTTAGATCTTTGAGTTCATCTCATACAAAATGGGAGCAAAACCAAAAGTGTTGCGTTTATATTTTTGAGTGTATTTCCCCAAACGTCAATGGAGTAAGTCATAAGGGACAAGTAATGAGTGATACAATGAAACCAACAGATGTTGGGGAAGAAAGTATTGTACTTTGTATAAGATAGCAATAACTTTTGATATTTTGGACTCTGTTTTATATGAGTTTTCCAACTAAGCTTGTCATCAACAAAAACTCCAAGAAATTTAGTTTGAGATTCAATTTCAATACCATTCAACAATAATTTACTGCTTAAATTTCTAGGCTTATTTCCAAATATAATGTACTTAGTTTTACCGAAATGAAGTATTTAAATTTTTGCAGCTCCCTCTCCACCAAGCCCAAGAGCTGTCCCAAATTGTCTCCACTACCAACCACAGCAAACAAAATACAACTCAGACTTAGAAACCAATCCTGTATCATTAATATACAGCAAAAACAATAATGACCCGAGAACTGACCCCTGGGGCACTCCACATGTAATCCTCAAAAATTCTGATTTTATCCCACCAAGGTGAACACACTATCTATTACATAAATAACTAGCTATCCAGTTAAAGGCCAGTCCTCTAATACCATACATCTGTAATTTTTCCAATAATACGGTATGATCAATTGTATCATATGCTTTCTGTAAATCAAAAAAACCCCAACAGTGTATTGCTTCTTCTCTATTACATTTGTAACTTGTTCCACAAACTCTATTAAAGCCAAAGAAGTTGTTTGATTTTTCCTGAAACCATACTGCTGTTCATTAAGTATATGATGTTTTTCTATAAAATCGTTCAACCTCTTTACAAATATTTTTTCAAGAATTTTAGAAAACTGTGGTAACAAAGAGATTGGCCTAAAATTTGAAAAAACGTGTTTATCGCCAGATTTAAACAATGGTATCACCTTAGCAATTTTCATTCTGGAGGGAAATTTCCCATTCATAAGTGACTGACAGGTTACAAATATATGTTAAAGGTTTGATAATACAGTCAATAATGTTCTTAATCAAAACCATATCAAAGCTATCAATGTCAGTGGATTTTTTCCCCTTAATTTTATGAACTATGTTTAAAAGTTTCTTTTTCATCCGTTTCTCTAATAAACATTGAATCCTGAATTTTATTAATTAATTTACAGTTGTCCATAGAACACTTTGCTGTAGTTACAATTGAATTTGATACATTTTTACCAACATAAACAAAATAATCATTAAAATAATCAGCAATAGTTTTATTGTTGTGTGGGCCGCTGAAGAGGAGGTACTGCTGGCCCACCACCACAAGATGGCGCCCTGCTTGAAGTGCGGGCTTCAAGCACGACAGGGCGTCGGAGCGACCAGGAGTGACAGCTGTCACTCATCATCCGTACCAGCTGTCACTCATCCACTACTCATCACCACCACCATAAAGGCCGGACTGCAACTCCACCTCCCCGCCGAGAAATCAGCTACCATTCAGGTAATATTCTCTGCTGCACTTAACACTGACTAATAGTCTGAACTTCTTTGCAGCCGTTTTCCTGTGGGTGTTGCCTTATGTGGGATTGGCGTTTGGTGTGATCAGCGACGGCTTCGCTTCACACCCCAACCAGATAAGTGGTTAGACAGGAGCTGCACGAGTGTGTGACTGGAGGTGGAGGTGCTCCCTCCCTTACAGAACACAGACTGTGGGATTACTGAGTGTGTGAACTCACACTCATCAGGACTGTCTCTGTTCTCTGCCAGCAGTACCGGGTCTGACTGCTGAAGACAGCGGCCACCTGGGGCGCAGGGCTTGGCGGCTCCGGTGTTCTTCAGCTCCATTGGTGGTGGAAGCTGTGTGGGATCCGGCTCTTCTCTCGCCAGGCGTCTTCTATCGTCGAGCCTGCCCACACGTCACCTGGTGTATAATTGACAGTCCACCATATTGTTATTGTCTGTACGTCGTTGTGCGATTAACAACATTAAATAGTTACTTTTGGCTTATCCATTGTCCGTTCATTACCGCCCCCTGTTGTGGGTCCGTGTCACGACACTTTCACATTTATTTCCTTTTACAATTTTATCAGTCTATATAAAAGTAAGATGGATAATCTTTAACAACTTTTTTCTTTTTAATGATTTCGCCCAAGAACTTCCAGGTTCCCCTAATGTTGTTTTTATTTTTCTCCAACAAATCGCAGTAATACTGCTTCTTACACAATCGCATAATGTTTGTTTGTTTAATTTATTTTTGTCTTATTTCCTATCTGCTTCATTTGTTCTAAATTTTAAAAACTGCTTATACAATACATTTTTCTTTTTACATGCATTCAGGAGTCCCTTTGTTTTCTTTTTCTGCTTTTGACACAAAGCAGAAAATTCGACCACATTACACCCGTTTTGGCGTCCCTGCACTGGCTCCCAGTCACTGCAAGATCAGATTTTAAGGTACTGTTATTAGTTTATAAGATTGTTCATGGACTTGCACCTATCTGGCTGACCCGGTGAGCCCTTATGTACCAGCTCGGGCCGTGTTCCCAGGGTGAATAAAAAGTCTGCCCGTCACAGAGCTTTCTCTTACCGTGCCCCAGCTCTGTGGAACGATCTCCCGGCACACATACGGCAGTCGGATACTGTGGAGACTTTTAAATCATGTTTAAAGACTCATTTGTTTTCCTTGTTTTATCATTAATGTTATGATGTGTTTTTATTCTTGTATTCTTTTATGGTTTTGTCTTTTTATTGTGTTTTTAAATTTTTAATTCAGTTTTTTCTGTTTTTATTATGTTGTATGAAGCGCCTTGAGACAATTTCATTGTAAATTTGCACTATATAAATTAATACATTTGAATTTGTACTTGCCACTCATGGCGACCCTGAACAAAGCAGGAGCAACCGAATAGACAACATCAACTTGCCACTCATATGTGGACTTTAATGTCCACAGAGGCATATTTGACTGTAACATATCATCTCATTGAAAAGTGCCAAATGAGGGAATTTGTTTTGGAAACTCACACTTTCCATGGGCAGCATAATGCAGATATATCAGTCAACGCATCACAGAAGAATGGGGCATAAATGACAAGGGTGTTGCAGTTGTGACAGACAGTTGTGCAAATATGGTTGCTGTAGTACACAAGGCTGGATGGAGGTATTGTCCATGTTATGCACATACACTGAATGTAATTGTAAAGGAAAGTTTAAAAACTGTCCCAAAAGTGGTGAAAGTGCTGTAGAAATGCAGTGTCCTTTTGTCACCACAGCACATAGGCCACACAGAAGCTCATCCAGTCAGTAGATACTTGGCTGGAATTCAGTTTTTTTACATGCTGGAGAGGCTCTGTGAGCAAAATTAAGCTGTGGCCATGGCCCCTGTGCCTTTTAGGTAGGAATGCATTGTGGTTAAATGAGGGAGAATTATCCTTCATCAAGCAAACAGTTGATGCACTACGACCATTTGAAGAAGGGACATGGGAAGCTTCAGCTGAAAAATATGTTTCAGTCTCCAAAGTGATTCTGCTTGTCACTCATTCACAGGGCTGTAGCAGTCTGAGAACGTCAAGGCGAGGGAGACCAAATGTGCTCTTTTCCCAGGACTTGTGCTGTTTTGTCGTCCTGGGTTTTTTTTTTTTTTTTTGAAAGTCATGAAAATGTCCTGGTTTTCATTGTTTTGCATCTTTGAGTAAACTTTGAGTAACATTGGAGTATCTCATTGCCAGGCCGAGTGTCATGGATTTCGGTGATCAAAATATGGTCACCTTTGTCAAGGCAGCTCCTTTGCCACACAACTGGCACAGCAATGTCAGTACATATTCAGTATTGAGAGCATTCTTTGTCTAGCTGCCAGTGCGTTTCTCCCAGCCAGGTGCATGCCAGTCTGTGGGCCCCGTGCCCCGCGTCACTGGAGGAGTTTCATTCATCCAGGAACAGTTTAGGGGGAAATTCACACTTTGTGTACGTATAGAAGTGGTGTGCGATCACAGTGCAGTGTCGGAGGTTACAAATTGCCTGATTTTTATTACGCTGGAATTCTCACGCTTGTCTGAGGGATTGGAAGTACGGAAGCCCATTACACACACACACACACACACACACACACAATAAATAAAAAATAGCCTGATCTCGTAATTACGAGGTCAGCGGTATTTTTTTAATTTTTTTTATCCAAGTGAGCATTCACTGGATAAAAAAAAAAATATTAGACCGCTGATCTCTAATAACGAGATCAAGATCTCATAATTACGAGATCTTTTCTCATAATTCATAGTTATCTGATTTTTTTTTTTTTTTTATCAAGAATGCAATGTGCTCATGTCTCCGGCCAAAATGTAAAGTTTCTGCGCATGTATACGAGGTCTATTAGAAAAGTATCGTACCTTTTTTATTTTTTTCAAAAACTATATGGATTTGAATCACGTGCGATTACATCAGCCAACCTTGAACCCTCGTGCGCATGCGTGAGTTTCTTCATGCCTGTCGGTTGCGTCATTCGCCAGTGAGCAGGCTTGGAGTGAGGTGTGGTCCACCCCTCTCGTCTGTTTTATTGCGAATAAATGTCTGAATGATTTGGAGCTTTGCTGCATCAATTTTTTTCCAGAAACTGTGAGAGACCTCCAGGTGGACACCGTTCGAAAAATTAATATGGCTTTCAGGGACGATTTTATGGGGATTAAACAGATTACGGGGTGTTACTGCCCCTATAAGGACAGCCCACAACTGCTGAGAGCGCGGCGCGCTCCCAGCCCCCATCGACAGGCTGACACCCCACTGGAACAACCAGATCATTTCCAACGTGAAAGCTTTGTCGATCCGGGACCTTGTCTGACTTTCACAAAAAGGCAGAAGTTGTGGACATCAGCACTTTATTGGCACATTCCACTGTTACAGGAGTTTTTTTTCATGGAAAAAGAAGCGGAGGGACGCGCTGCCGTGCCGCTCATGGCGCGGCACAAAACCACCTCGGTGTTGGTCTCACAGGACGGCTTAAAGGTGGATTTCAGACGGCTGTCGGTTGCTTTTCAGTCGTGTGATTATGCGATTGTGATTGTGCATGAGCTGGACCTGCCCCAACATGGCCTGGAAGGCTTCATCACGTTGTTGCTTTGTGCCGAGCAGCTGCACCGCGACGCGCGGTGGGTGAAAAAAAAAAAAGTATGTAAAATGCAGAAATTTGGGGAAACTGTGCTGCTTTTCTCTCTCTCTATTGTCGCTATTTAACAGATTTTAATAAAAGTAGGCTTCTTTTAAAGCCCTTTAATTGCTCTTTCTAATGAACCCATACATGTCTGGGTAGAAAAAAAAAGTTTTATGTAAAGTGTGGAAAAATATGCCATTCTGTTCATTTACTGTGATGTTTTTTTTCCTTTCATCATAATTCTCGATGGATTTTTATAAATGAAGCCTTGTAAGTTGTATTCAATCTGATTAAAAGCTCTAATGAACCCATACATGCCTGGACAAAAAAAATCCTTATGTATTAAAATATAAATCTGAAGTATGCCTTGCCATTGTGGTCATTTACCTTGCTGCTTTTTCCACTGTAATATTATTGCTAGTCTTTTAATAACAACATATATATGATTTTTACTAACATTTTATTACAAGTAGATATAAAGCCATTCAGAATTTATGACTTTTGACCGTCAGTCAGGGTAAAAAGTACCTCCCCCATCCCCTCCAACCACACTGTTAAAATTTAAATGCCGCCTGTGACCACCATGAACACATCATATTAAACAACAATTGCAAGTATATAGACATGAATATATTTAAACATTTTTGTTTCCATATTTGTATGCATGTGAACGCAGCTTAGTGAAAAGAAGTTATGGCGCTGAGTTATAGTCTCAGTATATTGATATTAAATTGCGACATAACGACTTTAAAATAGACAATAAATTTGTTTTACATAATTACATTAAGGCTCTTGTACAGTTCATTTTAGTATTCGAGAATTTGTTTTTGTAGTTGGTGCAATTGATGGTGAAGCTCTGGCTGCCTTTTTTCCTCTCATTTCGATTCTGTTTAACTGGCTCAAGGTGCTCTCTCCACCCTTAGTAATGGCCGGATCCGTTCCAGATCTGGAACGTCTGGCATCGACATCTCAGGTGGCATTCACTCCTTGAACAACACGGCTCAGTTCATGGGAGTAGATTGCATCAATATCCCACATATCCCATTTTTTTTGGGGGGGGGGTCAGGCCTGATACCACACAAAAACTGATGCATCAGGGAACTATGACTACTGGACAATTGAACTAATAGTGAAATACCAATTGACAGGCAAATATTAGGTGCACTCAACTGGAATGGATGGTATATCCCAGTGCACTTATGACACCTTAACAGTATTTCCTAAAGTATGATGAAGTTGCATATTGAATATGAACCAAGTGAAATGGAGGTTGTACATGCTGGTCAATTTCATGTAAATAGTTAAATACATTTCATAACTTTTTCCTGTAAGTTAGTTAGTGTCTCATTTTGGTTGGGGGTTTCCTCTTTTCAAAGAAACGAGTCACCACTGCAGTCTCCTGACAAACCCAGTTGAACCCAAACTGAGTAGAGATAAGACATTTTGGAGTTGCTTGAAACCAGATTGTTGGATACTTAAGATTTTCCTGACTACTCAGTCAAAAGGGATGACATCAGCATCGGAAGGTATTTAAACAGCATGATACGGATAAATTCTCCATGTCTGGCGAGCAGTAACAGTCCGTTTTCACAGCGTTTGTGCATCAGTTGGTGTTTGTATAAACACCCCCCCGCACGCTCTTACTGGAGTCTGGTGTCCTGTCAGCTGGCTTGACAGCCTCAGGTTGGGGTAAGCCACGTCTCTGTGATCACCAGAACACAGCAGTCTTGGATGTGTTGGGAAGTGATCTTGCATTCGAGACGAAGATGCTCGGAAACGAAGGCTTGTGCAGTTGTCTGCTTAGCCGAGCTCATACTCCACATCGACAGCCCGTCTTATACCTGTGCTCTTGACATCGCCTCCGTCGCTTCTCGGCTGGAACAGTAATCCACAGGAACCCCGGTGGTCTGACGAGCTCTGCTGGGATGTTGTGTCCAATGTTTGTTTGCTTTGAAATGCAACTGTCTTACATCAAACCGATGCCAAGTAGTTTGTTCCAGCTGAATCTCTCATAAGGCTGTGGATACGTGGCATTTAGTTTACTGTTTTCTAATGAAAGAGTTCCAGCACACGGAGTGCTGAGCCGCAGCATGTACACACGCCACCATCTTGCTACAACACCACATCCTCAACACCATGGACAGCATCATGTGCTGTCTGTCCACTATAAAGGACAGCATCATGTCCCGTCTGTCTGCTCCTGAAGAAATGGTTTTCCAGTGTTGTTGATCATTGTGGTGGTTCGTGTTGTTGGTGATGTCTAAAAGGTGAACTCCTGGTGAATTATTCTTGAAGCGTCTCATTGTCAGTCTGGTCACAGCTCGTCCAGGAGTTGTCTTTGTGGAGTGTTCAGCAGGCTGACGGTCTGCCCGCCTCCTCTCTCACTGCACTGATTTAATATGAAGACTGATAGAAATCAATTTAATTATTCAATTAATAGATATGCAATATAATAATGTTATGAAAGGAAAATGTCTCGTTGTGTAGCATGAATAGCATAATGTCACACTTTCTGTTTTCAATCCACAATCACAAATACGTTTTCATAAATTTCTTACTCTTAATGTTATAATTCAATCCTTAATGTTCAGTAGCTGCTGACGTCTGCTCCACCAGCTTCAGCAGGACGTCATCAAGAGCAGAAGGCTGCTGGCGTTTCTGTTTCAATGGACGTCAGATGACCTGTGAGGTGCTTGGACCCTCTTCTGGGTTTATTTGATGCTGGAGACACAGCAGGGTCCTCATCTGATACCGACTCAGCATCTGGTGTCACCGGAGCTGGATGGGGTCCTGACCTGCCCTAACCACAGTGTGTGATTTCAGGACAGCATAGTTCTCCAGGGTCCGACTCTGCCGCTCCGTGAGTTTTACCAGTAGATGTCCGCTCTTCTTTTCTGGAGCCTGCCGTACATGTTCCATGGGAACTTCTTCCATGTTACAGCTTAATGCTCCGCTGTCGTTCCAGCTCCTTGGCACACAGTTCAAGGAGTTTCTGTTTCTTTGCATGATTTTTAAATTAGCAGCACGTTGGTCAGAGAATAGGGTTTGTTCAACAAAACGCTCACAAAGGGCAAAACTTGCTGTTGTCTGGTCACCTCATGCAGCAAGACCACCAGTAACCACATAGAGCAACACAATGATTTCCCTTCAGACAAATGGTAAATGGACTGCATTTATATAGCGCTTTTCCATCTGAATCAGATGCTCAATGCGCTTTACAATTATGCCTCACATTCACCCCTGATGTCAGTGTGCTGCCATACAAGGCGCTCACTACACATCAGGTGCAATAGGGGATTAAAGGCCTTGCCCAAGGGCCCTTAGTGATTTTCCAGTCAGGTGGGGATTTGAACCCATGATCTTCTGGAATCAAGCCCAACACCTTAACCACTAGACCTTCACCTCCCCCAAGACAAGTAAATGTCTTTTTTTTTTAAATATCATCTCAGAATGTCCTTAAATTGACTGTCTTTGAACATGGATTCATCTTTCTACAAATCTGACAATTTCAAGATGGAAAACACTTTATGATCACATTGGCTCAAAAGGTTGTCATTCATAAGATAAATGACACTAAATACCCAAATGTTGTTTATGATTTAAACTCGACTGTAATATTGTTCATCTCAATCAAAGGAGATCAGTCACTGTTTTCCTGAAGCACCATTTAAAACACCACACTGTGATATATGGTTTGTTTTTTATTTTACTGGTTTTGGTCATGTGATGATGGATAAGAGTCACATCCAGAATCTTAGGTTCAAACCCCAGTTCAAGTCACAGGCTCAGCAGTTTGTATCCAATAGTTTGCGTTGTCATTTTTTTCAATTCAGTATTAAACTCTTACTATGTTTACAATTATTCTGTTATGTTGCATTTTGTAATATTATTAATTTTAGATGGGCTGTTGTTGTATATTCCAGGCTGTTGCACACATGCTGATCATGAATCTTCTTTTGGGCCACAACAGAAATAAGTGTGTTTTATACTTTGTGTTGTCCTCTTTGATTATATATTTATTTTACAGATTTAGATTTTTACACAAACAAAACCATCCAATCCAAATATTATTGTTACTGTATCATTTTATACAATCCTGTTTTAATATTGTACTTGGAGCCCTGCTCCCAAAGTTCGTTCCTTCGTTGTTCATTCATTCATTCAGTTTCTGCTGTTTGTCCAGGTCGTGGTGGCAGCAGACCAAGCAGCTCAACCCACACTTCCCTCGACCAAGTCCTGTGACTCTTCCTGGCCAACCCAGATTTTTCCTCAGCCTGGTGGAAATATAATCCCTTCAACATATCCTGGGTCTTCCCCAGGGCCTCCTCCCAGTTGGAAGTGCCAGGAAGACCTCCCTGGGGAGACAAACAGGGGGAATCCTCACCAGATGCCTGGCACCTTTGCATGTGAATAAACAGCATCTCTACTCTAAGTCCCTCCTGGATTGTGGAGCGTGTCAGCCCAGACACCCGATGGAGGAACCTCATATCTGCAGCTTGTATCCACGCTGCTGAACGAGCAGCTGTTAACCTGCTTGTCAGTTTTTCTGCTTCCAGGAGAGTTTGAACTGTATTTGTTGGGACGGTAGGACTTGGACTATGAGTCATGTTGATTTTGAATCATGTCCCAAATGGACGTTACTTCACACAGATTGGCTGATGATTCTGAGGTCAGACAAACTGCAGACCAGCTGAAACGGTGTGGGAGAATGTGACGGAACAACTTCCTGGTCTCTTTTCCTCACCTTCTCTGGTGGTGTGTCACACGACTGCTCATTTCGACGAACTGCCCCTGCTTTTAATAAATAAAACAAAACATTTAGGATACTGTGTATAGTTGCATTTTCTTTCTCTAATAACCTGGGAGCCATCAAGACACACATGACCCCTCTGAAGGAGTTTGAGGCTTCAGTGGTGATAATTGAAGAGACTTTTCAAAGAGAAACTTTGGACTGTTGTTTCAGCAGTTACAGCTTCAAGGAGGAACAGAACACAGAAAGACTTTGTGGACATTTTTAATGACTATAAATAAAAAATAAATACAATAACTTAGTGTGTAAAACAAAAATCAAAAAACATGATGTCCTAGGAAGACAGCCACTCTTCAAATGAGGCCATGACGTCCCTCTGTCTACATAAATCACAGACAGGAGGTATCTGAAAGAAGAACATGACATTAGAATGTTGCTGTGCTAATTAAATGATGTCGTCGTCATCATCATCTATAAAAGTGGAGAAAGATACTAACAGCGTGTCGCCGAAAACACTCTTCCTCCCTCTGTCTGATGTATATTTTGGGGAATATTGTCCATTGAGGAAGTTGGCTGACATCTATCACGTCTATAAAACAGGAAATGACAGTGATTTTAACGAGTGTCTGAACACAGCAGAACCAAAGCATCAGTGTGAGTCACCACATGAAAAATGAGACGTCAAAGTCAGCAGACGGCAGCAACTTACCAAACGGCTCACCAACGTGGACCTCTGGCCATTTTTTTGGCTCCCTCATTTCCTCCAGGTTTGCTTTTTCTATGAAAGAGGAAATGCCAGATTTTCAGAGGTTTGGCAAAATCATTTTAGAAAACATTCAGTAAAAGTCTTAAGCCATCACAAGAAAAAGTGTGATGACAAAGTTGAGATCTCACAATGACTTACTGGAACGCTCGTCATCCTCCAGTTGTCGTCGTCGTTTTTGCAATGGGGATAAAAATGGAGGAAATGGCGTCCTCATCTCCTCCAGGTCTGCTATTTCTATGAAAGAGGAAATCTCAGATTTTCAGAGGTTTGGCAAAATCATTTTTAAAAACATTCTGGCAAAAGTGTGATGACAAAGTTGAGATCTCACAACGACTTACTGGAGCGCTCGTCATCCTCCAGTTGTCGTCGTCGTTTTTGCAATGGGGATAAAAATGGAGGCAATGGCGTCCTCATCTCCTCCAGGTCTGCTATTTCTATGAAAGAGGAAATCTCAGATTTTTAGAGGTTTGGCAAAATCATTTGTAAAAACATTCTGGAAAAAGTGTGACAAAGTTGAGATCTCACAACGACTTACTGGAGCGCTCGTCATCCTCCAGCTGCCGTTTTCGTTTTGACAGTGGGATCAAACAACATGGCTGTCCCTTCTTCATTTTGTGATGTTTCTTCATGCCAATGAAACAGGAAATATCAGACATCGATTGCGATTTGGGAAAAATGTCTAAACATTGTTCAGCAACGGTTCTGAGTCTTCACAAGAAAAAAATGGGACGTCAACGTCAGTATCCTTCAGCAACTTAACTGAAGTGAGGGAAGCCATTCAGACACCCAGACACCTCTGAAGAAACTGCAGAGTGCAACTTTTGTCTGTTGCACCAGCAGTCACAGCTTTGTGTGGAAATGTCAGAGAAGGATTTTCATTCAAGAAAACAGATCAAATCCATTATCTTCTGGCAAACTGTGCCTGAAATGCTTTTTTAAAAATTGAAGAAAATACATCTCTGTCCCACTCCACCATGAACCTGTATAAGTTGTGATGTCACAGGGTTATTCCATTTTAAATCACCCAGTTTTATAAATATTTCCCAGGTCACTCCTCAATTTGATATGTCACTCACATTCCAAAGTTAGGATGGAATGCCAAATACTTGGTCTGTATCTTGAAAAAGTTTTGAAGTTACAGCCCCAGAATATTTTGGTGAATTTTTCACATTTTGCGAAAACAGTGTTTTGTTAAACCTGGTCTTACGGCAAGTCGTGATTCAGCAGCACGAAATATAATCTATTGGTTCGTGATATTGTGATGAAAATCGCCTCATTTTCTTCACAGCAGAACGAATTCATTCTAATTCATTCTGTGATGGCTGCACGAAATTAAAAGTGAAGCGGGGGGGGGGGGTCGGGGTGGTTATGGTTAGGGGGGGGGGGGTCGGGGTGGTTATGGTTAGGGGGGGGGGGAAGCAGTAAAATTAGGTTATGGTTAAGGTTAGGATCAGGGGTAGGAGTAGGGTTAGGAATAGCGAGTTAAAAAAGAACCCTGTCACGAAAATTTGACTCATTTTGTCACAGGAGCACGAAAAAAAAAGTGAGACAGGGCTGGTTTTGTTTGAGGGCAATTGAGCATCAAATTCATATTTTTACCAGGTATTCTTACATATCTTTTGCTTCCTTACAGCCCTAGGAAATGTAAGTGAATTTTTCACAGTTTGCAAAAATGGTGTTTTGTACCAACTTTAAACATTAATAAATTTATTCACAACTGTGAAATTGCTCATCTTTTTTTTTTTTGCTCATCTACTTTTTTCTGTCCAGTGGACAAACTGAGTCAGTTGTGGTGTCTAGTGTGTTCTGTCTTCCAGAAAGGCCTGAAAATGGTAGCAAGCCCAAAATGTGACATGTTGTTCTTATTCATATTCTGCATATTTGCTGCAGAAAATGGGCAATAGTTTAAAACTTGTTCAAAATTTGCACTTTTCTAATGACTATCGATTTGGGTCCAAACAACCTGATTTATGATTTTACTGTGTAAATGTGCTCTAACACACCACAAATCATGGTGCAAAAAAGTAGACTGTCATATCAAGTGTATTTCTTGAATTTTTTAGCAATCAGAAATGTGAATGATACGTCAAAATTTGGACCCGCAACCATTTTCAGGCCCTTCAGGCAGATCACATGAGAGACCAAAACTAACTCAGATTTCCCACTTGACAGCAAAAGTTACCCAAAATCAGCAGTTTCACATACATCAAGATACAGACCTAATATTTGGCATTTCACTGTAACTTTGTAATAACATATCAAATTGTCTAAACAGGACTGAGGGGTGACCTGGCGGCCTTTGGGTGATTTCAGATGGAATGACCCAACAGCCAAAAGTTGCACTGTGCACTTTACATTTCATTCACATTGTTTAACCATAATTGCCTTCACCAACATTTTGGGTATCACTGACATAAATATTTAGTGAGCCAGCATTAAAATGCCTCACATCGGGGGTATTATTTGTAAAGTGCTTTGAGTCTCTGATACAGATGGAAAAACGCAATATAAATGCAGTCCATTTAAAAATGATTTTTTTTTTCATTTCTTTTATCAGTAATTTCAAAAATTGCTTCAATAATTACATCCAATATATTATGAAACATAAAATGTAGCTGTGAAAACAAACTAATCTGCTTTCTGTTTTCTTTTTCCTGCTGCCTGGACAACATGAACATTCTGCTTTTTAATTCATATTAATTTGCTGTCATTAATGTAAAAACTTGTTTTAAACAGTAAATCTCAATGTAAATTGCTGTTAATTCATAGTTAGTACTTTTGATTAAGTGATTTCAGTTTTCACACCTTATCTTGTTCACTTCTTAATAATTTGGTTTGTATTTATTTCATTTAAATCATGTCAGTTTACCTGTTTGACTTGAAGTCTGCTGAAAAAACAGCTGCTGAAGAAGTTCTCAGAGTAAAGTTGCTGTTTGCTCCAAAATGTGTTGACAGGTTGGTGGTTTGTCTGGTTCTGAAGTTCTGTCTGTACTTCTTAACGTCAGTTTGGGGCTCTGACATCATCAGAGGAATTGTTGTCTGGTTACCATGGAGACAGATATGCTAATTAAGGCAATATGTTATTTTTATATTACTGAACAGTTTTAGCAAAACTGCAATCTTTAATGATTTTAAAAAGAAATCAACTTAGAATTTTAGAAATTGTCCCCTCCTGATTTGTGTGGGAGGGGGGTTTATTATTATTATTTTTTATTATTCATGTTATTTTAAACAGTTTCAAGCAATCAGTGAGAGAAGCTCATGTAAGTAAGAAGTGAGAAATAAATCCCTGGTGGTCTGATGCACAGAAGTTGTTTGTAACACCTTAAAAAGATGTTCTGAAGTGACTGAGACGACCTGAAGCTTGTTGATGTGGATTTACTGCCTTTGGAATGTCGTGGTGAGTTACTTTTAGACAAGCTAATGTGCTAACAATTTTAGCCTGTGTCACATTCAACATTCTGCTTATTAGTGTGTGTGCGTATGTGTGTGTGTGTGTGTGTGTGTGTGTGTGTGTGTATATATATATATATATATATATATATATATATATATATATATATATATATATATATATATATATATATATATATATATATATAATGTGTGTGGTCTATTAGAAAAGTATCCAACCTGATTTTTTTTAAAAACCATATGGATTTGAATCACGTGTGATTGCGTCAGACAAGATTGAAACCTTGTGCGCATGCGTGAGTTTTTTCATGCCTGTCGGTTCCGTCATTCGCCTGTGAGCAGGCTTTGAGTGAGGAGTGGTCCACCCCTCTCGTCTATTTTTTATTGCGAATAAATGTCTGAACAATTTGGAGGTTTGCTGCATCAATGTTTTTCCAGAAACTGTGAGAGACCTCCAGGTGGACACGGTTCAAAAAATTAACATGGCTTTAAGGGACGATTTTATGGGGATTAAACAGATTACGGAGTGTTACTGTCGCTTTAAGGACTGCCCACAACTGCTCAGAGCGCGGCGCGCTCCCAGCGCCAATGGACAGGCTGACACCCCACTGAAACAACCAGATCATTTCCAACGTGAAGGTTTTGTTGATCCGGGACCTCGTCTGACTTTCACAAAAAGGCAGAAGGCGTGGACATCAGCACTTTTTCGGCACATTCTGCCGTTACAGGAGTTTTTTTTCATGGAAAAAGAAGCGGAGGGATGCGCCACGGAGCCGTTCATGACGCGGCACAAAAACACCTCTGTGTTGGTCTCACAGGACGGCTTTGAGATGCCGTTCAGACAGCTGTCGGTGGTTTTTCAGTAGAGTGATTATCCGAGAAATTGTGGATGTGCCTGGACATGCCAGAACATGTCCTGTGAGGCTTCATCACGGCGTCTCTTTGCGCCATGCGGCTCCGCCGCGACGTGCAGGATTCCTCCGCACGTCTGTCTTAATGTGCTGATGTCCACGTCTTTTCACAATTCCTGTGCTAGCCAGATGACATCCCGGATAAAACACAGTGTCCAGTTTGGAAATGAACGGCACATTCCACTGTTACAGGAGTTTTTGTCATGGAAAGAGGAACAGAGCTTCGCGCGTCGCGGCAGAGCCGCATGGCGCACAGCAACGCCGTGATGAAGCCTCACAGGACATGTTCTGGCATGTCCAGGCACATCCACAATTTCTCGGATAATCACTCTACTGAAAAACCACCGACAGCTGTCTGAACGCCATCTCAAAGCCGTCCTGTGAGACCAAAATGGAGGAGGTTTTGTCTTGCTCCAGCAGCGAATCCATCGTGACGCGCGAAGCCTCCGCTCGGCTTTCCATGACAAAATCTCTTGTTAAAAGTGAAATCTGCTGCAAAATGGTTGGTGTCCAGCTCTTGTGATAACCAGAGAAATCTACACGATGGTCATGGATCCATACAGCCATCATTTAGAAATGAAATGGTCGTTCAGCCTGTCGATGGCGGCTTCGGAGCGCGGCGCGCCCCACAGCCGCTGGGGGCCGTCCTTAAAGCGACAATAACACTCCTTATTCTCTGCCAAGCCCGTAACATTTTCACCGAAAGCCAGATAAATTTTTTGAATCGTTTCCAGCTGCCAGTCTCTAACAGTTTCTGAAAAAATTCTGATGGAAAAAAAAAGCCCAAATCATTCCACCATTTCCTGGCAATAAAAAATAGACGAGAGGGCTGGACCACTCCTCACTCAAAGCCTGCTCACAGGCGAATGACGCAACCGACAGGCATGAAAAAACTCATGCATGCGCACGAGGGTTCAAGCTTGTCTGACGCAATCACACGTGATTCAAATCCATATGGTTTTTGAAAAAAAATAATAAGGTCGGATACTTTTCTAATAGACCTCGTGTGTGTGTGTGTGTGTGTGTGTGTGTATATATATATATATAAAATCATGGGTTAAAGTTCTCCGTCACCATGACGGCTTTCCGTCATTTGGAAAATTTAACCACACATACGCGCGCACATGTTGTCATGCGTGTTTTGGGGCCGAAATATGATACTCTCACTGTCAAAGCAAAGTTTTTTTGTTTTTTTTTTAATCTGTCGGACCTGCGGCCCGGAGGACCGATGCCCAGCTGGTAACAGACGGTGGCAGCAGCAGAGAACAAGTCACTTGGAAGAAAAGGGCTTAATCAGTGAAGTTCCACAAAAACCACACATGAAGGATTTTTTTTCTTTCCTTTTTTTACACGAGGGTGTTATGGATTGGGGGGTGTTTGGCTGGCCCTGTGTTTCTCTGTCTCCCCAGGTGGTTCTGGGGGGGTTATTGTCATGGAGTGGGGGGTGTTTGGCTGGGCCTGCTTTCTCTGTGTCTCCCCAGGTGGTTTGCATTTGGTCCTGAGTTGAGAAGAGGTGAAGTGTGCAGAGGATCAGAGAACCTCACTCATTGCCTGCACCTGCTGCCTGTCTACACGTGCAGATCAACAGGAGAACAGCTGGAATGCATTCCCTGATGAGGCCTGCTGGATGTAAGCCCTGATGATACAGGGCTTCTTTGCCAGAGGATTACCTTTGTGCCATCCGTGTGAGGCTGACTTGGAGAGATCAGCTTCATTACAATAGACGCTGAGGACCGCTCCGGGTTTGACGCACGTGTCTGTGAGAGAGAAGTGAGGTTCTCAAGCTGTACTGCGCACTTCCTGAGGTACCTTAATGTTTATGGTTTCTAATAATTAACAGCTGTAATTGAGCATGTTACGTTAATTGTTTGGTTCGCTCCTCACCGCCGTTCATGGAAAGTGTTGGTTGGCACTTGCGGTGAGGAGCTACTTTTAACGTAAGCCTGGAAGTGTTTGCTGAGTACATGCTGGTGTGAACTTCCCTCTGAGTTGAAGGTTTGGGCTGACTAACCTCGTTCTCCTCTTCACAGACTCGGTGGTCCGTGCAGCCGCCTGGGGGGGTGTCGGCAGGGTTCCTGAGTCCAGAACATTTGTGGCTCCCGTCCATTTGCGCGCGCCGTCCTCCCACGCCAGACCGCTGCTCCCTTTTGCACATTATCACAGTTGGTTAATAAATCGTTTTCTTGAAACCGCTCTCTGTTCTTTTAACGCTGGGTCCGGTCAGACGCTGGTCCGGGTCCTCCGGGCCACGTCGGCACACAGAACAGAATCCTCTGGCCAAACATCACGGACCCAGCGGCAGCAGAGTTGGTACTGTGCCGGGAAGGTGGCAGCAGACGTTGGAAGTTATCCGGGATCAGTTGCGGGTGCTCTCCGCGCGGGTTGTGCATGTTAGTGATCCTAATATTGAATAATAGTTTGAACTCTCTTGCAGCCGTGTTCCTGTGATGTTGCCTTGTCTATGGAATTGGCGTTAGGCGTGATCAGCGACGGCTTCGCTTCACGCTCCAACCGGATGAGAGGTTGGACAGGAGCTGCATGAGTGTGTGATTGGAGGGTGAACGCGCACGGCGGAGTTCTGCAGCACGGGTCGCTTTGCGTCCTGCTGTTATAGTCGTAGCCCCGTTTCCCCGGGTGAGGATGGCTACTACGTCTGTTGTATCAGCTCCGGACTTATTAGTTAAATCACACTTTAGCTGTATGCTACACGTAGCTGCTCACAAGTAAAGCAGTGTGTGTTGAGTTTACTCGGTTGCCACAGGGCTTTTCATTTTTAACACTCTGGCTCCCCCTGCTGGTGACTGAGCCACATTACCGTCACAGCTCTTAAGGTAGAACATAAATGTTCCATTTTTTTGAGCTTGACGGTATACGTCACTTATCAGTTAGTTTCTTGTTGCTTTATTAATTGTGGGGTTTTATATGTGGGATTTAAACTGTTTTTTTGTGGGTTATAGCACTGGTAGTTGGTCCGGTGGTATGGACAGATAGGCTGTCTGGAGCACAGTACTGGACTCAGGTAATTAGATGCCAAAACTCACTTGTTTAAGTTTGTGGTAGGACAACAGCTGTGTTGACACAGATGTATCTGTACACGTGTCTAGTGGTGTCTGGATGGGAGTGTTTGACTTAAGGTGAAGGTTTGAGGCTGAGAGGTGAGAGGCAAATTAATCACTCCTCAAAGCTTGGACTGTCATTTTGGCCACAGGAGCAAGGTGAATGACAAAGAAAAAAAAAAGGTAAATGCAAGTCATCATACTCCACATTCAATGCTGCTGGATATCGGTGCACATGTACTTTTTGTTTTATTATTTGTTAGGTTTTTATTTTAGTCCTACCCCCCAGGATTTGATTGTAAATGTCCTCTGGGGGGTGATGAGGGAGGGGTGATTGGGTCGTTTTGTTTTTTATTTCCCGGTCCTCTACCTCCAACCCTAGTCACTTCTGTACCATATGTCATTAGTGTTGCTAGGGTGGTGCAGGTTGGTGATGCTGGGGGTTTCCCAGAAAACCTCTGCACCTGGGAGGGGGGGTTTAGGGGCGTTTTATTTTATGTTAATTCCCTGTCCCACCTCCGGCCTCAGCGCGCTGTTGAGCCGTACGCCATCGGCATGGCTGAGGTTTGATGCAGCGCAATATACTTCCAGCTAGGAGCTGGGTTGAAAGTCGGGGGCGTGGCACCGTTTCGTGCCGTACGCCGTTACCGCAGTTCCACTCCTCCCGTTTGACTTTTAGGTATAGTCATAGGTAATGACACTGGACGTACTTCCAGATTCCCCTGCGCTGAGGGGGTGGGGTTGGGGTCGTTTTGTCCTGTTTTCTCCCCTGGATTCAGTTGTTTTGAGCCGTTTGTCATTACAGTATCTGACAACTGGTTCTGGAGGGTTTCCAGGGTCTCTCGGGGTTCTGGGGGGGGCAACAGGTTTTTCCGTTTTTTGTTTTCCCCCGGGGTTGTTTGTGTGTCCACTGGGGGGCTTGGGGTTTGTTATGTTTCTCCCAGTTTCCATCCTCAGGGTATGACTGTGATGTCCTCTGGGGAAAAATATGACTGTGGGTCCAACAGGCCGTGGGTGGCCGGGGCTGGGTTTGTTCGGTCATGGGGGTGTCTCCTGGAGTTTGATGGGACGGTCCTCTGGGAGACGCAAAAAGCTCCTGTATGTGACTTTGGATCTCAGATGAACCTCGGCTATGGTTATTACTCCTGGAGCTGGCGATGATGTCCTCTGGGGAGTGTTGGGCTCTACCTGTCGTCTGGGGGGGGGGGGGGGGGGGGGGGTGTTAATTTGTTTTTCTCTTATTGGGATTATGTTTGGATTGTGTTTGTGGGGCTCTGTTGGGGTTTTGGGATTGTATTTTTTTCTTTTCCTCCCCAGGGTTTGATGGGACGGTCCTCTGGGGGGGTTGTTGGGATTTTCTATTTGTTTTATGTTGGACTATATTGTGGGAATCTTTTGGGGTGTTTTGGACTGTTTTTGTTTTGCTACCAGCCAACATGCCAGCCAAGTTGCCTTGTCTCCTCACCGGCCTGTCATGTGTTTCCGCGTGGACCCAGGAGGGTCGCGCCACATGTCTCCCTGCCGTGGACCATGGAGGATGGTGCCGTTTTCGGAGCAGGACCGTGTGGTCGCCGGGAGGCTTCCCTTTGAGGGAGGGGTATTGTTATGGATTGGGGGGTGTTTGGCTGGCCCTGTGTTTCTCTGTCTCCCCAGGTGGTTCTGGGGGGGGGGGGGGGGGGGGGGGGGGGTTATTGTCATGGAGTGGGGGGTGTTTGGCTGGGCCTGCTTTCTCTGTGTCTCCCCAGGTGGTTTGCATTTGGTCCTGAGTTGAGAAGAGGTGAAGTGTGCAGAGGATCAGAGAACCTTACTCATTGCCTGCACCTGCTGCCTGTCTACACGTGCAGATCAACAGGAGAACAGCTGGAGTGCATTCCCTGATGAGGCGTGCTGGATTTAAGCCCTGACGATACAGGGCTTCTTTGCCAGAGGATTACCTTTGTGCCATCCGTGTGAGGCTGACTTGGAGAGATCAGCTTCATTACAATAGACGCTGAGGACCGCTCCGGGTTTGACGCACGTGTCTGTGAGAGAGGAGAAGTGAGGTTCTCAAGCTGTACTGCACACTTCCTGAGGTACCTTAATGTTTATGGTTTCTAATAATTAACAGCTGTAATTGAGCGTGTTACGTTAATTGTTTGGTTCGCTCCTCACCGCCGTTCATGGAAAGTGTTGGTTGGCACTTGCGGTGAGGAGCTACCTTTAACGTAAGCCTGGAAGTGTTTGCTGAGTACATGCTGAGTTGAAGGTTTGGGCTGACTAACCTCGTTCTCCTCTTCACAGACTCGGTGGTCCGTGCAGCCACCTGGGGGGGTGTCGGCAGCGTTCCTGAGTCCAGAACATTTGTGGCTCCCGTCCATTTGCGCGCGCCGTCCTCCCACGCCAGACCGCTGCTCCCTTTTGCACATTATCACATAGTTGGTTAATAAATCTGTTTTCTTGTAACCGCTCTCTGTTCTTTTAACGCTGGGTCCGGTCAGACGCTGGTTCGGGTCCTCCGGGCCGCGTCGGCACACAGAACAGAGGGGCCATAACTTCAGTTTGTCAGTGAGCCCACGTGACACCAGTAACACCGTGCGCATTTGAAGGAACGAGTCACATTTCACATAAGGGAGGACATTATTTTTAACTTAAGTTGATGAAGTGGTGAAGTGGCAGATATTAATGATCCAGTCCAGGTCTGAGGGTTGGCTGCCCCTCGGAAAAGCCACGTTAATGGGGAACGATTAAAAACTCCGGTGGGACATGGCGGACAAGCCTCGTTTCTTGATCGCACCAAAGTCCTGGTTAGTGACTTTAATCAACAAAACGGTGAGTCATGATTGATATCTTTAAATGGCTTTGATAGTAGTGCTATGTGACTAAAAAGATTAATCCAGGTTTTGAGTATATTTCTTATTGTTACATGGGAAACAAGGTACCAGTAGATTCAGTTGATTCTCACAAATCCAACAAGACCAAGCATTCATGATATGTGCACTCTTAAGGCTATGAAATTGGACTATTAGTAAAAAAAAAAAAAAAAAAAAGAGTAGAAAAGGGGGTGTTCACAATAATAGTAGCATCTGCTGTTGACGCTACAAACTCAAAACTATTATGTTCAAACTGCCTTTTTAGCAATCCTGTGAATCACTAAACTAGTATTAGTATAACAACAGTTTTTCATGATTTCTTACATCTGAGAGGCATTAATTTTGTTGGTTTGGAACCAGGATTTTGCTCGTTTACTAGTGTGCTTGGGGTCATTGTCTTGTTGAAAGACCCATTTCAAGGGCATGTCCTCTTCAGCATAAGGCAACATGACCTCTAAGTATTTTGACATATCCAAACTGATCCATGATACCTAGTATGCGATATATAGGCCCAACACCATAGTAGGAGAAACATGCCCATATCATGATGCTTGCACCACCATGCTTCACTGTCTTCACTGTGAACTGTGGCTTGAAGTCAGAGTTTGGGGGTCATCTCACAAGCTGTCTGCGGCCCTTGGACCCAAAAAGAACAATTTTACTCATCAGTCCACAAAATATTCCTCCATTTCTCTTTAGGCCAGTTGATGTGTTCTTTGGCAAATTGTAACCTCTTGTGCACATCTTTTATTTAACAGAGGGACTTTGCGGGGGATTCGTGCAAATAAATTAGCTTCACACAGGCGTCTTCTGTCACAGCACTTTCAGGCAACTCCAGACTGTCTTTGATCATCCTGGAGCTGATCAATGGGTGAGCCTTTGCCATTCTGGTTATTCTTCTATCCATTTTGATGGTTGTTTTCCGTTTTCTTCCACGTGTCTTTTTTTTTTTTTTTTGTCCATTTTAAAGCATTGGAGATCATTGTAGATGAACAGCCTATAATTTTTTGCACCTGCATATAAGTTTTCCACTCTCCAATCAACTTTTTAATCAAACTACGCTGTTCTTCTGAACAATGTCTTGAACATCTCATTTTCCACAGGCTTTCAAAGAGAAAAGCATGTTCAACAGGTGCTGGCTTCATCCTTAAATAGGGGACACCTGATTCACACCTGTTTGTTCCACAAAATTGGCGCACTCACTGACTGAATGCCACACTACTATTATTGTGAACACCCCCTTTTCTACTTTTTTTACTAATAGCCCAATTTCTTAGCCTTAAGAGTGTGCATATCATGAATGCTTGGTCTTGTTGGATTTGTGAGAATCTACTGGTACCTTGTTTCCCATGTAACAATAAGAAATATACTCAAAACCTGGATTAATCTTTTTAGTCACATAGCACTACTATCATTCTGAACACTACTGTGTATATATATATATATATATATATATATATATATATATATATATATATATATATATATATATATATATATATATAGCCGAGTGTGAAGCGTCTGGGATGAAGATCAGCACCTCCAAATCCGAGGCCATGGTTCTCGACCGGAAAAAGGTGCTTTGCCCTCTTCATGTCAGTGGAGTGTCCTTGTCTCAAGTGGAGGAGTTTAAGTATCTCGGGGTCTTGTTCACGAGTGAGGGACGGATGGAGCGTGAGATCGATAGACGGATCAGTGCAGCATCTGCAGTGATGTGGTCACTGTATCGGACCATCGTCGTGAAGAGAGAGCTGAGTAGGGGGGCAAAGCTCTCGATTTACCGATCAATCTACGTTCCGATCCTCACCTATGGTCATGAGATTTGGCTCATGACCGAAAGAACGAGATCGCGAGTACAAGTGGCCGAGATGAGTTTCCTCCGCAGGGTGGCTGGGCGCTCCCTTAGAGATAGGGTGAGGAGCTCGGTCACTCGGGAGGAGCGCGGAGTCGAGCCGCTTCTCCTCCACGTCGAAAGGAGTCAGTTGAGGTGGCTCGGGCATCTTTTCCGGATGCCCCCTGGACGCCTCACTGGAGAGGTGTTCCGGGCACGTCCCATTGTGAGGAGGCCCCGGGGAAGACCCAGGACACGCTGGAGGGATTACATCTCTCGGCTGGCTTGGGAACGCCTTGGGGTTCCCCCTTAGGAGCTGGGGGAGGTGTGTGTGGATCGGGAGATCTGGGCGGCTGTGTTGCACTTGTTGTCTCAGTCTATAGCTGAAGGTGCATCAGATGTTACAGTAACACTGTGCACACACACTGTTGATTTCATGCTGATCAGTCTGGACATGGACCTAATTCTGTGTTTTTTGTTTTAATCAGTGGAGAATCTTTAGACGATGCAGCCAGCACATCTGCAAAGTCCCAGAACATCCAGATGGACTTCCAGGTGCTCTGGGATAAGTTTGTGGAGGAATTTTCTGTCATAGTTGATGGGACAGTTCCAGCACTGAGTTCCCACTACGCTGCTTCGACGGACTACCAGCGGAAGATATACGAGCGCTGGCTGAAGGCCCAGATGAAATTGAGAGTTCAGCATGTCATCTGTAAGTATAGTATTAACCATTGAAATAACTCCTAAAGAGTGTAGTTTAAAACAATGCTGCTGTCAGGATTGATGTGTCAGACAGGCTTTGCTAACCTTGTGGTGTTTTTTTTTTTTTTTTTCCTTTTTTTTTTTTAATTCTCTATCACTGCCCACTTCAACCGTCGCCTCCCCTCCAGATCCAGAGTGGCAGCCTGGATTGCCAGTCAGGGCTGAAGAAGCAACATCCCCATTGCAGAAGCTGTGCTGGAATGACATGCTGACATCAAAGCACATCCGGCGCCTCGTCAGCAACCAGAAGTGGAAGGCGCTTGCCCTTAAAGACATCGAGGGCAAGGGCAAAGGTGTGGTTGCTGCCAGGAAGTTTGTCACTGGCGAGGTGGTCTGTGACTACCATGGTCAGGTAGTCACAGGTGCAGAGTGGGAGGAGATCCATTGCAACACCAAAGAAGAGGAGACTGGCTATATGTTCTTCTACACAAAGGATGGTCAGCGGATGTGCCTTGATGCCCATGCTACAACGTGTTCGTGTCACCCTGATCTTCAGACTTATGGGAGGATGATCAACCATTCCAGAAAGAAGGCCAACGTCAGACCTCGGCTGTTCACACTGGACTTTGATGAAAACGTGAGAGATGTCATGCTCTTCCTGGCAGTGAAAGGATATTGAGGGAGGTGAAGAAATTCTTTTTCATTGTGGAGTGAAGAGAACTCGTTCTGTGGGGAAGACCTGGACTTGGACTGGACAAGACACTGCTTCTCCTTCCTCTCACACTGGGACACCTGTTTCAGTGGACACAGATTTCAATATTTCTCAATAGCAACATGTAACTATACTGTGAACTCATGTGAGGTCAATTCATAACAGTTTGTTTATTTTTTTTTTTAAATGTGGACACCAATTTCAGTGTCAACATCACTGCACATATGATCTGTTTTGCAAATCCAGTTTGTGAAATAAATGCTCTTGTGATTTTATCATATCTTGTATTTGTGTACTTAAAGAGGGGAAAGTCTGATTTTTAAGTTGCACAAAAATTCCAGACCACATTGTGTTTTGGAAAGTCTGATGGCAGGAAGTGAATCTGGTTTTTAACTGTGTTAAAGGACTCCACATTGGTAAATGATTTGTCGTTCAGACACTGACTTTCACAGCTTAATTTGAGCACAAACACAGCTTTGATTTGTAGTTTTACACAGTTAGTGTTAAATGCATGTGTTTCCTACCTGGTCATTCTGGTTTTGGATGCTGTCTGACTTGGTTACTCATTTATGTACAGTTTAAAGGGTACAGACATTCCAGTTTGGAATGTCAAACTGGAATAAAAGCCTGGAGAAGGATCCAGGTCCTGTTGATGGGATGGTTTCTGCACTGGGTATATCATAGGAACACCAGTAAATGGTTTTTGAGTCCTCACTGAAGACCCAGATGAAGCTAAGAGTTCAGCATATCTGTAAGTATATTGTTATGGTTCACTCATTGGCCCATTTCACTGTGGTTTTTGGTATTGTCTCATTCTTGGGTTTGTCATTGATGGTTAATTTAAGTATTTTTGAATGAATTTACCACTGGATTACACGTAAACAAAGTATTAATGGGTAATTACCAAGTAATTGCTGTCATCACACTTGTTCCTTCATTATGAGGGAATCTTGAATTGATGCTTTACAAGGTAATTTCTGTTATTGTATAATTGCTGTAACAGAATAGCCACAGTTAGTGAAAAACATCTGTGTATTTTCCATCATTGTTTTAAATATCAACTGATTAGTTACACATATTACCATGATGTTCTTATAGAAATTACATTTCCATTAATTTAGGGAAAACATGTTAAGACGAGAAGCTATGTAATTTATTTGTAATTTCTCTGAAATTGCAGTAACACTGATGAGAGGCTAACAACACCCTTCTAACAAAGACTACCATATTAAGTTATTTTCATGAAATTACATTTGTAATTCATATAATTGATCAGAAACAGGGCTGCAAAATTCACTTTGGACTGTTTCAATTCTGTTATATGCAATACGCATTTGTGGATCTGTTTACACACACACACACAATGCAATACGCATTTGTGGATCTGTTTACACACACACACACAATGCAATACGCATTTGTGGATCTGTTTACACACACACACACAATGCAATACGCATTTGTGGATCTGTTTACACACACACACACACACACACAATGCAATACGCATTTGTGGATCTGTTTACACACACACACACACACACAATGCAATACGCATTTGTGGATCTGTTTACACACACACACACACACACAATGCAATACGCATTTGTGGATCTGTTTACACACACACACACAATGCAATACGCATTTGTGGATCTGTTTACACACACACACACACACAATGCAATACGCATTTGTGGATCTGTTTACACACACACACACACACAATGCAATACGCATTTGTGGATCTGTTTACACACACACACACACACACACAATGCAATACGCATTTGTGGATCTGTTTACACACACACACACACACACACAATGCAATACGCATTTGTGGATCTGTTTACACACACACACACAATGCAATACGCATTTGTGGATCTGTTTACACACACACACACAATGCAATACGCATTTGTGGATCTGTTTACACACACACACACCTACCTACCTACCATCAGCTCAGGAGATATTTCCTTTGCTGAGGTAAAACAGCAAACAGCCCAGAGCCCTGCAGCTGCAGTTATGTGGTTTAACCACCAGGTGGCGAATACAAAACATACAGTATGACATTCACATCAATTTTGTAGAAATTCAACAGAGGTCATTTATAACTCTGTTACATGTGCATGGAAACGTGCTTGAGAATGTAATGGTGAAAGCAGCAAATATTTAGCTCTACTAGAAATTGGTCACTCTAGCAGTCTTGTGTTCATGCAATATTATCTTGACATTTATTTACAGGTAATCAGTATTATGCATACAAGTTTGCTTGTCCAGGATTATTATAAAATGAATAGATGTGTATTTAATTTTTCTTTGTATTAATGCAATTTTTGCTTATTTTGTCATTTTAGATGGAGTGCTCCACAGAGATTACTGTCTGACCAGGGTCGTGACTTCGTATCCCAGATAAACAACAAGGTCTGCAAAGTCTTAAACATCAAGCGATCTGTAACCAGTGCATATCACCCACAGACTGAACCTTTGTGGACTGGTCCCTACAGGTATGTTGTTGAAACGTATTTGGAAAAAGAGGATGCAGTGAAATGTTTACTATTTTTACTATTTACTTCTGTTTTTAGTCTAATTTAACAGTAACTTGTTCACGATTTTTATTGTTGGATTTCTTCTATTTTGCATTTCTGAAAATAAATGTTTAGGTCACATTGCAAAATGCAATTATTATGTGTTTGGATTATTTTAATACAAGTTCATTTACTGTGTTTTTAGTCTATTTATTTGGCAAATTTCATCACTCGTGCCTAATTGAACAGTAACATTTTCACTTTTTATTATTGGATTTCTTCTATTTTGTATTTCTGAACAAAATCGATTTAGTTCAGATTGCAAAATGTTATGTTTAAGTTCACATTAATTTTTTACAGCATCCTGGAGATTGATTCAAACCAGAGTCCAGCTCAAGTGCTGCCAGAGAGGAGAGGTCCTTAAAGTGAAGGTGCCCTATGACCAGCTAAGACCCCATGAAGTCAGCGACCTTCATCCAGACAACTCTCCAGAAAATTCCCCCCCCCCAGTCTTAACAGCCCCCGAGTCTCCAGCGTCTGTCGTGACCCCACCAGCAGCCCCCGAGTCTCCAGCGTCTGTCGTGACCCCACCAGCAGCCCCCAAGTCTCCAGTGCCCCCGCCTGCCAAGTCGTCATTGCTGTCAGTGCCCCCATCTTCGCCGCCGTATCTCCCAAAGTGAGCAGCCAAAAGAAAAGCTGACGTCTTCATAACAAGTGTGACCGCCCCCAAATCCCGCAGAGTAGGCCACGTTCCCATCACGAAATGTGCAAACAAGATCAAGAATGTGGAAGCCCTTTGCTCCAGACTTCAAACAGACAGCTGGCTCGATGATGAGAAGATAGACCACGCCCAGGCAATGTTAGCCGAAAGTTTCCCCACAATCAGTGGAGTTCAAGCAGTCTGTGTTTTTGAGCCAGCTGCAAGCCAGAATGTCAACAACCCGAACACAGGCTTCGTCCAGGTTCTCAACATATCTGGAAATCACTGGGTCACCCTGAGCAATCTTTTCCAAGCTGATCAGAACGCGATCGTGATTTACGACTCTTTGAACAGTTCTCTCCCCCTTGATTCCAGGGATAAGGTTTTGAGGCAAATTGCATGCATGATTCATGCAAGAGAGCTACATGTGTGTATTCGGTGGGCAGACATATAGACAGACTGGCTCGGATGACTGCGGTCTCTTCGCGATTGCATGTGCCACTGCTCTTTGCCATTGCCTTGCACCACAAGACTGTGACCAGCATATGATGCGTCAACATCTCGCTGACTGTTTTAGACAAGATGTCCTGCTCCCCTTCCCTGATACCCCGAAGCCCCGTACCCACCAGTCCTTCACACACATGAATATTTTGACATCTTCTGCCATTGCCGCATGCCATATGACCCAAAACGCTTCATGGTGCAATGTGACCTGTGCGATGACTGGTTTCACCGACAATGTGAAACAGTGCCCAGAATAGTGCAGAAAAAACACCCCATTCTTCTGCAAGGGTTGTCGCCCTCAGGGACACAAACTTCTCACGGATGATTTTGTCGATAGACTTTAGATATTTTTTATGTTCCCTGTTTTGTAATATGTTTTTTTGGTAAATTTGTTTTTGGTAATTTTTTTTTTGTAAATTTGGTATTTATATAATGTTCTGATTCCTGTTGTAAATAGGGTGAATTTGATTTTATTATGTGTAGTTGAAGTAATTTGTATATAAAGTCATAAATCATTTATCATTATGTGTGTTTATAAAGTCATTTGTATATAGTCATTTTCCCTGTGCTGATTCCTTTTTAATTGTGTTACTGTTTAATGTAAATAAAAAATAAGTTATTTTGTGAATTGCAGCCTCAAATGTTTTGAAATTTGTATATATCTTGGTGTTCATGTGAGTTTTATTGTTTCTTGTTGCTATTAGTAAATGTGTGAATAAAGATAATTTTTTTTTTTATCCCACTCTGATTTTGTTCTTCTATCAAGGATCATAAACTTTAAATCAAGTTTCTCCTTATCATTAAGGGAACCAAAATGATTTCATGCCTGGCTGGTTAATTCAGAATAGATTTTTGCAGCTCAAATCCTAAGCAAAATATCACATTGTGTGATAAATTCAGACCTGCATGCTGCCATACTAATCAGTGAGATAATCAACTCAATATTCATTTATATATGAAGTTGAAGGATCCATTTGGGTATCAAACACAACAATAAATCTATTATAATGCTATGGTAAATCCAGATTTGCCTGGTAAAATCAGACCAACCTGGTAAAATCAGACTGGTTACTCATTATACTGAGTTATACAAATCATCATTCATTTTTACAGTGTTAATGGGTTCATTTCAAATACAGAAATCCCATTCATTTCAAATACAGAAATCCCATACTATGTTGCCCTGGTAAGTTCAGACTGGTATATATAGTCTAAGCTGGTAAAATTTCAGACTAAAGAGAAATTTCAGACTAGCTAGGTAACTAGTAACCAGAATTATAATGGTGAAATCAATAAGCATCAATAGAAAGTGACAGGATTTACTTGTGGTTTCAATTTAAAAGAAAATTATTTAATATATTTGCTTGGCAGATTTGGACCAGGGTCAATAACACACAAGTCTCAATATACCAAGATGGTAAAATCAGACTGGTGGTAAGTTCAGACTGTGGCTGCTACAGTCTCATTTTACCTGGTAAATTCAGACTGGTGGTAATCTCAGACCGTAACACCGGCCCGCCTGATAAGGACGCAGAACACAATGCGCTGTTTTAAAAAAAAAAAAAAAAAAAAAAAAAAAAAAGCATGCAAAATTGCACTAAAATAAAATCTGCGAAACTGCGAGGCCGCAAAAGGTGAACCGCGTTATAGCAAGGGACCACTGTATTTGGTATCTCACTGTAACTTTGTAATATCAAATTGTTTGAACAGGACTGAGGGATGACCTAGGGGCCTTTGGGTGATTTCAGATGGAATGACCCAACAGCCAAAAGTTGCACTGTGCACTTTACATTTCATTCACACTGTTTTTAACCTAACTGCCTTCACCAACATTTTGGGTATCACTGACATAAATATTTAGTGAGCCAGCATTAAAATGCCTCACATCGGGGTGAGAGTGAGGTATTATTTGTAAAGCGCTTTGAGCGACTGATGCAGATGGAAAAGCGCTATATAAATGCAGTCCATTTTTCAAAAATTCAAAGTTCAAAAAGTGCTTCAATAATTACACCCAATATATTATGAAACATAAAATGTAGCTGTGAAAACAAACTAATCTGCTTTCTGTTTTCTTTTTCCTGCTGCCTGGACAACATGAACATTCTGGTTTTTAATTCATATTAATTTACTGTCATTAATGTAAAAACTTGTTTTAGACAGTAAATCTAAATGTAAATGGCTGTTAATTCATATTTAGTACTTTTGATTAAGTGATTTCAGTTTTCACACCTGTTTAAGAAGGGGGACCGGAGGGTGTGTTCCAACTATAGGGGGATCACACTCCTCAGCCTCCCCGGTAAGGTCTATTCCAGAGTAGTGGAGAGGAGAATTCGACCGATGGTCGAACCTCGGATTCAGGAGGAGCAGTGTGGTTTTCGTCCTGGTCGCGGCACACTGGACCAGCTCTACACGCTCCATCGGGTGCTCGAGGGTTCATGGGAGTTCACCCAACCAGTCCACATGTGTTTTGTGGATCTGGAGAAGGCGTTCGACCGTGTCCCTCGGGGCACCCTGTGGGGAGTGCTCCGGGAGTACGGGGTCCAGGGTCCTTTTCTAAGGGCTATCCGGTCCCTGTACGACTGCAGCAGGAGCTTGGGTCGCATTGCCGGTAGTTAGTCAAACCTGTTTCCAGTGCACGTTGGCCTCCACCAGGGCTGCCGTTTGTCACCGGTTCTGTTCATTATTTTTATGGACAGAATTTCTAGGCGCAGCCAGGGTGTAGAGGGGGTTTGGTTTGGAAACCGCAGAATCTCGTCTCTGCTGTTTGCGGACGATGTGGTTCCGTTGGCTTCGTCAAATCAGGACCTTCAGCGTGCACTGGGGCGGTTTGCAGCTGAGTGTGAAGCGTCCGGGATGAAAATCAGCACCTCCAAATCCGAGGCCATGGTTCTCGACCGGAAAAAGGTGCTTTGCCCTCTTCAGGTCGGTGGAGTGTCCTTGCCTCAAGTGGAGGAGTTTAAGTATCTCGGGGTCTTGTTCACAAGTGAGGGACGGATGGAGCGTGAGATCGATAGACGGATCGGTGCAGCATCTGCAGTGATGCGGTTGCTGTATCGGACCGTCGTGGTGAAGAGAGAGCTGAGTAGGGGGGCAAAGCTCTCGATTTACCAATCGATCTACGTTCCGATCCTCACCTATGGTCATGAGATTTGGCTCATGACCGAAAGAACGAGATCGCGAGTACAAGCGGCCGAGATGAGTTTCCTCTGCAGGGTGGCTAGCTCGGAGTCGAGCTGCTGCTCCTCCACATCGAAAGGAGTCAGTTGAGGTGGCTCGGGCATCTTTTCCGGATGCCCCCTGGACGCCTCGCTGGAGAGGTGTTCCGGGCAAGTCCCATTGGGAGGAGGCCCCGGGGAAGACCCAGGACTCGCTGGAGGGACTACATCGCTCGGCTGGCTTGGGAACGCCTTGGGGAGGTATGTGTGGATAGGGAGGTCTGGGCGGCTTTGCTTGAGCTGCTGCCCCCGCGACCCGACTCCGGATAAAGCGGAAGAAAATGGATGGATGGATGGATGGATGGAGTTTTCACACCTTATCCTGTTCACTTATTAATGATTTGGTTTGTATTTATTTCATTTAAAATCATGTCAGTTTACCTGTTTGACTTGAAATCTGATGAAAAACAACTGCTGGAGAAGTTCTCAGAGTAAAGTTGCTGTTTGCTCCAAAATGTGCTGACAGGTTGGTGGTTTGTCTGTTTCTGAAGTTCTGTCTGTACTAAGTTGGTTCCACTCCTCCAGCCAAGGCAAACCCACGTTTCCTGAAAGCAACATCATGTGATGACTGATTGCTCTGTTGTCACTCACAATTCCACACCCCTCTCAATCGAAGCCACACCCTCCCACGCCAGAACGGGGCCAAAAGTTTGAAACTGAACAAAGATTTGAAGGTGGAAAAAAAGGAAATATGAATGAAAATATGTTTGATCAAAATAATTACAGAGCTGAATCAAAAATATATTTAACTGAATAATATATATCTTACACCTTATTTTTTATTTTAAAAACACTTTTTAAATGATTATAAAATTCAAGAACAAACATTGAATTTTCAGTTTCAAAATTCTTTTTTTTTTTTACAATCTTTTTTATTTTCAGATTACAAAACTTTTGGCCTGGATTCAGCTCTGTAAGAATGCAGCCTGCAGGTTCTCTGCACAGAGAAGTCAGAGTGCACAGTTTGGCTGCAGACAGACTGTGCACTCTGATTTCTCTTCTAGTTTATATTTGTTCTTGTGCTGAGCTGCAGGTCTGCGCTCCGAGTTCTGTTATAGTTTATCTTTCCTCCTGTGGCCGTGTGATGCGCGCACGTGTGCACGAATGAACCGTCCATGAGTAAATGTGGAGATGTCTGGAGTTATACTTCATGTGGACATGTCCTGTCTCTGGCAATCAGTCTGAGCAGGACTTATGGATTTTATTTAAACACTTTTGTGAGAGTCTTCTCACAAAAGTGTTTGCTCCTGCAATCAGCATTTTTTTTCTGTGCTCTTTGTTGAGCGTGTAGTTTTCCTGCATTGTGTACACGGTATAAAAACAATCCTGCGTGATTTATACTGCGAGAACAATGGAACACAGCAGGAATCATTAATTGGCATCGGGTAACCTTGTCTTGTGAGGGTGTGGCTTCCACTTATGCTGTTGCTCCAACTTGTGCTGAAACCACTTAATTTTGCGTCGAGCACAGGACGCAAACAAAAATTTTCTTTGTCCTTTGCGTACCTCATGCTGTTGTGGCACTGAACTGCATCTTCATGGTACTGAGTTGCTTCCACGTGGCGTCGTCATGACGACACAACGCAACTGGGAGCAGCCCTGGTGTGAAAGGGGCTGAAGCAACTCGAAGCAGGTCTCGTGTGGTTATGACAGAGTTTGAGGAAAGAGCAGTAGCAGCGGCAGACAGTTTTTTTTTTTCACGTGCGCGCGTGAACGAATCATCACAGCAAATCGCTCTGTGTGTGAGAGTCATAAAACACAGGGAAGATGAAGACAGCACACTGGAAATTGTTTTTTCGCTATTTATTCCTTTATTGGTTCATTCTACTGGTGCTTATAGTTGATAAAACTTGGATAAAGTTACTTGCAGAATTTAAGCTTTCATTTGATGTAAAAAATACTTGAATATTTATGCAGCTTTCAAGGACCTGGGTCCCATGGTCTGTATAACCATCATGGATCTAAACCCATTTAACCAGGCTTTTCCAAATAAAACCCTGCTTGATCTTAATCTTGGCCTCTATGGAAAGCTCACAATCTGGGTTTTTATTTGAGAGCTGAAGAAGAGACGTGGAAGGAACAGGGCTGCCAAATTCAAACCCTTTGACCTGAGTGCCTGAAACAGGTTGAAAATTGACCACACTTACTGGCTGATTTTAGGCACAGTGTTTGTGCCGCAATTACAAGCTTATTTATTTATTTATTTATTTACTTTTATTATGTGGCTTCAACCAATTAGCTGTGATCACTTTGTGGGCAACCAACAGTAAAACTTTTAAGATGTAAAACTTTTTTCCCCCCCAAACACCATTTGTTTGACTACTTAATATGGTACATTTAAATTTAGGATTTTCTTAATTTCTTTATTTACTATATCCCCAAAAAATCTTTACCTTGACAAATTCCCAGGAAATGTGTGAGAAGTCACCCAGCTGTCTACAGTTTCGCCAGCAGAGGCACTTGTGTTTTTAAATTTGGCTACACTGATAGGTGTCGTAAAAAAAAAAAAAAAAATAAAATCTCATTCTTAACTCCCAACTAAACTCTCTCCAGTTTGGGCTGTTGAGACATCTGTGCCACTCCCCACATGAATTCTCCCAGTCTATATCCTCAATGATTAAGCTCTAATTCCCATTTATTTTATGTGCAATGTATTTTCCTCTTGTTCTGTACAACTAATTTTATATAGATAAGAAATTATCTTTTTCAATTCCTTTTTATCTTCCACAGTCTCTATCTAGTATTGCTCAAAATCTGCTGGCTGTCCCCTAACTTTATTCAATTCTTTGTTTCTCCAAGTAATGTCTTATTTGAAAGAATGGAAATAGGTCACCGTTAGGTAATTGGATTTCACTTTGAATTTGGGAGAAAGATTTAAGGTTTGTACCAGTGATTAATTGATTTATTGTCGACAGAAGCAGCATTGAAAAGAAGATGCCTGAAACAGGTTAAAAATTGACCACAATTACTGGCTGATTTTAGGCACAGTGTTTGTGCTGCAGTTACAAGCTTATTGTTGCTGGAAAAGGCAGAATTCAAACTTTCATTTGATCTAAAATACTTAAATATTGATGCTGCTTTATGGGACCTGGGTCAGATTTGGTCATGCCCACACTGGCCTGTGAAACCATCATGGATATAGATCTGTTTAACCAGGCTTTTTTCAACTAAAACCCTGCTTGATCTTAACATTCTTGGCCTCTATGGAAAGGCTTTAATTTGGTGTCTCGCACAGAACTGAAGAAGACACTTGGAAGGAACAGGGCTGCAGAATTCAAACCTTTTGACCTGAGACGCAAGAACCAGGTTGAAAATTTACCAAACTTAATGGCTGATTTTAGGCACAGTGATTCTGCCACTACTACAAGCGTATTGTTGCTGGAAAGGGTAGAATTTAAGCTTTCATTTGATGTTCAATACTTGAGTATTGACACGTTGCGTTCAGTGTGACCAAGTCAATTTCAGATCATATCACTATTTGAGATCCAAACACAAAGTTGGTGAATGTTAACAAATGTGTTGCAGAACACAGCCTGAGTAAATGATATGATTTCATCTTAGACAACTCCTTTTAAAATTACACACAGTCAAAGATGTAGTTTAATAAAATCCGGACTTTGACTTAATGTTGGTGTCAAGTTCAGGGATGGTGTTGATAAGCCACGCCCCCTTCAACTTTTTCCACGTTTGTTACGGTTCCAAAACCAGATGACATGGATCTTAAAATATTTTGACAAGACAAAACTACTTTTAGTTTTAACTCACTGTGTTATTTAGAATAAAATAGTCATAATGTCAGATAAGTTGCATTAAATGTGACAGTCTGTTTCAGATCACATCACTTTGAGACCAAATACTTAATTTGTTAATATTAACTGTGTTGCAGAACAACCTGAGTAAATGATATGACTTCACATTAGACCTTGTTTCAGACAACTCCATTTAAAAATTACACACAGTCAATGATTTAGCTTCATAAATCAGGACTTCGGGTTCATGTTAGTATCAAATTCAGTGATAGTGTTGATAGACCTGGGTCAGATTTGGATCAGCACACTGTGACCTGTGAAACCATCATGGATATAGATCTGTTTAACCAGGCTTTTGTCAACTAAAACCCTGATTGATTTTAACATTCTTGGAATGGAAAGCTCATATTCTGGGCTTTAATTTGATGTCTTGCAAAGAACTGACAGACACGTGGCAGGAACAGGGCTGCAGAAATCAAACCCTTTGTCCTGAAATGGCAGAAACAATTTAAAAATTGACCCCACTTGCTGGCTGATTTTATGCACAGTGTTTGTGCCACAATTAGAAGCTTATTGTTGCTGTAAAGGGGAGAAGTTAAGCTTTCATTTGATGTTAAATACTTGAGTATTGACGTATTGTTGCGTTCAGTGTGACCAAGTCAATTTCAGATCATATCCCTACTTGAAATCCAAACACAAAGTTGGTGAATATTAACAA